>NW_027480547.1:343044-686089 GCF_051401765.1 Calliopsis andreniformis | reverse complement strand
TCTTCAATCCTCAGTACTCAATCCTCAATCCTCAATCCTCGAATCCTCAGTCCTCAAACCTCAATCCTGAATCCTCAATCCTGAAACCTCAATCTTCAGCCCTCAGTCCTCGACGATCAATTGTCAGTCCTCAATCCTCAATAGAATATACCCTATTCGCAGTTTTCAATACTCAATCCCCAATCTTCAATTTTCAAATCTCAATCCACAAACGTCAATTCTCATCACTCAACGCTCAACACTCAGTCCCCAATCCTCAATCGTCAATACTCAATCCTCAATCCTCAATCCTCAATCCTCAATCTTCAATCCTCAATACTCAATCTTCAAACCTCAATCCTCAATCCTCAATCCTCAATCCTCAATCCTCAACCCTCAATCGTCAATCTTCAGCCCTCAGTCCTCAACAATCAGTTGTCAATCCTCAATCCTCAATACAACATCATCAATTCACAGTTTTCAATACTCAATACTCAATCTGCAATCTTCAATACTCAATACTCAATCTTCAATCCTCAACCCTCAATCATCAATCCTCAATCCTCAATCCTCAATCCTCAAACTTCAATCTTCAATACTCAATCTTCAACCCTCAATCTTCAATCCTGAATCCTCAATCCTCATTCTTCAATCCTCAACACCCAATCCTCAATCTTCAATCCTCAATCCTCAAATCTCAATTCTGAATCCTCAATCCTCAATCCTCAGACCTCAAACATCAATACTCAACCCTCAGTCCTCGTTCGCAATCCACAGCCCTCAATCCTCAATTCTCAATCTTCAATCACCAATATTCAATCTTCAATCCTCAATCCTCAATCCTCAATCCTCAATCCTCAATCCTCAATCCTCAATCCTCAATCCTCAATCCTCAATCGTCAATGCTCAATCCCCAATCCTCAATCTTCAATCCTCTACCCTCAATCCTCAATCCTCAATTCCCAATCCTCAATCTTCAATCCTCAATCTTCAATCCTCAATCATCAATCCTCAATTTTCAATCCCCAATACTCAATCTTCAATCCTCAATCCTCAATCCTCAATCCTCAATCCTCATCTTCAATCCTCAATTCTCAATCTGCAATCCTCAATCCTCAATCCTCAATTTTCAATCCTCAATACTCAATCCTCAATCCTCTATCCTGACTACTCAATCCTCAATCCTCAATCCTCAATCCTCAACCCTCAATCCTCAGTCCTGAAACCTCAATCCCGAATCCTTAATCCTGAATCCGCTAACTTCAGTCCTCAGACCTCAACAATCAATTTTCAATCCTCAATCCTCAATAGAATATCCTCAATTCACAGTTTTCAATACTCAATCCCCATTCTTCAATCATCAAAACTCAATCCACAAACATCAATTCTCATCACTCAACCCTCAACGCTCAGTCCTCAATCTTCAATCCTCAATCCTAAATCCTCAATCTTCAATCCTCAATACTCAATCTTCAATCCTCAATCCTCAATTCTCAATCCTCAATACTCAATCCTCAATCTTCAATCCTCAATTCCCAATCCTCAATCTTCAATCCTCAATCCTCAATCATCAACCCTTAATCCTCAATCCTCCATCCCCAATCCTCAATCTTCAATCCTCAATACTCAATCTTCAATCTTCAATCCTCAATCCTCAATCCTCAATCCTCAAACCTCAATCATCAATCTTCAATCTTCAATACTCAATCTTCAACACTCAATCTTCAATCCTCAATCCTCAATCCTCAATCCTCATTCTTCAATCCTCAACACCCAATGCTCAAACTGCAATCCTCAATTCTCAATCCTCAATTCTCAATCCTCATTCCTCAATCCTCAGACCTCAAACATCAATACTCAACCCTCTGTCCTCGTCCGCAATCCACAACCCTCAATCCTCAATCCTCAATCTTCAATCATCAATATTCAATCTTCAATCCTCAATACTCAATCCTCTATCCTCAATCCTCAATCCTGAATGTTCGATCCTCAATACCAAATCCTCGATCTTCAATCCTCAGTACTCAATCCTCAATCCTCAATTCTCGAATCCTCAGTCCTGAAACCTCAATCCTGAATCCTCAATCCTGAAACCTCAATCTTCAGCCCTCAGTCCTCGACGATCAATTGTCAGTCCTCAATCCTCAATAGAATATCCTCAATTCAAAGTTTTCAATACTCAATCCCCATTCTCCAATCTTCAAATCTCAATCCACAAACATCAATTCTCATCACTCAACCCTCAACACTCAGTCCTCAATCCTCAATCCTCAATCCTCAATCCGCTATCTTGAATCCACAATACTCAATCTTCAATCCTCAATCCTCAATTCTCAATCCTCAACATTGAATCCTCAATCGTCAATCCTCAATCCCCAATCCTCAATCTTCAATCCTCAATACTCAATCTGCAACCCTCAATCTTCAATCCTCAATCCTCAATACTCAATCCTCAATCCTCAATCCTCAATCCTCAATCTTCAATACTCAATACTCAATCTTCAATCCTCAATCCTCAACCCTCAGTCCTCAATCCTCAATCCTCAATCCTCAATCCTCAATCTTCAATCCTCAAACCTCAATACCGGAGCCTAAATCTTCAATCCTCAATCCTCAATCCTCAATTCTCTATCCTCAATCCTCAGTCCTTAGTCCTCAAACCTCAATCCTCAACCCTCAACCCTCATCCACAATCCTCAATCCTCAATCCTCAATCATCAATCCTCAATTTTCAATCCTCAATACTCAATCCTCAATCCTCTATCCTGAATACTCAATCCTCAATCCTCAATCCTCAATCCTCAACCCTCAATCCTCAGTCCTGAAACCTCAATCCCGAATCCTTAATCCTGAATCCGCAAACTTCAGTCCTCAGACCTCAACAATCAATTTTCAATCCTCAATCCTCAATAGAATATCCTCAATTCACAGTTTTCAATACTCAATCCCCATTCTTCAATCATCAAATCTCAATCCACAAACATCAATTCTCATCACTCAACCCTCAACACTCAGTCCTCAATCTTCAATCCTCAATCCTAAATCCTCAATCCTCAAACTTCAATCCTCAATACTCAATCTTCAACCCTCAATCTTCAATCCTCAATCCTCAATCCTCATTCTTCAATCCTCAACACCCAATCCTCAATCTTCAATCCTCAATCCTCAATTCTCAATTCTCAATCCTCAATCCTCAGTCCTTAGTCCTCAAACCTCAATCCTCAACCCTCAACCCTCATCCTCAATCCTCAATCCTCAATCCTCAATCATCAATCCTCAATTTTCAATCCTCAATACTCAATCCTCAATCCTCTATCCTGAATACTCAATCCTCAATCCTCAATCCTCAATCCTCAACCCTCAATCCTCAGTCCGGAAACCTCAATCCCGAATCCTTAATCCTGAATCCGCAAACTTCAGTCCTCAGACCTCAACAATCAATTTTCAATCCTCAATCCTCAATAGAATATCCTCAATTCACAGTTTTCAATACTCAATCCCCATTCTTCAATCATCAAATCTCAATCCACAAACATCAATTCTCATCACTCAACCCTCAACACTCAGTCCTCAATCTTCAATCCTCAATTCTCAATTCTCAATCCTCAACAGTCAATCCTCAATCGTCAATCCTCAATCCCCAATCCTCAATCTTCAATCAGCAATACTCAATCTTCAACCCTCAATCTTCAATCTTCAATCCTCAATCCTCAATCCTCAATCCTCAATCCTCAATCCTCAATCTGCAATACTCAATACTCAATCTTCAATCCTCAATCCTCAATCCTCAGTCCTCAATCCTCAATCCTCAATCCTCAATCCTCAATCCTCAATCCTCAAACCTCAATACCGGAGCCTAAATCTTCAATCCTCAATCCTCAATCCTCAATTCTCTATCCTCAATCCTCAGTCCTTAGTCCTCAAACCTCAATCCTCAACCCTCAACGCTCATCCTCAATCCTCAATCCTCAATCCTCAATCATCAATCCTCAATTTTCAATCCTCAATACTCAATCCTCAATCCTCTATCCTGAATACTCAATCCTCAATCCTCAATCCTCAATCCTCAACCCTCAATCCTCAGTCCTGAAACCTCAATCCCGAATCCTTAATCCTGAATCCGCAAACTTCAGTCCTCAGACCTCAACAATCAATTTTCAATCCTCAATCCTCAATAGAATATCCTCAATTCACAGTTTTCAGTACTCAATCCCCATTCTTCAATCATCAAATCTCAATCCACAAACATCAATTCTCATCACTCAACCCTCAACACTCAGTCCTCAATCTTCAATCCTCAATCCTAAATCCTCAATCTTCAATCCTCAATACTCAATCTTCAATCCTCAATCCTCAATTCTCAATCCTCAATACTCAATCCTCAATCTTCAATCCTCAATTCCCAATCCTCAATCTTCAATCCTCAATCCTCAATCTTCAACCCTTAATCCTCAATCCTCCATCCCCAATCCTCAATCTTCAATCCTCAATACTCAATCTTCAATCTTCAATACTCAATCCTCAATCCTCAATCCTCAAGCCTCAAACCTCAATCCTCAATCCCAAATCCTTAGTCCTCAATCCTCAATCCTCAATCCCCAATCCTCAATCTTCAATCCTCAATCTTCAATCCTCAATCCTCAAACCTCAGTCCTCAATCCTCAATCCTCAATCCTCAATCCTCAATCTTCAATCCTCAATACTCAATCTGCAATCCTCAATCCTCAATCCCCAATTATCAATCTTCAATCCTCAATACTCAACCTTCAATCCTCAATCCTCAATCCTCAATCCTCAATCCTCAATCCTCAATCCTCAATCCTCAATCGTCAATCCTCAATCCCCAATCCTCAATCTTCAATCCTCTATCCTCAATCCTCAATCCTCAATCCCCAATCCTCAATCTTCAATCCACAATCTTCAATCCTCAATCATCAATACTCAATCTTCAATCCTCAATCTTCAATCCTCAATCATCAATCCTCAATTTTCAATCCTCAATACTCAACCTTCAATCCTCAATCCTCAATCCTCAATCCTCAATCCTCAATCCTCAATCATCAATCTTCAATCCTCAATACTCAATCTTCAACCCTCAATCTTCAATCCTCAATCCTCAATCCTCCTTCTTCAATCCTCAACACCCAATCCTCATTCTTCAACCCTCAATCTTCAATCCTCAATCCTCAATCCTCATTCTTCAATCCTCAACACCCAATCCTCAATCTTCAATCCTCAATCCTCAATTCTCAATTCTCAATCCTCAATCCTCAATCCTCAGACCTCAAACATCAATACTCAACCCTCAGTCCTCGTTCGCAATCCAGAGCCCTCAATCCTCAATTCTCAATCTTCAATCACCAATATTCAATCTTCAGTCCTCAATCCTCAATCCTCAATCCTCAATCCTCAATCCTCAATCCTCAATCCTCAATCCTCAATCCTCAATCCTCAATCGTCAATGCTCAATCCCCAATCCTCAATCTTCAATCCTCTATCCTCAATCCTCAATCCTCAATTCCCAATCCTCAATCTTCAATCCTCAATCTTCAATCCTCAATCATCAATCCTCAATTTTCAATCCTCAATTCTCAATCCTCATTCCTCAATCCTCAGACCTCAAACATCAATACTCAACCCTCTGTCCTCGTCCGCAATCCACAACCCTCAATCCTCAATCCTCAATCTTCAATCATCAATATTCAATCTTCAATCCTCAATACTCAATCCTCTATCCTCAATCCTCAATCCTGAACGTTCGATCCTCAATACGCAATCCTCGATCTTCAATCCTCAGTACTCAATCCTCAATCCTCAATTCTCGAATCCTCAGTCCTGAAACCTCAATCCTGAATCCTCAATCCTGAAACCTCAATCTTCAGCCCTCAGTCCTCGACGATCAATTGTCAGTCCTCAATCCTCAATAGAATATCCTCAATTCAAAGTTTTCAATACTCAATCCCCATTCTCCAATCTTCAAATCTCAATCCACAAACATCAATTCTCATCACTCAACCCTCAACACTCAGTCCTCAATCCTCAATCCTCAATCCTCAATCCGCTATCTTGAATCCACAATACTCAATCTTCAATCCTCAATCCTCAATTCTCAATCCTCAACATTGAATCCTCAATCGTCAATCCTCAATCCCCAATCCTCAATCTTCAATCCTCAATACTCAATCTGCAACCCTCAATCTTCAATCCTCAATCCTCAATCCTCAATCCTCAATCCTCAATCCTCAATCCTCAATCCTCAATCTTCAATACTCAATACTCAATCTTCAATCCTCAATCCTCAACCCTCAGTCCTCAATCCTCAATCCTCAATCCTCAATCTTCAATCCTCAAACCTCAATACCGGAGCCTAAATCTTCAATCCTCAATCCTCAATCCTCAATTCTCTATCCTCAATCCTCAGTCCTTAGTCCTCAAACCTCAATCCTCAACCCTCAACCCTCACCCTCAATCCTCAATCCTCAATCCTCAATCATCAATCCTCAATTTTCAATCCTCAAAACTCAATCCTCAATCCTCTATCCTGAATACTCAATCCTCAATACTCAATCCTCAATCCTCAACCCTCAATCCTCAGTCCTGAAACCTCAATCCCGAATCCTTAATCCTGAATCCGCAAACTTCAGTCCTCAGACCTCAACAATCAATTTTCAATCCTCAATCCTCAATAGAATATCCTCAATTCACAGTTTTCAATACTCAATCCCCATTCTTCAATCATCAAATCTCAATCCACAAACATCAATTCTCATCACTCAACCCTCAACACTCAGTCCTCAATCCTCAATCCTCAATCTTCAATACTCAATCCTCAATCCTCAATTCCCAATCCTCAATCTTCAATTCTCAATACTCAATCTTCAATCCTCAATCCTCAATCCTCAATCGTCAATCCTCAATCCTCAATCCTCAATCGTCAATCCTCAATCCCCAATCCTCAATCTTCAATCCTCTATCCTCAATCCTCAATCCTCAATCCCCAATCCTCAATCTTCAATCCTCAATCTTCAATCCTCAATCATCAATCCTCAATTTTCAATACTCAATACTCAATCTTCAATCCTCAATCCTCAATCCTCAATCCTGAATCCTCAATCCTCAATCCTCAATCCTCAATCCTCAATCGTCAATGCTCAATCCCCAATCCTCAATCTTCAATCCTCTATCCTCAATCCTCAATCCTCAATTCCCAATACTCAATCTTCAATCCTCAATCTTCAATCCTCAATCATCAATCCTCAATTTTCAATCCTCAATACTCAATCTTCAATCCTCAATCCTCAATCCTCAATCCTCAATCCTCAATCCTCAATCCTCAACCCTCAATCCTCAGTCCTGAAACCTCAATCCCGAATCCTCAATCCTGAATCCGCAAACTTCAGTCCTCAGTCCTCAACAATCAATTGTCAATCCTCAATCCTCAATAGAATATCCTCAATTCAAAGTTTTCAATACTCAATCCCCATTCTTCGATCTTCAAATCTCAATCCACAAACATCAATTCTCATCACTCAACCCTCAACACTCAGTCCTCAATCTTCAATCCTCAATCCTCAATCCTCAATCCTCAATCGTCAATCCTCAATCCCCAATCCTCAATCTTCAATCCTCTATCCTTAATCCTCAATCCTCAATCCCCAATCCTCAATCTTCTATCCTCAATCTTCAATCCTCAATCCTCAAACCTCAGTCCTCAATCCTCAATCCTCAATCCTCAATCCTCAATCCTCCTTCTTCAATCCTCAACACCCAATCCTCATTCTTCAATCCTCAATCCTCAATCTTCAATCCTCAATACTCAATCTTCAATACTCAATCCTCAATCCTCAATCCTCAATCCTCAATCCTCAATACTCAACCTTCAATCCTCAATCCTCAATCCTCAATCCTCAATCCTCAATCCTCAATCCTCAAACTTCAATCCTCAACACTCAATCTTCAAACCTCAATCTTCAATCCTCAATCCTCAATCCTCATTCTTCAATCCTCAACACCCAATCCTCAATCTTCAATCCTCAATCCTCAATTCTCAATTCTCAATCCTCAATCCTCAATCCTCAGACCTCAAACATCAATACTCAACCCTCAGTCCTCGTTCGCAATCCAGAGCCCTCAATCCTCAATTCTCAATCTTCAATCACCAATATTCAATCTTCAGTCCTCAATCCTCAATCCTCAATCCTCAATCCTCAATCCTCAATCCTCAATCCTCAATCCTCAATCCTCAATCCTCAATCCTCAATCCTCAATCCTCAATCGTCAATGCTCAATCCCCAATCCTCAATCTTCAATCCTCTATCCTCAATCCTCAATCCTCAATTCCCAATCCTCAATCTTCAATCCTCAATCTTCAATCCTCAATCATCAATCCTCAATTTTCAATCCTCAATACTCAATCTTCAATCCTCAATCCTCAATCCTCAATCCTCAATCCTCAATCCTCAATCCTCAATCCTCAACCCTCAATCCTCAGTCCTGAAACCTCAATCCCGAATCCTCAATCCTAAATCCGCAAACTTCAGTCCTCAGACCTCAACAATTAATTGTCAGTCCTCAATCCTCAATAGCATATCCTTAATTCAACGTTTTCAATACTCAATCCCCATTCTCCAATCTTCAAATCTCAATCCACAAACATCAATTCTCATCACTCAACCCTCAGGACTCAGTCCTCAATCCTCAATCCTCAATCCTCAATCCGCAATCTTGAATCCTCAATACTCAATCTTCAATCCTCAATCCTCAATCCTCAATCCTCAACACTGAATCCTCAATCGTCAATCCTCAATCCCCAATCCTCAATCTTCAATCCTCAATACTCAATCTGCAACCCTCAATCTTCAATCCTCAATCCTCAATCCTCAATCCTCAATCCTCAATCCTCAATCCTCAAGCTTCAATACTCAATACTCAATCTTCGATCCCCAATCCTCAACCCTCAGTCCTCAATCCTCAATCCTCAATCCTCAATCCTCAATCTTCAATCCTCAAACCTCAAGACCGGAGCCTAAATCTTCAATCCTCAATCCTCAATCCTCAATTCTCTATCCTCAATCCTCAGTCCTTAGTCCTCAAACCTCAATCCTCAACCCTCAACCCTGATCCTCAATCCTCAATCCTCAATCCTCAATCCTCAATCATCAATCCTCAATTTTCAATCCTCAATACTCAATCCTCAATCCTCTATCCTGACTACTCAATCCTCAATCCTCAATCCTCAATCCTCAACCCTCAATCCTCAGTCCTGAAACCTCAATCCCGAATCCTTAATCCTGAATCCGCAAACTTCAGTCCTCAGACATCAACAATCAATTTTCAATCCTCAATCCTCAATAGAATATCCTCAATTCACAGTTTTCAATACTCAATCCCCATTCTTCAATCATCAAATCTCAATCCACAAACATCAATTCTCATCACTCAACCCTCAACACTCAGTCCTCAATCTTCAATCCTCAATCCTAAATCCTCAATCTTCAATCCTCAATACTCAATCTTCAATTCTCAATCCTCAATTCTCAATCCTCAATACTCAATCCTCAATCTTCAATCCTCAATTCCCAATCCTCAATCTTCAATCCTCAATCCTCAATCTTCAACCCTTAATCCTCAATCCTCCATCCCCAATCCTCAATCCTCAATCCTCAATACTCAATCTTCAATCTTCAATCATCAATCCTCAATCCTCAATCCTCAAACCTCAATCATCAATCTTCAATCTTCAATACTCAATCTTCAACACTCAATCTTCAATCCTCAATCCTCAATCTTCAATCCTTAATCCTCAATCCTCAATCCCCAATCCTCAATCTTCAATCCTCAATACTCAATCTTCAATCCTCAATCCTCAATCCTCAATCCTCAATCCTCAATCCTCAATCCTCAATCCTCAATCTTCAATCCTCAATACTCAATCTTCAACCCTCAATCTTCAATCCTCACTCCTCAATCCTCAATCCTCATTCTTCAATCCTCAACACCCAGTCCTGAATCTGCAATCCTCAATCCCCAGTCCTCAATTCTCAATCCTCATTCTTCAATCCTCAGACCTCAAACATCAATACTCAACCCTCTGTCCTCGTCCGCAATCCACAACCCTCAATCCTCAATCCTCAATCTTCAATCATCAATATTCATTCTTCAATCCTCAATACTCAATCCTCTATCCTCAATCCTCAATCCTGAATGTTCAATCCTCAATACCCAATCCTCAATCTTCAATCCTCAGTACTCAATCCTCAATCCTCAATCCTCGAATCCTCAGTCCTCAAACCTCAATCCTGAATCCTCAATCCTGAAACCTCAATCTTCAGCCCTCAGTCCTCGACGATCAATTGTCAGTCCTCAATCCTCAATAGAATATACCCTATTCGCAGTTTTCAATACTCAATCCCCAATCTTCAATTTTCAAATCTCAATCCACAAACGTCAATTCTCATCACTCAACGCTCAACACTCAGTCCCCAATCCTCAATCGTCAATACTCAATCCTCAATCCTCAATCCTCAATCCTCAATCTTCAATCCTCAATACTCAATCTTCAAACCTCAATCCTCAATCCTCAATCCTCAATCCTCAATCCTCAACCCTCAATCGTCAATCTTCAGCCCTCAGTCCTCAACAATCAGTTGTCAATCCTCAATCCTCAATACAACATCATCAATTCACAGTTTTCAATACTCAATACTCAATCTGCAATCTTCAATACTCAATACTCAATCTTCAATCCTCAACCCTCAATCATCAATCCTCAATCCTCAATCCTCAATCCTCAAACTTCAATCTTCAATACTCAATCTTCAACCCTCAATCTTCAATCCTGAATCCTCAATCCTCATTCTTCAATCCTCAACACCCAATCCTCAATCTTCAATCCTCAATCCTCAAATCTCAATTCTGAATCCTCAATCCTCAATCCTCAGACCTCAAACATCAATACTCAACCCTCAGTCCTCGTTCGCAATCCACAGCCCTCAATCCTCAATTCTCAATCTTCAATCACCAATATTCAATCTTCAATCCTCAATCCTCAATCCTCAATCCTCAATCCTCAATCCTCAATCCTCAATCCTCAATCCTCAATCCTCAATCGTCAATGCTCAATCCCCAATCCTCAATCGTCAATCCTCTACCCTCAATCCTCAATCCTCAATTCCCAATCCTCAATCTTCAATCCTCAATCTTCAATCCTCAATCATCAATCCTCAATTTTCAATCCCCAATACTCAATCTTCAATCCTCAATCCTCAATCCTCAATCCTCAATCCTCATCTTCAATCCTCAATTCTCAATCTGCAATCCTCAATCCTCAATCCTCAATTTTCAATCCTCAATACTCAATCCTCAATCCTCTATCCTGACTACTCAATCCTCAATCCTCAATCCTCAATCCTCAACCCTCAATCCTCAGTCCTGAAACCTCAATCCCGAATCCTTAATCCTGAATCCGCTAACTTCAGTCCTCAGACCTCAACAATCAATTTTCAATCCTCAATCCTCAATAGAATATCCTCAATTCACAGTTTTCAATACTCAATCCCCATTCTTCAATCATCAAAACTCAATCCACAAACATCAATTCTCATCACTCAACCCTCAACGCTCAGTCCTCAATCTTCAATCCTCAATCCTAAATCCTCAATCTTCAATCCTCAATACTCAATCTTCAATCCTCAATCCTCAATTCTCAATCCTCAATACTCAATCCTCAATCTTCAATCCTCAATTCCCAATCCTCAATCTTCAATCCTCAATCCTCAATCATCAACCCTTAATCCTCAATCCTCCATCCCCAATCCTCAATCTTCAATCCTCAATACTCAATCTTCAATCTTCAATCCTCAATCCTCAATCCTCAATCCTCAAACCTCAATCATCAATCTTCAATCTTCAATACTCAATCTTCAACACTCAATCTTCAATCCTCAATCCTCAATCCTCAATCCTCATTCTTCAATCCTCAACACCCAATGCTCAAACTGCAATCCTCAATTCTCAATCCTCAATTCTCAATCCTCATTCCTCAATCCTCAGACCTCAAACATCAATACTCAACCCTCTGTCCTCGTCCGCAATCCACAACCCTCAATCCTCAATCCTCAATCTTCAATCATCAATATTCAATCTTCAATCCTCAATACTCAATCCTCTATCCTCAATCCTCAATCCTGAATGTTCGATCCTCAATACCAAATCCTCGATCTTCAATCCTCAGTACTCAATCCTCAATCCTCAATTCTCGAATCCTCAGTCCTGAAACCTCAATCCTGAATCCTCAATCCTGAAACCTCAATCTTCAGCCCTCAGTCCTCGACGATCAATTGTCAGTCCTCAATCCTCAATAGAATATCCTCAATTCAAAGTTTTCAATACTCAATCCCCATTCTCCAATCTTCAAATCTCAATCCACAAACATCAATTCTCATCACTCAACCCTCAACACTCAGTCCTCAATCCTCAATCCTCAATCCTCAATCCGCTATCTTGAATCCACAATACTCAATCTTCAATCCTCAATCCTCAATTCTCAATCCTCAACATTGAATCCTCAATCGTCAATCCTCAATCCCCAATCCTCAATCTTCAATCCTCAATACTCAATCTGCAACCCTCAATCTTCAATCCTCAATCCTCAATACTCAATCCTCAATCCTCAATCCTCAATCCTCAATCTTCAATACTCAATACTCAATCTTCAATCCTCAATCCTCAACCCTCAGTCCTCAATCCTCAATCCTCAATCCTCAATCCTCAATCTTCAATCCTCAAACCTCAATACCGGAGCCTAAATCTTCAATCCTCAATCCTCAATCCTCAATTCTCTATCCTCAATCCTCAGTCCTTAGTCCTCAAACCTCAATCCTCAACCCTCAACCCTCATCCACAATCCTCAATCCTCAATCCTCAATCATCAATCCTCAATTTTCAATCCTCAATACTCAATCCTCAATCCTCTATCCTGAATACTCAATCCTCAATCCTCAATCCTCAATCCTCAACCCTCAATCCTCAGTCCTGAAACCTCAATCCCGAATCCTTAATCCTGAATCCGCAAACTTCAGTCCTCAGACCTCAACAATCAATTTTCAATCCTCAATCCTCAATAGAATATCCTCAATTCACAGTTTTCAATACTCAATCCCCATTCTTCAATCATCAAATCTCAATCCACAAACATCAATTCTCATCACTCAACCCTCAACACTCAGTCCTCAATCTTCAATCCTCAATCCTAAATCCTCAATCCTCAAACTTCAATCCTCAATACTCAATCTTCAACCCTCAATCTTCAATCCTCAATCCTCAATCCTCATTCTTCAATCCTCAACACCCAATCCTCAATCTTCAATCCTCAATCCTCAATTCTCAATTCTCAATCCTCAATCCTCAGTCCTTAGTCCTCAAACCTCAATCCTCAACCCTCAACCCTCATCCTCAATCCTCAATCCTCAATCCTCAATCATCAATCCTCAATTTTCAATCCTCAATACTCAATCCTCAATCCTCTATCCTGAATACTCAATCCTCAATCCTCAATCCTCAATCCTCAACCCTCAATCCTCAGTCCGGAAACCTCAATCCCGAATCCTTAATCCTGAATCCGCAAACTTCAGTCCTCAGACCTCAACAATCAATTTTCAATCCTCAATCCTCAATAGAATATCCTCAATTCACAGTTTTCAATACTCAATCCCCATTCTTCAATCATCAAATCTCAATCCACAAACATCAATTCTCATCACTCAACCCTCAACACTCAGTCCTCAATCTTCAATCCTCAATCCTAAATCCTCAATCTTCAATCCTCAATACTCAATCTTCAATCCTCAATCCTCAATTCTCAATTCTCAATCCTCAACAGTCAATCCTCAATCGTCAATCCTCAATCCCCAATCCTCAATCTTCAATCAGCAATACTCAATCTTCAACCCTCAATCTTCAATCTTCAATCCTCAATCCTCAATCCTCAATCCTCAATCCTCAATCCTCAATCTGCAATACTCAATACTCAATCTTCAATCCTCAATCCTCAATCCTCAGTCCTCAATCCTCAATCCTCAATCCTCAATCCTCAATCCTCAATCCTCAAACCTCAATACCGGAGCCTAAATCTTCAATCCTCAATCCTCAATCCTCAATTCTCTATCCTCAATCCTCAGTCCTTAGTCCTCAAACCTCAATCCTCAACCCTCAACGCTCATCCTCAATCCTCAATCCTCAATCCTCAATCATCAATCCTCAATTTTCAATCCTCAATACTCAATCCTCAATCCTCTATCCTGAATACTCAATCCTCAATCCTCAATCCTCAATCCTCAACCCTCAATCCTCAGTCCTGAAACCTCAATCCCGAATCCTTAATCCTGAATCCGCAAACTTCAGTCCTCAGACCTCAACAATCAATTTTCAATCCTCAATCCTCAATAGAATATCCTCAATTCACAGTTTTCAGTACTCAATCCCCATTCTTCAATCATCAAATCTCAATCCACAAACATCAATTCTCATCACTCAACCCTCAACACTCAGTCCTCAATCTTCAATCCTCAATCCTAAATCCTCAATCTTCAATCCTCAATACTCAATCTTCAATCCTCAATCCTCAATTCTCAATCCTCAATACTCAATCCTCAATCTTCAATCCTCAATTCCCAATCCTCAATCTTCAATCCTCAATCCTCAATCTTCAACCCTTAATCCTCAATCCTCCATCCCCAATCCTCAATCTTCAATCCTCAATACTCAATCTTCAATCTTCAATACTCAATCCTCAATCCTCAATCCTCAAGCCTCAAACCTCAATCCTCAATCCCAAATCCTTAGTCCTCAATCCTCAATCCTCAATCCCCAATCCTCAATCTTCAATCCTCAATCTTCAATCCTCAATCCTCAAACCTCAGTCCTCAATCCTCAATCCTCAATCCTCAATCCTCAATCTTCAATCCTCAATACTCAATCTGCAATCCTCAATCCTCAATCCCCAATTATCAATCTTCAATCCTCAATACTCAACCTTCAATCCTCAATCCTCAATCCTCAATCCTCAATCCTCAATCCTCAATCCTCAATCCTCAATCGTCAATCCTCAATCCCCAATCCTCAATCTTCAATCCTCTATCCTCAATCCTCAATCCTCAATCCCCAATCCTCAATCTTCAATCCACAATCTTCAATCCTCAATCATCAATACTCAATCTTCAATCCTCAATCTTCAATCCTCAATCATCAATCCTCAATTTTCAATCCTCAATACTCAACCTTCAATCCTCAATCCTCAATCCTCAATCCTCAATCCTCAATCCTCAATCATCAATCTTCAATCCTCAATACTCAATCTTCAACCCTCAATCTTCAATCCTCAATCCTCAATCCTCCTTCTTCAATCCTCAACACCCAATCCTCATTCTTCAACCCTCAATCTTCAATCCTCAATCCTCAATCCTCATTCTTCAATCCTCAACACCCAATCCTCAATCTTCAATCCTCAATCCTCAATTCTCAATTCTCAATCCTCAATCCTCAATCCTCAGACCTCAAACATCAATACTCAACCCTCAGTCCTCGTTCGCAATCCAGAGCCCTCAATCCTCAATTCTCAATCTTCAATCACCAATATTCAATCTTCAGTCCTCAATCCTCAATCCTCAATCCTCAATCCTCAATCCTCAATCCTCAATCCTCAATCCTCAATCCTCAATCCTCAATCGTCAATGCTCAATCCCCAATCCTCAATCTTCAATCCTCTATCCTCAATCCTCAATCCTCAATTCCCAATCCTCAATCTTCAATCCTCAATCTTCAATCCTCAATCATCAATCCTCAATTTTCAATCCTCAATACTCAATCTTCAATCCTCAATCCTCAATCCTCAATCCTCAATCCTCAATCCTCAATCCTCAACCCTCAATCCTCAGTCCTGAAACCTCAATCCCGAATCCTCAATCCTAAATCCGCAAACTTCAGTCCTCAGACCTCAACAATTAATTGTCAGTCCTCAATCCTCAATAGCATATCCTTAATTCAACGTTTTCAATACTCAATCCCCATTCTCCAATCTTCAAATCTCAATCCACAAACATCAATTCTCATCACTCAACCCTCAGGACTCAGTCCTCAATCCTCAATCCTCAATCCTCAATCCGCAATCTTGAATCCTCAATACTCAATCTTCAATCCTCAATCCTCAATCCTCAATCCTCAACACTGAATCCTCAATCGTCAATCCTCAATTCCCAATCCTCAATCTTCAATCCTCAATCCTCAATCTTCAACCCTTAATCCTCAATCCTCCATCCCCAATCCTCAATCCTCAATCCTCAATACTCAATCTTCAATCTTCAATCCTCAATCCTCAATCCTCAATCCTCAATCCTCAATCCTCAATCTTCAATACTCAATACTCAATCTTCAATCCTCAATCCTCAATCCTCAGTCCTCAATCCTCAATCCTCAATCCTCAATCCTCAATCCTCAAACCTCAATACCGGAGCCTAAATCTTCAATCCTCGATCCTCAATCCTCAATTCTCTATCCTCAATCCTCAGTCCTTAGTCCTCAAACCTCAATCCTCAACCCTCAACCCTCATCCTCAATCCTCAATCCTCAATCCTCAATCATCAATCCTCAATTTTCAATCCTCAATACTCAATCCTCAATCCTCTATCCTGAATACTCAATCCTCATTCCTCAATCCTCAATCCTCAACCCTCAATCCTCAGTCCTGAAACCTCAATCCCGAATCCTTAATCCTGAATCCGCAAACTTCAGTCCTCAGAACTCAACAATCAATTTTCAATCCTCAATCCTCAATAGAGTATCCTCAATTCACAGTTTTCAGTACTCAATCCCCATTCTTCAATCATCAAATCTCAATCCACAAACATCAATTCTCATCACTCAACCCTCAACACTCAGTCCTCAATCTTCAATCCTCAATCCTAAATCCTCAATCTTCAATCCTCAATACTCAATCTTCAATCCTCAATCCTCAATTCTCAATCCTCAATACTCAATCCTCAATCTTCAATCCTCAATTCCCAATCCTCAATCTTCAATCCTCAATCCTCAATCTTCAACCCTTAATCCTCAATCCTCCATCCCCAATCCTCAATCTTCAATTCTCAATACTCAATCTTCAATCTTCAATACTCAATCCTCAATCCTCAATCCTCAAGCCTCAATCCTCAATCCTCAATCCCAAATCCTTAGTCCTCAATCCTCAATCCTCAATCCCCAATCCTCAATCTTCAATCCTCAATCTTCAATCCTCAATCCTCAAACCTCGGTCCTCAATCCTCAATCCTCAATCCTCAATCCTCAATCTTCAATCTTCAATCCTCAATACTCAATCTGCAATCCTCAATCCTCAATCCCCGATTATCAATCTTCAATCCTCAATACTCAACCTTCAATCCTCAATCCTCAATCCTCAATCCTCAATCCTCAATCCTCAATCCTCAATCTTCAATACTCAATCCTCAATCCTCAATTCCCAATCCTCAATCTTCAATTCTCAATACTCAATCTTCAATCCTCAATCCTCAATCCTCAATCGTCAATCCTCAATCCTCAATCCTCAATCGTCAATCCTCAATCCCCAATCCTCAATCTTCAATCCTCTATTCTCAATCCTCAATCCTCAATCCCCAATCCTCAATTTTCAATCCTCAATCTTCAATCCTCAATCGTCAATCCTCAATTTTCAATCCTCAATACTCAATCTTCAATCCTCAATCCTCAATCCTCAATCCTCAATCCTCAATCCTCAATCCTCAATCCTCAATCCTCAATCCTCAATCGTCAATGCTCAATCCCCAATCCTCAATCTTCAATCCTCTATCCTCAATCCTCAATCCTCAATTCCCAACCCTCAATCTTCAAATCTCAATCCACAAGCATCAATTCTCATCACTCAACCCTCAACACTCAGTCCTCAATCTTCAATCCTCAATCCTAAATCCTCAATCTTCAGTCCTCAATACTCAATCTTCAATCCTCAATCCTCAATCTTCAATCCTTAATCCTCAATCCTCAATCCCCAATCCTCAATCTTTAATCCTCAATACTCAATCTTCAATCCTCAATCCTCAATCCTCAATCCTCAATCCTCAATCCTCAATCCTCAATCCTCAATCCTCAATCATCAATCTTCAATACTCAACCTTCAACCCTCAATCTTCAATCCTCAATCCTCAATCCTCAATCCTCATTCTTCAATCCTCAACTACCAGTCCTCAATCTGCAATCCTCAATCCTCAATCCTCAATTCTCAATCCTCATTCCTCAATCCTCAGACCTCAAACATCAATACTCAACCCTCTGTCCTCGTCCGCAATCCACAACCCTCAATCCTCAATCCTCAATCTTCAATCATCAATATTCAATCTTCAATCCTCAATACTCAATCCTCTATACTCAATCCTCAATCCTGAATGTTCCATCCTCAATACCCAATCCTCAATCTTCAATCCTCAGTACTCAATCCTCAATCCTCAATCCTCGAATCCTCAGTCCTCAAACCTCAATCCTGAATCCTCAATCCTGAAACCTCAATCTTCAGCCCTCAGTCCTCGACGATCAATTGTCAGTCCTCAATCCTCAATAGAATATACCCAATTCGCAGTTTTCAATACTCAATCCCCAATCTTCAATTTTCAAATCTCAATCCACAAACGTCAATTCTCATCACTCAACGCTCAACACTCAGTCCCCAATCCTCAATCGTCAATGCTCAATCCTCAATCCTCAATCCTCAATCCTCAATCCTCAATCTTCAATCCTCAATACTCAATCTTCAAACCTCAATCCTCAATCCTCAATCCTCAATCCTCAATCCTCAACCCTCAATCGTCAATCTTCAGACCTCAGTCCTCAACAATCAGTTGTCAATCCTCAATCCTCAATACAACATCATCAATTCACAGTTTTCAATACTCAATACTCAATCTGCAATCTTCAAATCTCTATCCACGAACATCAATTCTCATCACTCAACCCTCAACACTCCGTCCCCAACCCTCAATCTTCAATCCTCAATCCTCAACCCTCAATCATCAATCCTCAGTATTCAATCCTCAATACTCAATCTTCAATCCTCAATCCTCAATCCTCAATCCTCAATCCTCAATCCTCAATCCTCAATCATCAATCCCAAATCCTCAATCCTCAATCCTCAATCCTCAATCCTCAGTCCTCAAACATCAATCCTGAATCCTCAATCTTCAGCCCTCAGTCCTCAACAATCAGTTGTCAATCCTCAATCCTCGATAGAATATCACCAATTCACAGTTTTCAATACTCAATACTCAATCTGTAATCTTCAAATCTCTATCCACAGACATCAATTCTCATCACTCAACGCTCAACACTCAGTCCCCAATCCTCAATCTTCAATCCTCAATCCTCAATCCTCAATCCTCAACCCTCAACACTCAGTCCCCAATCCTCAACACTCAATCCTCAATCGTCAATCCTCAATCCCCAATCCTCAATCTTCAATCCTCTATCCTCAATCCTCAATCCTCAATCCTCAATCCTCATTCTTCAATACTCAATACTCAATCTTCCATCCTCAATCCTCAATCCTCAGTACTCAATCCTCAATCTTCAATCCTCAATACTCAATCTTCAATCCTCAATCCTCAATTCTCAATCCTCAATACTCAATCCACAATCGTTGATCCTCAATGCCCAATCCTCAATCTTCAATCCTCAATCCTCAATCTTCAATCCTTAATCCTCAATCCTCAATCCCCAATCCTTAGTCCTCAATCCTCAATCCTCAACCCACAATCCTCAGTCCTGATACCTCAGTACCGAATCCTCAATCCTGAATCCTCAATCCTCAGCCCTCAGTCCTCAACAATCAATTGTCAGTCCTCAATCCTCAATAGAATATCTTCAATTCACAGTTTTCAATACTCAATCCCCATTCTTCAATCTTCAAATCTCAATCCACAAACATCAATTATCATCACTCAACCCTCAACACTCAGTCCTCAATCTTCAATCGTCAATCCTAAATCCGCAATCTTCAATCCTCAATACTCAACCTTCAATCCTCAACCCTCAATCCTCAATCCTCAATACTCAATCCTCAATCGTCAATTCTCAATTCCCAATCCTCAATCTTTAATCCTCAATCCTCAATCTTCAATCCTGAATCGTCAATCCTCAATCCTCAATCCTCAATCTTCAATCCTCAATACTCAATCTTCAATCCTCAATCCTCACTCCTCAATCCTCAATCCTCAATCCTCAATCCTCAATCCTCAATCCTCAATCCTCAGACCACAAACATCAATACTCAACCCTCAGACCTCGTCCGCAATCCACAACCCTCAACCCTCAATCCTCAGTCCTCAAACCTCAATCCTGAATCCTCAATCCTGAATCCTCAATCTTCAGCCCTCAGTCCTCAACAATCAATTGTCAGTCCTCAATCCTGAATAGAGTATACCCAATTCGCAGTTTTCAATACTCAATCCCCAATGTTCAATCTTCAAATCTCAATCCACAAACATCAATTCTCATCACTCAACGCTCAACACTCAGTCCCCAATCCTCAATCTTCAATCCTCAATCCTCAATCCTCAATCCTCAATCCTCAATCCTCAATCCTCATTCCTCAAACCTCAATCCTCAATCCTCAGTCCTCACCCTCAATTCTCAATCCTCAATCCTCAATACTCAATCCTCAGTCCTGAAACCTCAATCCCGAATCCTGAATCCTGAATCCGCAAACTTCAGTCCTCTGACCTCAACAATCAATTGTCAGTCCTCAATCCTCAATAGAATATCCTCAATTCAAAGTTTTCAATACTCAATCCCCATTCTTCAATCTTCAAATCTCAATCCACAAACATCAATTCTCATCACTCAACCCTCAACACTCAGTCCTCAATCCTCAATCCTCAATCCTCAATCCGCAATCTTGAATCCTCAATACTCAATCTTCAATCCTCAATCCTCAATTCTCAATCCTCAACACTCAATCCTCAATCGTCAATCCTCAATCCCCAATCCTCAATCTTCAATCAGCAATACTCAATCTTCAACCCTCAATCTTCAATCTTCAATCCTCAATCCTCAATCCTCAATCCTCAATCCTCAATCCTCAATCTTCAATACTCAATACTCAATCTTCAATCCTCAATCCTCAATCCTCAGTCCTCAATCCTCAATCCTCAATCCTCAATCCTCAATCCTCAATCCTCAATCCTCAAACCTCAATACCGGAGCCTAAATCTTCAATCCTCGATCCTCAATCCTCAATTCTCTATCCTCAATCCTCAGTCCTTAGTCCTCAAACCTCAATCCTCAACCCTCAACCCTCATCCTCAATCCTCAATCCTCAATCCTCAATCCTCAATCATCAATCCTCAATTTTCAATCCTCAATACTCAATCCTCAATCCTCTATCCTGAATACTCAATCCTCATTCCTCAATCCTCAATCCTCAACCCTCAATCCTCAGTCCTGAAACCTCAATCCCGAATCCTTAATCCTGAATCCGCAAACTTCAGTCCTCAGAACTCAACAATCAATTTTCAATCCTCAATCCTCAATAGAGTATCCTCAATTCACAGTTTTCAGTACTCAATCCCCATTCTTCAATCATCAAATCTCAATCCACAAACATCAATTCTCATCACTCAACCCTCAACACTCAGTCCTCAATCTTCAATCCTCAATCCTAAATCCTCAATCTTCAATCCTCAATACTCAATCTTCAATCCTCAATCCTCAATTCTCAATCCTCAATACTCAATCCTCAATCTTCAATCCTCAATTCCCAATCCTCAATCTTCAATCCTCAATCCTCAATCTTCAACCCTTAATCCTCAATCCTCCATCCCCAATCCTCAATCTTCAATTCTCAATACTCAATCTTCAATCTTCAATACTCAATCCTCAATCCTCAATCCTCAAGCCTCAATCCTCAATCCTCAATCCCAAATCCTTAGTCCTCAATCCTCAATCCTCAATCCCCAATCCTCAATCTTCAATCCTCAATCTTCAATCCTCAATCCTCAAACCTCGGTCCTCAATCCTCAATCCTCAATCCTCAATCCTCAATCTTCAATCTTCAACCCTCAATACTCAATCTGCAATCCTCAATCCTCAATCCCCGATTATCAATCTTCAATCCTCAATACTCAACCTTCAATCCTCAATCCTCAATCCTCAATCCTCAATCCTCAATCCTCAATCCTCAATCTTCAATACTCAATCCTCAATCCTCAATTCCCAATCCTCAATCTTCAATTCTCAATACTCAATCTTCAATCCTCAATCCTCAATCCTCAATCGTCAATCCTCAATCCTCAATCCTCAATCGTCAATCGTCAATCCCCAATCCTCAATCTTCAATCCTCTATTCTCAATCCTCAATCCTCAATCCCCAATCCTCAATTTTCAATCCTCAATCTTCAATCCTCAATCGTCAATCCTCAATTTTCAATCCTCAATACTCAATCTTCAATCCTCAATCCTCAATCCTCAATCCTCAATCCTCAATCCTCAATCCTCAATCCTCAATCCTCAATCCTCAATCGTCAATGCTCAATCCCCAATCCTCAATCTTCAATCCTCTATCCTCAATCCTCAATCCTCAATTCCCAATACTCAATCTTCAATCCTCAATCTTCAATCCTCAATCATCAATCCTCAATTTTCAATCCTCAATACTCAATCTTCAATCCTCAATCCTCAATCCTCAATCCTCAATCCTCAATCCTCAATCCTCAACCCTCAATCCTCAGTCCTGAAACCTCAATCCCGAATCCTCAATCCTGAATCCGCAAACTTCAGTCCTCAGTCCTCAACAATCAATTGTCAATCCTCAATCCTCAGTAGAATATCCTCAATTCAAAGTTTTCAATACTCAATCCCCATTCTTCAATCTTCAAATCTCAATCCACAAACATCAATTCCCATCACTCAACCCTCAACACTCAGTCCTCAATCTTCAATCCTCAATCCTCAATCCTCAATCCTCAATCGTCAATCCTCAATCCCCAATCCTCAATCTTCAATCCTCTATCCTCAATCCTCAATCCTCAATCCCCAATCCTCAATCTTCAATCCTCAATCTTCAATCCTCAATCCTCAAACCTCAGTCCTCAATCCTCAATCCTCAATCCTCAATCCTCATCTTCAATCCACAATTCTCAATCTGCAATCCTCAATCCTCAATCCCCAATTATCAATCTTCAATCCTCAATACTCAACCTTCAATCCTCAATCCTCAATCCTCAATCCTCAATCCTCAATCCTCAATCCTCTATCTTCAATCTTCAATCCTCAATACTCAATCTTCAACCCTCAATCTTCAAATCTCAATCCACAAGCATCAATTCTCATCACTCAACCCTCAACACTCAGTCCTCAATCTTCAATGCTCAATCCTCAATCCTCAATCCTCAATCCTCAATCCTCAATCTTCAATCCTCAATACTCAATCTTCAAACCTCAATCCTCAATCCTCAATCCTCAATCCTCAATCCTCAACCCTCAATCGTCAATCTTCAGACCTCAGTCCTCAACAATCAGTTGTCAATCCTCAATCCTCAATACAACATCATCAATTCACAGTTTTCAATACTCAATACTCAATCTGCAATCTTCAAATCTCTATCCACGAACATCAATTCTCATCACTCAACCCTCAACACTCCGTCCCCAACCCTCAATCTTCAATCCTCAATCCTCAACCCTCAATCATCAATCCTCAGTATTCAATCCTCAATACTCAATCTTCAATCCTCAATCCTCAATCCTCAATCCTCAATCCTCAATCCTCAATCCTCAATCATCAATCCCAAATCCTCAATCCTCAATCCTCAATCCTCAATCCTCAGTCCTCAAACATCAATCCTGAATCCTCAATCTTCAGCCCTCAGTCCTCAACAATCAGTTGTCAATCCTCAATCCTCGATAGAATATCACCAATTCACAGTTTTCAATACTCAATACTCAATCTGTAATCTTCAAATCTCTATCCACAGACATCAATTCTCATCACTCAACGCTCAACACTCAGTCCCCAATCCTCAATCTTCAATCCTCAATCCTCAATCCTCAATCCTCAACCCTCAACACTCAGTCCCCAATCCTCAACACTCAATCCTCAATCGTCAATCCTCAATCCCCAATCCTCAATCTTCAATCCTCTATCCTCAATCCTCAATCCTCAATCCTCAATCCTCATTCTTCAATACTCAATACTCAATCTTCCATCCTCAATCCTCAATCCTCAGTACTCAATCCTCAATCTTCAATCCTCAATACTCAATCTTCAATCCTCAATCCTCAATTCTCAATCCTCAATACTCAATCCACAATCGTTGATCCTCAATGCCCAATCCTCAATCTTCAATCCTCAATCCTCAATCTTCAATCCTTAATCCTCAATCCTCAATCCCCAATCCTCAATCTTCAATCCTCAATACTCAATCTTCAATCCTCAATCCTCAATCCTCAATCCTCAATCCTCAATCCTCAATCCTCAATCTTCAATCCTCAATACTCAATCTTCAACCCTCAATCTTCAATCCTCAATCCTCAATCCTCAATCCTCATTCTTCAATCCTCAACACCCAATCCTGAAACTGCAATCCTCAATCCTCAATCCTCAATTCTCAATCCTCATTCCTCAATCCTCAGACCTCAAACATCAATACTCAACCCTCTGTCCTCGTCCGCAATCCACAACCCTCAATCCTCAATCCTCAATCTTCAATCATCAATATTCAATCTTCAATCCTCAATACTCAATCCTCTATCCTCAATCCTCAATCCTGAATGTTCAATCCTCAATACCCAATCCTCGATCTTCAATCCTCAGTACTCAATCCTCAATCCTCAATCCTCGAATCCTCAGTCCTCAAACCTCGATCCTGAATCCTCAATCCTGAAACATCAATCTTCAGCCCTCAGTCCTCGACGATCAATTGTCAGTCCTCAATCCTCAATAGAATATACCCAATTCGCAGTTTTCAATACTCAATCCCCAATCTTCAATTTTCAAATCTCAATCCACAAGCGTCAATTCTCATCACTCAACCCTCAACACTCAGTCCTCAATGTACAGTCCTCAATCCTCAATACTCAATCTTCAATCCCCAATCCTCAATCCTCAATCCTCAATCCTCAATCCTCAATCCTCAATCCTCAACCCTCAATCCTCAGCCCTGAAACCTCAATCCCGAATCCTCAAGCCTGAATCCGCAAACCTCAGTCCTCAGTGCTCAACAATCAACTGTCAATCCTCAATCCTCAATAGAATATCCTCAATTCACAGTTTTCAATACTCAATCCCCATTCTTCAATCTTCAAACCTCAATCTACAAACATCAATTCTCATCACTCAACCCTCAACACTCAGTCCTCAATCTTCAATCCTCAATCCTCAATCCTCAATCTTGAATCCTCAATACTCAATCTTCAATCCTCAATCCTCAATTCTCAATCCTCAACACTCAACCCTCAATCGTCAATCCTCAATCCCCAATCCTCAATCTTCAATCCTCTATCCTCAATCCTCAATCCTCAATCCTCAATCCTCATTCTTCAATACTCAATACTCAATCTTCAATCCTCAATCCTCAATCCTCAGGCCTCAATCCTCAATCCTCAATCCTCAATCCTCAATCTTCTAGACTCAATACTCAATCTGCAATCCTCAATCCTCAATCCTCAATCCTCACACCTAATTCGTCACTCCTCGAAACCCAGTCCTCAATCTTCAATCCTCAATCCTCAATCATCAATTCTCAATCCTCAACCCTCAATCCTCAATCCTCAATCTTCAATCCTCGATACTCAATCTTCAATACTCAATCCTCATTCCTCAATCCTCAATCCTCAATCCTCAATCCTGAATCCCAAATCCTCAATCCTCAATCCTCAATCCTCAACCCCCAATCCTCAGCCCTGAAACCTCAATCCCGAATCCTCAATCCTGAATCCGCAAACCTCAGTCCTCAGTGCTCAACAATCAACTGTCAATCCTCAATCCTCAATAGAATATCCTCAATTCACAGTTTTCAATACTCAATCCCCATTCTTTAATCTTCAAACCTCAATCCACAAACATCAATTCTCATCACTCAACCCTCAACACTCAGTCCTCAATCTTCAATCCTCAATCCTCAATCCTCAATCTTGAATCCTCAATACTCAATCTTCAATCCTCAATCCTCAATTCTCAATCCTCAACACTCAATCCTCAATCGTCAATCCTCAATCCCCAATCCTCAATCTTCAATCCTCTATCCTCAATCCTCAATCCTCAATCCTCAATCCTCAATACTCAATCTTCAACCCTCAATCTTCAATCCTCAATCCTCTATCCTCATTCTTCAATCCTCAACACCCAATCCTCAATCTTCAATCCTCAATCCTCAATCCTCAATTCTCAATCCTCAATCCTCAATACCCAATCCTCAACCTTCAATCCTCAATCCTCAATCCTCAATCCTCAAACCTCAATCCTCAGTCCTGAAACCTCAATACCGAATCCTCAATCCTGAATCCTCAATCTTCAGCCCTCAGTACTCAACAATCAATTGTCAATCCTCAATCCTCAATAGAATATCCTCAATTGACAGTTTTAAATACTCAATCCCCATTCTTCAATCTTCAAATCTCAATCCACAAACATCAATTCTCATCACTCAACCCTCAACACTCAGTCCACAATCTTCAATCCTCAATCCTCAATCCTCAATCTTGAATCCTCAAAACTCAATCTTCAATCCTCAATCCCCAATTCTCAATCCTCAACACTCAATCCTCAATCCTCAATCCTCAATCCTCAATCCCAAATCCTTAATCCTCAATCCTCAATCCTCAACCCACAATCCTCTGTCCTGATACCTCAATACCGAGTCCTCAATCCTGAATCCTCAATCCTCAGCCCTCAGTCCTCAACAATCAATTCTCAATCCTCAATCCTCAATAGAATATCTTCAATTCACAGTTTTCAATACTCAATCCCCATTCTTCAATCTTCAAATCTCAATCCACAAGCATCAATTATCATCACTCAACCCTCAACACTCAGTCCTCAATCTTCAATCGTCAATCCTAAATCCGCAATCTTCAATCCTCAATACTCAACATTCAATCCTCAACCCTCAATCCTCAATCCTCAATGCTCAATCCTCAATCGTCAATCCTCAATTCCCAATCCTCAATCTTCAATCCTCAATCCTCAATATTCAATCCTGAATCGTCAATCCTCAATCCTCAATCCTCAACCTTCAATCCTCAATACTCAATCTTCAATCCTCAATCCTCAATCCTCAATCCTCAATCCTCAATCCTCAATCCTCAATCCTCAGTCTTCAATCCTCAATACTCAATCTTCAACCATCAATCTTCAATCCTCAATCCTCTATCCTCATTCTTCAATCCTCAACACCCAATCCTCAATCTTCAATCCTCAATCCTCAATCCTCAATTCTCAATCCTCAATCATCAATCCTCAGACCTCAAACATCAATACTCAACCCTCAGTCCTCGTCCGCAATCCACAAACCTCAATCCTCAATCCTCAATCTTCAATCATCAATATTCAATCTTCAATCCTCAATCCTCAATCCTCTATCCTCAATCCTCAATCCTGAATGTTCAATCCTCAATACCCAATCCTCAATCTTCAATCCTCAATACTCAATCCTCAATCCTCAATCCTCAATCCACAGTCCTCAATCCTCAATTCTCAATCCTCAATCCTCAATCCTCAGACATCAAACATCAATACTCAACCCTCAGCCCTCGTCCGCAATCCACAACCCTCAATCCTCAATCCTCAATCTTCAATCATCAATATTCAATCTTCAATCCTCAATCCTCAATCCTCTATCCTCAATCCTCAATCCTGAACGTTCAATCCTCAATACCCAATCCTCAACCTTCAATCCTCAATCCTCAATCCTCAATCCTCAAACCTCAATCTTCAGTCCTGAAACCTCAATACCGAATCCTCAATCCTGAATCCTCAATCTTCAGCCCTCAGTCCTCAACAATCAATTGTCAATCCTCAATCCTCAATAGAATATCCTCAATTGACAGTTTTCAATACTCAATCCCCATTCTTCAATCTTCAAATCTCAATACACAAACATCAATTCTCATCACTCAACCCTCAACACTCAGTCCACAATCTTCAATCCTCAATCCTCAATCCTCAATCTTGAATCCTGAATACTCAATCTTCAATCCTCAATCCTCAATTCTCAATCCTCAACACTCAATCCTCAATCGTCAATCCTCAATCCCCAATCCTCAAACTTCAATCCTCTATCCTCAATCCTCAATCCTCAATCCTCAATCTACTATCCTCAATCCTCAATCTGCAATCCTCAATCCTCAATCCTCAATACTCAATCCTAATTCGTCACTCCTCGAAACCGAGTCCTCAATGCTCAATCCTCAATCTTGAATCCTCAATACTCAATCTTCAATCCTCAATCCTCAATTCTCAATCCTCAACACTCAATCCTCAATCGTCAATCCTCAATCCCCAATCCTCAATCTTCAATCCTCTATCCTCTATCCTCAATCCTCAATCCTCAATCCTCAATCTTCAATACTCAATCCTAATTCGTCACTCCTCGAAACCGGGTCCTCAATCTTCAATCTTCAATCCTCAATCCTCAATCCTCAATCCTCAATTCTCAATCCTCAATCCTCAATCCTCAATCCTCAATTTTCAATCCTCAATACTCAATCTTCAATACTCAATCCTCAATCCTCAATTCGCAATCCTCAGTACCCAATCCTCAATCTTCAATCCTCAATACTCAATCTTCAATCCTCAATCCTCAATCCTCAATCCTCAATCCTCAATCCTCAATCCTCAATCTTCAATCCTCAATACTCAATCTTCAACCCTCAATCTTCAATCCTCAATCCTCAATCCTCAATCCTCATTCTTCAATCCTCAACACCCAATCCTGAAACTGCAATCCTCAATCCTCAATCCTCAATTCTCAATCCTCATTCCTCAATCCTCAGACCTCAAACATCAATACTCAACCCTCTGTCCTCGTCCGCAATCCACAACCCTCAATCCTCAATCCTCAATCTTCAATCATCAATATTCAATCTTCAATCCTCAATACTCAATCCTCTATCCTCAATCCTCAATCCTGAATGTTCAATCCTCAATACCCAATCCTCGATCTTCAATCCTCAGTACTCAATCCTCAATCCTCAATCCTCGAATCCTCAGTCCTCAAACCTCGATCCTGAATCCTCAATCCTGAAACATCAATCTTCAGCCCTCAGTCCTCGACGATCAATTGTCAGTCCTCAATCCTCAATAGAATATACCCAATTCGCAGTTTTCAATACTCAATCCCCAATCTTCAATTTTCAAATCTCAATCCACAAGCGTCAATTCTCATCACTCAACCCTCAACACTCAGTCCTCAATGTACAGTCCTCAATCCTCAATACTCAATCTTCAATCCCCAATCCTCAATCCTCAATCCTCAATCCTCAATCCTCAATCCTCAATCCTCAACCCTCAATCCTCAGCCCTGAAACCTCAATCCCGAATCCTCAAGCCTGAATCCGCAAACCTCAGTCCTCAGTGCTCAACAATCAACTGTCAATCCTCAATCCTCAATAGAATATCCTCAATTCACAGTTTTCAATACTCAATCCCCATTCTTCAATCTTCAAACCTCAATCTACAAACATCAATTCTCATCACTCAACCCTCAACACTCAGTCCTCAATCTTCAATCCTCAATCCTCAATCCTCAATCTTGAATCCTCAATACTCAATCTTCAATCCTCAATCCTCAATTCTCAATCCTCAACACTCAACCCTCAATCGTCAATCCTCAATCCCCAATCCTCAATCTTCAATCCTCTATCCTCAATCCTCAATCCTCAATCCTCAATCCTCATTCTTCAATACTCAATACTCAATCTTCAATCCTCAATCCTCAATCCTCAGGCCTCAATCCTCAATCCTCAATCCTCAATCCTCAATCTTCTAGACTCAATACTCAATCTGCAATCCTCAATCCTCAATCCTCAATCCTCAAACCTAATTCGTCACTCCTCGAAACCCAGTCCTCAATCTTCAATCCTCAATCCTCAATCATCAATTCTCAATCCTCAACCCTCAATCCTCAATCCTCAATCTTCAATCCTCGATACTCAATCTTCAATACTCAATCCTCATTCCTCAATCCTCAATCCTCAATCCTCAATCCTGAATCCCAAATCCTCAATCCTCAATCCTCAATCCTCAACCCTCAATCCTCAGCCCTGAAACCTCAATCCCGAATCCTCAATCCTGAATCCGCAAACCTCAGTCCTCAGTGCTCAACAATCAACTGTCAATCCTCAATCCTCAATAGAATATCCTCAATTCACAGTTTTCAATACTCAATCCCCATTCTTTAATCTTCAAACCTCAATCCACAAACATCAATTCTCATCACTCAACCCTCAACACTCAGTCCTCAATCTTCAATCCTCAATCCTCAATCCTCAATCTTGAATCCTCAATACTCAATCTTCAATCCTCAATCCTCAATTCTCAATCCTCAACACTCAATCCTCAATCGTCAATCCTCAATCCCCAATCCTCAATCTTCAATCCTCTATCCTCAATCCTCAATCCTCAATCCTCAATCCTCAATACTCAATCTTCAACCCTCAATCTTCAATCCTCAATCCTCTATCCTCATTCTTCAATCCTCAACACCCAATCCTCAATCTTCAATCCTCAATCCTCAATCCTCAATTCTCAATCCTCAATCCTCAATACCCAATCCTCAACCTTCAATCCTCAATCCTCAATCCTCAATCCTCAAACCTCAATCCTCAGTCCTGAAACCTCAATACCGAATCCTCAATCCTGAATCCTCAATCTTCAGCCCTCAGTACTCAACAATCAATTGTCAATCCTCAATCCTCAATAGAATATCCTCAATTGACAGTTTTAAATACTCAATCCCCATTCTTCAATCTTCAAATCTCAATCCACAAACATCAATTCTCATCACTCAACCCTCAACACTCAGTCCACAATCTTCAATCCTCAATCCTCAATCCTCAATCTTGAATCCTCAAAACTCAATCTTCAATCCTCAATCCCCAATTCTCAATCCTCAACACTCAATCCTCAATCCTCAATCCTCAATCCTCAATCCCAAATCCTTAATCCTCAATCCTCAATCCTCAACCCACAATCCTCTGTCCTGATACCTCAATACCGAGTCCTCAATCCTGAATCCTCAATCCTCAGCCCTCAGTCCTCAACAATCAATTCTCAATCCTCAATCCTCAATAGAATATCTTCAATTCACAGTTTTCAATACTCAATCCCCATTCTTCAATCTTCAAATCTCAATCCACAAGCATCAATTATCATCACTCAACCCTCAACACTCAGTCCTCAATCTTCAATCGTCAATCCTAAATCCGCAATCTTCAATCCTCAATACTCAACATTCAATCCTCAACCCTCAATCCTCAATCCTCAATGCTCAATCCTCAATCGTCAATCCTCAATTCCCAATCCTCAATCTTCAATCCTCAATCCTCAATATTCAATCCTGAATCGTCAATCCTCAATCCTCAATCCTCAACCTTCAATCCTCAATACTCAATCTTCAATCCTCAATCCTCAATCCTCAATCCTCAATCCTCAATCCTCAATCCTCAATCCTCAGTCTTCAATCCTCAATACTCAATCTTCAACCATCAATCTTCAATCCTCAATCCTCTATCCTCATTCTTCAATCCTCAACACCCAATCCTCAATCTTCAATCCTCAATCCTCAATCCTCAATTCTCAATCCTCAATCATCAATCCTCAGACCTCAAACATCAATACTCAACCCTCAGTCCTCGTCCGCAATCCACAAACCTCAATCCTCAATCCTCAATCTTCAATCATCAATATTCAATCTTCAATCCTCAATCCTCAATCCTCTATCCTCAATCCTCAATCCTGAATGTTCAATCCTCAATACCCAATCCTCAATCTTCAATCCTCAATACTCAATCCTCAATCCTCAATCCTCAATCCACAGTCCTCAATCCTCAATTCTCAATCCTCAATCCTCAATCCTCAGACATCAAACATCAATACTCAACCCTCAGCCCTCGTCCGCAATCCACAACCCTCAATCCTCAATCCTCAATCTTCAATCATCAATATTCAATCTTCAATCCTCAATCCTCAATCCTCTATCCTCAATCCTCAATCCTGAACGTTCAATCCTCAATACCCAATCCTCAACCTTCAATCCTCAATCCTCAATCCTCAATCCTCAAACCTCAATCTTCAGTCCTGAAACCTCAATACCGAATCCTCAATCCTGAATCCTCAATCTTCAGCCCTCAGTCCTCAACAATCAATTGTCAATCCTCAATCCTCAATAGAATATCCTCAATTGACAGTTTTCAATACTCAATCCCCATTCTTCAATCTTCAAATCTCAATACACAAACATCAATTCTCATCACTCAACCCTCAACACTCAGTCCACAATCTTCAATCCTCAATCCTCAATCCTCAATCTTGAATCCTGAATACTCAATCTTCAATCCTCAATCCTCAATTCTCAATCCTCAACACTCAATCCTCAATCGTCAATCCTCAATCCCCAATCCTCAAACTTCAATCCTCTATCCTCAATCCTCAATCCTCAATCCTCAATCTACTATCCTCAATCCTCAATCTGCAATCCTCAATCCTCAATCCTCAATACTCAATCCTAATTCGTCACTCCTCGAAACCGAGTCCTCAATGCTCAATCCTCAATCTTGAATCCTCAATACTCAATCTTCAATCCTCAATCCTCAATTCTCAATCCTCAACACTCAATCCTCAATCGTCAATCCTCAATCCCCAATCCTCAATCTTCAATCCTCTATCCTCTATCCTCAATCCTCAATCCTCAATCCTCAATCTTCAATACTCAATCCTAATTCGTCACTCCTCGAAACCGGGTCCTCAATCTTCAATCTTCAATCCTCAATCCTCAATCCTCAATCCTCAATTCTCAATCCTCAATCCTCAATCCTCAATCCTCAATTTTCAATCCTCAATACTCAATCTTCAATACTCAATCCTCAATCCTCAATTCGCAATCCTCAGTACCCAATCCTCAATCTTCAATCCTCAATACTCAATCTTCAATCCTCAATCCTCAATCCTCAATCCTCAATCCTCAATCCTCAATCCTCAATCTTCAATCCTCAATACTCAATCTTCAACCCTCAATCTTCAATCCTCAATCCTCAATCCTCAATCCTCATTCTTCAATCCTCAACACCCAATCCTGAAACTGCAATCCTCAATCCTCAATCCTCAATTCTCAATCCTCATTCCTCAATCCTCAGACCTCAAACATCAATACTCAACCCTCTGTCCTCGTCCGCAATCCACAACCCTCAATCCTCAATCCTCAATCTTCAATCATCAATATTCAATCTTCAATCCTCAATACTCAATCCTCTATCCTCAATCCTCAATCCTGAATGTTCAATCCTCAATACCCAATCCTCGATCTTCAATCCTCAGTACTCAATCCTCAATCCTCAATCCTCGAATCCTCAGTCCTCAAACCTCGATCCTGAATCCTCAATCCTGAAACATCAATCTTCAGCCCTCAGTCCTCGACGATCAATTGTCAGTCCTCAATCCTCAATAGAATATACCCAATTCGCAGTTTTCAATACTCAATCCCCAATCTTCAATTTTCAAATCTCAATCCACAAGCGTCAATTCTCATCACTCAACCCTCAACACTCAGTCCTCAATGTACAGTCCTCAATCCTCAATACTCAATCTTCAATCCCCAATCCTCAATCCTCAATCCTCAATCCTCAATCCTCAATCCTCAATCCTCAACCCTCAATCCTCAGCCCTGAAACCTCAATCCCGAATCCTCAATCCTGAATCCTCAATCTTCAGCCCTCAGTACTCAACAATCAATTGTCAATCCTCAATCCTCAATAGAATATCCTCAATTGACAGTTTTAAATACTCAATCCCCATTCTTCAATCTTCAAATCTCAATCCACAAACATCAATTCTCATCACTCAACCCTCAACACTCAGTCCACAATCTTCAATCCTCAATCCTCAATCCTCAATCTTGAATCCTCAAAACTCAATCTTCAATCCTCAATCCCCAATTCTCAATCCTCAACACTCAATCCTCAATCCTCAATCCTCAATCCTCAATCCCAAATCCTTAATCCTCAATCCTCAATCCTCAACCCACAATCCTCTGTCCTGATACCTCAATACCGAGTCCTCAATCCTGAATCCTCAATCCTCAGCCCTCAGTCCTCAACAATCAATTCTCAATCCTCAATCCTCAATAGAATATCTTCAATTCACAGTTTTCAATACTCAATCCCCATTCTTCAATCTTCAAATCTCAATCCACAAGCATCAATTATCATCACTCAACCCTCAACACTCAGTCCTCAATCTTCAATCGTCAATCCTAAATCCGCAATCTTCAATCCTCAATACTCAACATTCAATCCTCAACCCTCAATCCTCAATCCTCAATGCTCAATCCTCAATCGTCAATCCTCAATTCCCAATCCTCAATCTTCAATCCTCAATCCTCAATATTCAATCCTGAATCGTCAATCCTCAATCCTCAATCCTCAACCTTCAATCCTCAATACTCAATCTTCAATCCTCAATCCTCAATCCTCAATCCTCAATCCTCAATCCTCAATCCTCAATCCTCAGTCTTCAATCCTCAATACTCAATCTTCAACCATCAATCTTCAATCCTCAATCCTCTATCCTCATTCTTCAATCCTCAACACCCAATCCTCAATCTTCAATCCTCAATCCTCAATCCTCAATTCTCAATCCTCAATCATCAATCCTCAGACCTCAAACATCAATACTCAACCCTCAGTCCTCGTCCGCAATCCACAAACCTCAATCCTCAATCCTCAATCTTCAATCATCAATATTCAATCTTCAATCCTCAATCCTCAATCCTCTATCCTCAATCCTCAATCCTGAATGTTCAATCCTCAATACCCAATCCTCAATCTTCAATCCTCAATACTCAATCCTCAATCCTCAATCCTCAATCCACAGTCCTCAATCCTCAATTCTCAATCCTCAATCCTCAATCCTCAGACATCAAACATCAATACTCAACCCTCAGCCCTCGTCCGCAATCCACAACCCTCAATCCTCAATCCTCAATCTTCAATCATCAATATTCAATCTTCAATCCTCAATCCTCAATCCTCTATCCTCAATCCTCAATCCTGAACGTTCAATCCTCAATACCCAATCCTCAACCTTCAATCCTCAATCCTCAATCCTCAATCCTCAAACCTCAATCTTCAGTCCTGAAACCTCAATACCGAATCCTCAATCCTGAATCCTCAATCTTCAGCCCTCAGTCCTCAACAATCAATTGTCAATCCTCAATCCTCAATAGAATATCCTCAATTGACAGTTTTCAATACTCAATCCCCATTCTTCAATCTTCAAATCTCAATACACAAACATCAATTCTCATCACTCAACCCTCAACACTCAGTCCACAATCTTCAATCCTCAATCCTCAATCCTCAATCTTGAATCCTGAATACTCAATCTTCAATCCTCAATCCTCAATTCTCAATCCTCAACACTCAATCCTCAATCGTCAATCCTCAATCCCCAATCCTCAAACTTCAATCCTCTATCCTCAATCCTCAATCCTCAATCCTCAATCTACTATCCTCAATCCTCAATCTGCAATCCTCAATCCTCAATCCTCAATACTCAATCCTAATTCGTCACTCCTCGAAACCGAGTCCTCAATGCTCAATCCTCAATCTTGAATCCTCAATACTCAATCTTCAATCCTCAATCCTCAATTCTCAATCCTCAACACTCAATCCTCAATCGTCAATCCTCAATCCCCAATCCTCAATCTTCAATCCTCTATCCTCTATCCTCAATCCTCAATCCTCAATCCTCAATCTTCAATACTCAATCCTAATTCGTCACTCCTCGAAACCGGGTCCTCAATCTTCAATCTTCAATCCTCAATCCTCAATCCTCAATCCTCAATTCTCAATCCTCAATCCTCAATCCTCAATCCTCAATTTTCAATCCTCAATACTCAATCTTCAATACTCAATCCTCAATCCTCAATTCGCAATCCTCAATACGCAATCCTCAATCGTCTATCCTCAATTCCCATTCCTCAATCTTCAATCCTCAATCCTCAATCTTCAATCCTTACTCCTCAATCCTCAATCCCCAATCATCAATCTTCAATCCTTAATCCTCAATCCCCAATCCCCAATCCTCAATCCTCAATACTCAATCTTCAACCCTCAATCTTCAATCCGCAATCCTCAATCCTCAATTCTCAACACTCAATCCTCAATCCTCAGACCTCAAGCATCAATACTCAACCCTAAGTCCTCGTCCGCAATCTACAACCCTCAATCCTCAATCCTCAATCTTCAATCATCAATATTCAATCTTGAATCCTCAATCCTCAATCCTCTATCCTCAATCCTCAGTCCTCAGTCCTCAAACCTCAATCCTCAACCCTCAACCCTCATCCTCAATCCTCAATCCTCGATCCTCAATCCTCAATCCTCAATCTTCAATCCTCAGTCCGCAATCCTCAATCGTCAATCCTCAATCCTCAATCCTGAATCCTCAATCTTCAGCCCTCAGTCCTCAACAATCAGTTGTCAATCCTCAATCCTCAATACAACATATTCAATTCACAGTTTTCAATACTCAATACTCAATCTGCAATCTTCAAATCTCTATCCACAAACATCAATGCTCATCACTCAACCCTCAACACTCCGTCCCCAATCCTCAATCTTCAATCCTCAATACATAAGCTTCAATCTTCAATCCTCAATCTTCAATCCACAATCCTCAGTCCTCAATACGCAATCCGCAATCCTCAATCCTCAGACCTCAAGCATCAATACCCATCCCTCAGTCCTCGTCCTCAATCCACAACCCTCAATCCTCAATCCTCAATCTTCAATCATCAATATTCAACCTTCAATCCTCAATCCACAATCCTCAATCCTCAACCCTCAATCCTCAGTCCTGAAACCTCAATCCCGAATCCTCAATCCTGAATCCGCAAAATTCAGTCCTCAGTCCTCAACGATCAATAGTCAATCCTCAATCCTCAATAGAATATCCTCAATTCACAGTTTTCAATACTCAATCCCCATTCTTCAATCTTCAGATCTCAATCCACAAACATCAATACTCATCACTCCGCCCTCAACACTCAGTCCTCAATCTTCAATCCTCAATCCTCAATCCTCAACCTTGAATCCTCAATACTCAATCTTCAATCCTCAATCTTCAATCCTCTATCCTCAATCCTCAATCCTCAATCCTCAATCCTCAATCCTCAATCTTCAATACTCAATCCTCAATCTTCAATCCTCAATCCTCAATCCTCAGTCCTCAATCCTCAATCGTCAATCCTCTATCCTCAATCTTCTATCCTCAATATTCAATCTGCAATCCTCAATCATCAATCCTCAATCCTCAATCCTAATTCGTCACTCCTCGAAACCCAGTCCTCAATCTTCAATCCTCAATCCTCAATCCTCTATCCTCAATCCTCAATCCTGAATGTTCAATCCTCAACACCCAATCCTCAACCTTCAATCCTCAATCCTCAATCCTCAATCCACAAACCTCAATACTCAGTCCTGAAACCTGAATACCGAATCCTCAATCCTGAATCCTCAATCTTCAGCCCTCAGTCCTCAACAATCAATTGTCAATCCTCAATCCTCAATAGAATATCCTCAATTCACAGTTTTCAATACTCAATCCCCATTCTTCAATCTTCAAATCTCAATACACAAACATCAATTCTCATCACTCAACCCTCAACACTCAGTCCACAATCTTCAATCCTCAATCCTCAATCCTCAATCTTGAATCCTGAATACTCAATCTTCAATCCTCAATCCTCAATTCTCAATCCTCAACACTCAATCCTCAATCGTCAATCCTCAATTCCCAATCCTCAAACTTCAATCCTCTATCCTCAATCCTCAATCCTCAATCCTCAATCTACTATCCTCAATCCTCAATCTGCAATCCTCAATCCTCAATCCTCAATACTCAATCCTAATTCGTCACTCCTCGAAACCGAGTCCTCAATGCTCAATCCTCAATCTTGAATCCTCAATACTCAATCTTCAATCCTCAATCCTCAATTCTCAATCCTCAACACTCAATCCTCAATCGTCAATCCTCAATCCCCAATCCTCAATCTTCAATCCTCTATCCTCTATCCTCAATCCTCAATCCTCAATCCTCAATCTTCAATACTCAATCCTAATTCGTCACTCCTCGAAACCGGGTCCTCAATCTTCAATCTTCAATCCTCAATCCTCAATCCTCAATCCTCAATTCTCAATCCTCAATCCTCAATCCTCAATCCTCAATTTTCAATCCTCAATACTCAATCTTCAATACTCAATCCTCAATCCTCAATTCGCAATCCTCAATACGCAATCCTCAATCGTCAATCCTCAATTCCCATTCCTCAATCTTCAATCCTCAATCCTCAATCTTCAATCCTTACTCCTCAATCCTCAATCCCCAATCATCAATCTTCAATCCTTAATCCTCAATCCCCAATCCCCAATCCTCAATCCTCAATACTCAATCTTCAACCCTCAATCTTCAATCCGCAATCCTCAATCCTCAATTCTCAACACTCAATCCTCAATCCTCAGACCTCAAGCATCAATACTCAACCCTAAGTCCTCGTCCGCAATCTACAACCCTCAATCCTCAATCCTCAATCTTCAATCATCAATATTCAATCTTGAATCCTCAATCCTCAATCCTCTATCCTCAATCCTCAGTCCTCAGTCCTCAAACCTCAATCCTCAACCCTCAACCCTCATCCTCAATCCTCAATCCTCGATCCTCAATCCTCAATCCTCAATCTTCAATCCTCAGTCCGCAATCCTCAATCGTCAATCCTCAATCCTCAATCCTGAATCCTCAATCTTCAGCCCTCAGTCCTCAACAATCAGTTGTCAATCCTCAATCCTCAATACAACATATTCAATTCACAGTTTTCAATACTCAATACTCAATCTGCAATCTTCAAATCTCTATCCACAAACATCAATGCTCATCACTCAACCCTCAACACTCCGTCCCCAATCCTCAATCTTCAATCCTCAATACATAAGCTTCAATCTTCAATCCTCAATCTTCAATCCACAATCCTCAGTCCTCAATACGCAATCCGCAATCCTCAATCCTCAGACCTCAAGCATCAATACCCATCCCTCAGTCCTCGTCCTCAATCCACAACCCTCAATCCTCAATCCTCAATCTTCAATCATCAATATTCAACCTTCAATCCTCAATCCACAATCCTCAATCCTCAACCCTCAATCCTCAGTCCTGAAACCTCAATCCCGAATCCTCAATCCTGAATCCGCAAAATTCAGTCCTCAGTCCTCAACGATCAATAGTCAATCCTCAATCCTCAATAGAATATCCTCAATTCACAGTTTTCAATACTCAATCCCCATTCTTCAATCTTCAGATCTCAATCCACAAACATCAATACTCATCACTCCGCCCTCAACACTCAGTCCTCAATCTTCAATCCTCAATCCTCAATCCTCAACCTTGAATCCTCAATACTCAATCTTCAATCCTCAATCTTCAATCCTCTATCCTCAATCCTCAATCCTCAATCCTCAATCCTCAATCTTCAATACTCAATCGTCAATCTTCAATCCTTAATCCTCAATCCTCAGTCCTCAATCCTCAATCCTCAATCCTCTATCCTCAATCTTCTATCCTCAATATTCAATCTGCAATCCTCAATCATCAATCCTCAATCCTCAATCCTAATTCGTCACTCCTCGAAACCCAGTCCTCAATCTTCAATCCTCAATCCTCAATCCTCTATCCTCAATCCTCAATCCTGAATGTTCAATCCTCAACACCCAATCCTCAACCTTCAATCCTCAATCCTCAATCCTCAATCCACAAACCTCAATACTCAGTCCTGAAACCTGAATACCGAATCCTCAATCCTGAATCCTCAATCTTCAGCCCTCAGTCCTGAACAATCAATTGTCAATCCTCAATCCTCAATAGAATATCCTCAATTCACAGTTTTCAATACTCAATCCCCATTCTTCAATCTTCAAATCTCAATACACAAACATCAATTCTCATCACTCAACCCTCAACACTCAGTCCACAATCTTCAATCCTCAATCCTCAATCCTCAATCTTGAATCCTGAATACTCAATCTTCAATCCTCAATCCTCAATTCTCAATCCTCAACACTCAATCCTCAATCGTCAATCCTCAATTCCCAATCCTCAAACTTCAATCCTCTATCCTCAATCCTCAATCCTCAATCCTCAATCTACTATCCTCAATCCTCAATCTGCAATCCTCAATCCTCAATCCTCAATACTCAATCCTAATTCGTCACTCCTCGAAACCGAGTCCTCAATGCTCAATCCTCAATCTTGAATCCTCAATACTCAATCTTCAATCCTCAATCCTCAATTCTCAATCCTCAACACTCAATCCTCAATCGTCAATCCTCAATCCCCAATCCTCAATCTTCAATCCTCTATCCTCTATCCTCAATCCTCAATCCTCAATCCTCAATCTTCAATACTCAATCCTAATTCGTCACTCCTCGAAACCGGGTCCTCAATCTTCAATCTTCAATCCTCAATCCTCAATCCTCAATCCTCAATTCTCAATCCTCAATCCTCAATCCTCAATCCTCAATTTTCAATCCTCAATACTCAATCTTCAATACTCAATCCTCAATCCTCAATTCGCAGTCCTCAATACGCAATCCTCAATCGTCAATCCTCAATTCCCATTCCTCAATCTTCAATCCTCAATCCTCAATCTTCAATCCTTACTCCTCAATCCTCAATCCCCAATCATCAATCTTCAATCCTTAATCCTCAATCCCCAATCCCCAATCCTCAATCCTCAATACTCAATCTTCAACCCTCAATCTTCAATCCGCAATCCTCAATCCTCAATTCTCAACACTCAATCCTCAATCCTCAGACCTCAAGCATCAATACTCAACCCTAAGTCCTCGTCCGCAATCTACAACCCTCAATCCTCAATCCTCAATCTTCAATCATCAATATTCAATCTTGAATCCTCAATCCTCAATCCTCTATCCTCAATCCTCAGTCCTCAGTCCTCAAACCTCAATCCTCAACCCTCAACCCTCATCCTCAATCCTCAATCCTCGATCCTCAATCCTCAATCCTCAATCTTCAATCCTCAGTCCGCAATCCTCAATCGTCAATCCTCAATCCTCAATCCTGAATCCTCAATCTTCAGCCCTCAGTCCTCAACAATCAGTTGTCAATCCTCAATCCTCAATACAACATATTCAATTCACAGTTTTCAATACTCAATACTCAATCTGCAATCTTCAAATCTCTATCCACAAACATCAATGCTCATCACTCAACCCTCAACACTCCGTCCCCAATCCTCAATCTTCAATCCTCAATACATAAGCTTCAATCTTCAATCCTCAATCTTCAATCCACAATCCTCAGTCCTCAATACGCAATCCGCAATCCTCAATCCTCAGACCTCAAGCATCAATACCCATCCCTCAGTCCTCGTCCTCAATCCACAACCCTCAATCCTCAATCCTCAATCTTCAATCATCAATATTCAACCTTCAATCCTCAATCCACAATCCTCAATCCTCAACCCTCAATCCTCAGTCCTGAAACCTCAATCCCGAATCCTCAATCCTGAATCCGCAAAATTCAGTCCTCAGTCCTCAACGATCAATAGTCAATCCTCAATCCTCAATAGAATATCCTCAATTCACAGTTTTCAATACTCAATCCCCATTCTTCAATCTTCAGATCTCAATCCACAAACATCAATACTCATCACTCCGCCCTCAACACTCAGTCCTCAATCTTCAATCCTCAATCCTCAATCCTCAACCTTGAATCCTCAATACTCAATCTTCAATCCTCAATCTTCAATCCTCTATCCTCAATCCTCAATCCTCAATCCTCAATCCTCAATCTTCAATACTCAATCCTCAATCTTCAATCCTCAATCCTCAATCCTCAGTCCTCAATCCTCAATCCTCAATCCTCTATCCTCAATCTTCTATCCTCAATATTCAATCTGCAATCCTCAATCATCAATCCTCAATCCTCAATCCTAATTCGTCACTCCTCGAAACCCAGTCCTCAATCTTCAATCCTCAATCCTCAATCCTCTATCCTCAATCCTCAATCCTGAATGTTCAATCCTCAACACCCAATCCTCAACCTTCAATCCTCAATCCTCAATCCTCAATCCACAAACCTCAATACTCAGTCCTGAAACCTGAATACCGAATCCTCAATCCTGAATCCTCAATCTTCAGCCCTCAGTCCTCAACAATCAATTGTCAATCCTCAATCCTCAATAGAATATCCTCAATTCACAGTTTTCAATACTCAATCCCCATTCTTCAATCTTCAAATCTCAATCCACAAACATCAATTCTCATCACTCAACCCTCAACACTCAGTCCACAATCTTCAATCCTCAATCCTCAATCCTCAATCTTGAATCCTCAATACTCAATCTTCAATCCTCAATCCTCAATTCTCAATCCTCAACACTAAATCCTCAATCGTCAATCCTCAATCCTCAATCCTCAATCGTCAATCTACAATCCTGAATACTCAATCTTCAATCCTCAATCCTCAATCCTCAATCCTCAATCCTCATTCTTCAATCCTCAATACACAATTCTCAATCTTCAATCCTCTATCCTCAGTACTCAACCCTCAATTCTCAATCCTCAACCTTCAATACTCAATACTCAATCTTCAATCCTCAATCCTCAACCCTCAGTCCTCAATCCTCAATCCTAAATCCTCAATCCTCAATCTTCTATCCTTAATACTCAATCTGCAATCCTCAATCCTCAATCCTCAATCCTCAATCCTAATTCGTCACTCCTCGAAACCCAGTCCTCAATCTTCAATCCTCAATCCTAAATCCTCAATTCTCAATCCTCAATCCTCAATCCTCAATCCTCAATTTTCAATCCTCAATACTCAATCTTCAATACTCAATCCTCAATCCTCAATCCTCAATCCTCAATCCTCAATCCTCAATCCCAAATCCTCAATCCCCAATCCTGAACCCTCAACCCTCATTCCTCAGTCCTGAAACATCAATACCGAATCTTCAATACTGAATCCTCAATCTTCAGCCCTCAGTCCTCAACAATCAATTGTCAATCCTCAATCCTCAATAGAATATCCTCAATTCACAGTTTTCAATACTCAATCCCCATTCTTCAAACTTCAAATCTCAATCCACAAACATCAATTCTCTTCACTCAACCCTCAACACTCAGTCCTCAATCTTCAATCCTCAATCCTAAATCCCCAATCTTCAATCCTCAATGCTCAATCTTCAATCCTCAATCCTCAATTCTCAATCCTCAATACTCAATCCTCAATCCTCAATCCTCAGTCCTCAATCCTCAATCCTCAATCCTCTATCCTCAATCTTCTATCCTCAATATTCAATCTGCAATCCTCAATCATCAATCCTCAATCCTCAATCCTAATTCGTCACTCCTCGAAACCCAGTCCTCAATCTTCAATCCTCAATCCTCAATCCTCTATCCTCAATCCTCAATCCTGAATGTTCAATCCTCAACACCCAATCCTCAACCTTCAATCCTCAATCCTCAATCCTCAATCCACAAACCTCAATACTCAGTCCTGAAACCTGAATACCGAATCCTCAATCCTGAATCCTCAATCTTCAGCCCTCAGTCCTCAACAATCAATTGTCAATCCTCAATCCTCAATAGAATATCCTCAATTCACAGTTTTCAATACTCAATCCCCATTCTTCAATCTTCAAATCTCAATACACAAACATCAATTCTCATCACTCAACCCTCAACACTCAGTCCACAATCTTCAATCCTCAATCCTCAATCCTCAATCTTGAATCCTGAATACTCAATCTTCAATCCTCAATCCTCAATTCTCAATCCTCAACACTCAATCCTCAATCGTCAATCCTCAATTCCCAATCCTCAAACTTCAATCCTCTATCCTCAATCCTCAATCCTCAATCCTCAATCTACTATCCTCAATCCTCAATCTGCAATCCTCAATCCTCAATCCTCAATACTCAATCCTAATTCGTCACTCCTCGAAACCGAGTCCTCAATGCTCAATCCTCAATCTTGAATCCTCAATACTCAATCTTCAATCCTCAATCCTCAATTCTCAATCCTCAACACTCAATCCTCAATCGTCAATCCTCAATCCCCAATCCTCAATCTTCAATCCTCTATCCTCTATCCTCAATCCTCAATCCTCAATCCTCAATCTTCAATACTCAATCCTAATTCGTCACTCCTCGAAACCGGGTCCTCAATCTTCAATCTTCAATCCTCAATCCTCAATCCTCAATCCTCAATTCTCAATCCTCAATCCTCAATCCTCAATCCTCAATTTTCAATCCTCAATACTCAATCTTCAATACTCAATCCTCAATCCTCAATTCGCAATCCTCAATACGCAATCCTCAATCGTCAATCCTCAATTCCCATTCCTCAATCTTCAATCCTCAATCCTCAATCTTCAATCCTTACTCCTCAATCCTCAATCCCCAATCATCAATCTTCAATCCTTAATCCTCAATCCCCAATCCCCAATCCTCAATCCTCAATACTCAATCTTCAACCCTCAATCTTCAATCCGCAATCCTCAATCCTCAATTCTCAACACTCAATCCTCAATCCTCAGACCTCAAGCATCAATACTCAACCCTAAGTCCTCGTCCGCAATCTACAACCCTCAATCCTCAATCCTCAATCTTCAATCATCAATATTCAATCTTGAATCCTCAATCCTCAATCCTCTATCCTCAATCCTCAGTCCTCAGTCCTCAAACCTCAATCCTCAACCCTCAACCCTCATCCTCAATCCTCAATCCTCGATCCTCAATCCTCAATCCTCAATCTTCAATCCTCAGTCCGCAATCCTCAATCGTCAATCCTCAATCCTCAATCCTGAATCCTCAATCTTCAGCCCTCAGTCCTCAACAATCAGTTGTCAATCCTCAATCCTCAATACAACATATTCAATTCACAGTTTTCAATACTCAATACTCAATCTGCAATCTTCAAATCTCTATCCACAAACATCAATGCTCATCACTCAACCCTCAACACTCCGTCCCCAATCCTCAATCTTCAATCCTCAATACATAAGCTTCAATCTTCAATCCTCAATCTTCAATCCACAATCCTCAGTCCTCAATACGCAATCCGCAATCCTCAATCCTCAGACCTCAAGCATCAATACCCATCCCTCAGTCCTCGTCCTCAATCCACAACCCTCAATCCTCAATCCTCAATCTTCAATCATCAATATTCAACCTTCAATCCTCAATCCACAATCCTCAATCCTCAACCCTCAATCCTCAGTCCTGAAACCTCAATCCCGAATCCTCAATCCTGAATCCGCAAAATTCAGTCCTCAGTCCTCAACGATCAATAGTCAATCCTCAATCCTCAATAGAATATCCTCAATTCACAGTTTTCAATACTCAATCCCCATTCTTCAATCTTCAGATCTCAATCCACAAACATCAATACTCATCACTCCGCCCTCAACACTCAGTCCTCAATCTTCAATCCTCAATCCTCAATCCTCAACCTTGAATCCTCAATACTCAATCTTCAATCCTCAATCTTCAATCCTCTATCCTCAATCCTCAATCCTCAATCCTCAATCCTCAATCCTCAATCTTCAATACTCAATCCTCAATCTTCAATCCTCAATCCTCAATCCTCAGTCCTCAATCCTCAATCCTCAATCCTCTATCCTCAATCTTCTATCCTCAATATTCAATCTGCAATCCTCAATCATCAATCCTCAATCCTCAATCCTAATTCGTCACTCCTCGAAACCCAGTCCTCAATCTTCAATCCTCAATCCTCAATCCTCTATCCTCAATCCTCAATCCTGAATGTTCAATCCTCAACACCCAATCCTCAACCTTCAATCCTCAATCCTCAATCCTCAATCCACAAACCTCAATACTCAGTCCTGAAACCTGAATACCGAATCCTCAATCCTGAATCCTCAATCTTCAGCCCTCAGTCCTCAACAATCAATTGTCAATCCTCAATCCTCAATAGAATATCCTCAATTCACAGTTTTCAATACTCAATCCCCATTCTTCAATCTTCAAATCTCAATACACAAACATCAATTCTCATCACTCAACCCTCAACACTCAGTCCACAATCTTCAATCCTCAATCCTCAATCCTCAATCTTGAATCCTGAATACTCAATCTTCAATCCTCAATCCTCAATTCTCAATCCTCAACACTCAATCCTCAATCGTCAATCCTCAATTCCCAATCCTCAAACTTCAATCCTCTATCCTCAATCCTCAATCCTCAATCCTCAATCTACTATCCTCAATCCTCAATCTGCAATCCTCAATCCTCAATCCTCAATACTCAATCCTAATTCGTCACTCCTCGAAACCGAGTCCTCAATGCTCAATCCTCAATCTTGAATCCTCAATACTCAATCTTCAATCCTCAATCCTCAATTCTCAATCCTCAACACTCAATCCTCAATCGTCAATCCTCAATCCCCAATCCTCAATCTTCAATCCTCTATCCTCTATCCTCAATCCTCAATCCTCAATCCTCAATCTTCAATACTCAATCCTAATTCGTCACTCCTCGAAACCGGGTCCTCAATCTTCAATCTTCAATCCTCAATCCTCAATCCTCAATCCTCAATTCTCAATCCTCAATCCTCAATCCTCAATCCTCAATTTTCAATCCTCAATACTCAATCTTCAATACTCAATCCTCAATCCTCAATTCGCAATCCTCAATACGCAATCCTCAATCGTCAATCCTCAATTCCCATTCCTCAATCTTCAATCCTCAATCCTCAATCTTCAATCCTTACTCCTCAATCCTCAATCCCCAATCATCAATCTTCAATCCTTAATCCTCAATCCCCAATCCCCAATCCTCAATCCTCAATACTCAATCTTCAACCCTCAATCTTCAATCCGCAATCCTCAATCCTCAATTCTCAACACTCAATCCTCAATCCTCAGACCTCAAGCATCAATACTCAACCCTAAGTCCTCGTCCGCAATCTACAACCCTCAATCCTCAATCCTCAATCTTCAATCATCAATATTCAATCTTGAATCCTCAATCCTCAATCCTCTATCCTCAATCCTCAGTCCTCAGTCCTGAAACCTCAATCCTCAACCCTCAACCCTCATCCTCAATCCTCAATCCTCGATCCTCAATCCTCAATCCTCAATCTTCAATCCTCAGTCCGCAATCCTCAATCGTCAATCCTCAATCCTCAATCCTGAATCCTCAATCTTCAGCCCTCAGTCCTCAACAATCAGTTGTCAATCCTCAATCCTCAATACAACATATTCAATTCACAGTTTTCAATACTCAATACTCAATCTGCAATCTTCAAATCTCTATCCACAAACATCAATGCTCATCACTCAACCCTCAACACTCCGTCCCCAATCCTCAATCTTCAATCCTCAATACATAAGCTTCAATCTTCAATCCTCAATCTTCAATCCACAATCCTCAGTCCTCAATACGCAATCCGCAATCCTCAATCCTCAGACCTCAAGCATCAATACCCATCCCTCAGTCCTCGTCCTCAATCCACAACCCTCAATCCTCAATCCTCAATCTTCAATCATCAATATTCAACCTTCAATCCTCAATCCACAATCCTCAATCCTCAACCCTCAATCCTCAGTCCTGAAACCTCAATCCCGAATCCTCAATCCTGAATCCGCAAAATTCAGTCCTCAGTCCTCAACGATCAATAGTCAATCCTCAATCCTCAATAGAATATCCTCAATTCACAGTTTTCAATACTCAATCCCCATTCTTCAATCTTCAGATCTCAATCCACAAACATCAATACTCATCACTCCGCCCTCAACACTCAGTCCTCAATCTTCAATCCTCAATCCTCAATCCTCAACCTTGAATCCTCAATACTCAATCTTCAATCCTCAATCTTCAATCCTCTATCCTCAATCCTCAATCCTCAATCCTCAATCCTCAATCTTCAATACTCAATCCTCAATCTTCAATCCTCAATCCTCAATCCTCAGTCCTCAATCCTCAATCCTCAATCCTCTATCCTCAATCTTCTATCCTCAATATTCAATCTGCAATCCTCAATCATCAATCCTCAATCCTCAATCCTAATTCGTCACTCCTCGAAACCCAGTCCTCAATCTTCAATCCTCAATCCTCAATCCTCTATCCTCAATCCTCAATCCTGAATGTTCAATCCTCAACACCCAATCCTCAACCTTCAATCCTCAATCCTCAATCCTCAATCCACAAACCTCAATACTCAGTCCTGAAACCTGAATACCGAATCCTCAATCCTGAATCCTCAATCTTCAGCCCTCAGTCCTCAACAATCAATTGTCAATCCTCAATCCTCAATAGAATATCCTCAATTCACAGTTTTCAATACTCAATCCCCATTCTTCAATCTTCAAATCTCAATACACAAACATCAATTCTCATCACTCAACCCTCAACACTCAGTCCACAATCTTCAATCCTCAATCCTCAATCCTCAATCTTGAATCCTGAATACTCAATCTTCAATCCTCAATCCTCAATTCTCAATCCTCAACACTCAATCCTCAATCGTCAATCCTCAATTCCCAATCCTCAAACTTCAATCCTCTATCCTCAATCCTCAATCCTCAATCCTCAATCTACTATCCTCAATCCTCAATCTGCAATCCTCAATCCTCAATCCTCAATACTCAATCCTAATTCGTCACTCCTCGAAACCGAGTCCTCAATGCTCAATCCTCAATCTTGAATCCTCAATACTCAATCTTCAATCCTCAATCCTCAATTCTCAATCCTCAACACTCAATCCTCAATCGTCAATCCTCAATCCCCAATCCTCAATCTTCAATCCTCTATCCTCTATCCTCAATCCTCAATCCTCAATCCTCAATCTTCAATACTCAATCCTAATTCGTCACTCCTCGAAACCGGGTCCTCAATCTTCAATCTTCAATCCTCAATCCTCAATCCTCAATCCTCAATTCTCAATCCTCAATCCTCAATCCTCAATCCTCAATTTTCAATCCTCAATACTCAATCTTCAATACTCAATCCTCAATCCTCAATTCGCAGTCCTCAATACGCAATCCTCAATCGTCAATCCTCAATTCCCATTCCTCAATCTTCAATCCTCAATCCTCAATCTTCAATCCTTACTCCTCAATCCTCAATCCCCAATCATCAATCTTCAATCCTTAATCCTCAATCCCCAATCCCCAATCCTCAATCCTCAATACTCAATCTTCAACCCTCAATCTTCAATCCGCAATCCTCAATCCTCAATTCTCAACACTCAATCCTCAATCCTCAGACCTCAAGCATCAATACTCAACCCTAAGTCCTCGTCCGCAATCTACAACCCTCAATCCTCAATCCTCAATCTTCAATCATCAATATTCAATCTTGAATCCTCAATCCTCAATCCTCTATCCTCAATCCTCAGTCCTCAGTCCTCAAACCTCAATCCTCAACCCTCAACCCTCATCCTCAATCCTCAATCCTCGATCCTCAATCCTCAATCCTCAATCTTCAATCCTCAGTCCGCAATCCTCAATCGTCAATCCTCAATCCTCAATCCTGAATCCTCAATCTTCAGCCCTCAGTCCTCAACAATCAGTTGTCAATCCTCAATCCTCAATACAACATATTCAATTCACAGTTTTCAATACTCAATACTCAATCTGCAATCTTCAAATCTCTATCCACAAACATCAATGCTCATCACTCAACCCTCAACACTCCGTCCCCAATCCTCAATCTTCAATCCTCAATACATAAGCTTCAATCTTCAATCCTCAATCTTCAATCCACAATCCTCAGTCCTCAATACGCAATCCGCAATCCTCAATCCTCAGACCTCAAGCATCAATACCCATCCCTCAGTCCTCGTCCTCAATCCACAACCCTCAATCCTCAATCCTCAATCTTCAATCATCAATATTCAACCTTCAATCCTCAATCCACAATCCTCAATCCTCAACCCTCAATCCTCAGTCCTGAAACCTCAATCCCGAATCCTCAATCCTGAATCCGCAAAATTCAGTCCTCAGTCCTCAACGATCAATAGTCAATCCTCAATCCTCAATAGAATATCCTCAATTCACAGTTTTCAATACTCAATCCCCATTCTTCAATCTTCAGATCTCAATCCACAAACATCAATACTCATCACTCCGCCCTCAACACTCAGTCCTCAATCTTCAATCCTCAATCCTCAATCCTCAACCTTGAATCCTCAATACTCAATCTTCAATCCTCAATCTTCAATCCTCTATCCTCAATCCTCAATCCTCAATCCTCAATCCTCAATCTTCAATACTCAATCCTCAATCTTCAATCCTCAATCCTCAATCCTCAGTCCTCAATCCTCAATCCTCAATCCTCTATCCTCAATCTTCTATCCTCAATATTCAATCTGCAATCCTCAATCATCAATCCTCAATCCTCAATCCTAATTCGTCACTCCTCGAAACCCAGTCCTCAATCTTCAATCCTCAATCCTCAATCCTCTATCCTCAATCCTCAATCCTGAATGTTCAATCCTCAACACCCAATCCTCAACCTTCAATCCTCAATCCTCAATCCTCAATCCACAAACCTCAATACTCAGTCCTGAAACCTGAATACCGAATCCTCAATCCTGAATCCTCAATCTTCAGCCCTCAGTCCTCAACAATCAATTGTCAATCCTCAATCCTCAATAGAATATCCTCAATTCACAGTTTTCAATACTCAATCCCCATTCTTCAATCTTCAAATCTCAATCCACAAACATCAATTCTCATCACTCAACCCTCAACACTCAGTCCACAATCTTCAATCCTCAATCCTCAATCCTCAATCTTGAATCCTCAATACTCAATCTTCAATCCTCAATCCTCAATTCTCAATCCTCAACACTAAATCCTCAATCGTCAATCCTCAATCCTCAATCCTCAATCGTCAATCTACAATCCTGAATACTCAATCTTCAATCCTCAATCCTCAATCCTCAATCCTCAATCCTCATTCTTCAATCCTCAATACACAATTCTCAATCTTCAATCCTCTATCCTCAATACTCAACCCTCAATTCTCAATCCTCAACCTTCAATACTCAATACTCAATCTTCAATCCTCAATCCTCAACCCTCAGTCCTCAATCCTCAATCCTAAATCCTCAATCCTCAATCTTCTATCCTTAATACTCAATCTGCAATCCTCAATCCTCAATCCTCAATCCTCAATCCTAATTCGTCACTCCTCGAAACCCAGTCCTCAATCTTCAATCCTCAATCCTAAATCCTCAATTCTCAATCCTCAATCCTCAATCCTCAATCCTCAATTTTCAATCCTCAATACTCAATCTTCAATACTCAATCCTCAATCCTCAATCCTCAATCCTCAATCCTCAATCCTCAATCCCAAATCCTCAATCCCCAATCCTGAACCCTCAACCCTCATTCCTCAGTCCTGAAACATCAATACCGAATCTTCAATACTGAATCCTCAATCTTCAGCCCTCAGTCCTCAACAATCAATTGTCAATCCTCAATCCTCAATAGAATATCCTCAATTCACAGTTTTCAATACTCAATCCCCATTCTTCAAACTTCAAATCTCAATCCACAAACATCAATTCTCTTCACTCAACCCTCAACACTCAGTCCTCAATCTTCAATCCTCAATCCTAAATCCCCAATCTTCAATCCTCAATGCTCAATCTTCAATCCTCAATCCTCAATTCTCAATCCTCAATACTCAATCCTCAATCCTCAATCCTCAGTCCTCAATCCTCAATCCTCAATCCTCTATCCTCAATCTTCTATCCTCAATATTCAATCTGCAATCCTCAATCATCAATCCTCAATCCTCAATCCTAATTCGTCACTCCTCGAAACCCAGTCCTCAATCTTCAATCCTCAATCCTCAATCCTCTATCCTCAATCCTCAATCCTGAATGTTCAATCCTCAACACCCAATCCTCAACCTTCAATCCTCAATCCTCAATCCTCAATCCACAAACCTCAATACTCAGTCCTGAAACCTGAATACCGAATCCTCAATCCTGAATCCTCAATCTTCAGCCCTCAGTCCTCAACAATCAATTGTCAATCCTCAATCCTCAATAGAATATCCTCAATTCACAGTTTTCAATACTCAATCCCCATTCTTCAATCTTCAAATCTCAATACACAAACATCAATTCTCATCACTCAACCCTCAACACTCAGTCCACAATCTTCAATCCTCAATCCTCAATCCTCAATCTTGAATCCTGAATACTCAATCTTCAATCCTCAATCCTCAATTCTCAATCCTCAACACTCAATCCTCAATCGTCAATCCTCAATTCCCAATCCTCAAACTTCAATCCTCTATCCTCAATCCTCAATCCTCAATCCTCAATCTACTATCCTCAATCCTCAATCTGCAATCCTCAATCCTCAATCCTCAATACTCAATCCTAATTCGTCACTCCTCGAAACCGAGTCCTCAATGCTCAATCCTCAATCTTGAATCCTCAATACTCAATCTTCAATCCTCAATCCTCAATTCTCAATCCTCAACACTCAATCCTCAATCGTCAATCCTCAATCCCCAATCCTCAATCTTCAATCCTCTATCCTCTATCCTCAATCCTCAATCCTCAATCCTCAATCTTCAATACTCAATCCTAATTCGTCACTCCTCGAAACCGGGTCCTCAATCTTCAATCTTCAATCCTCAATCCTCAATCCTCAATCCTCAATTCTCAATCCTCAATCCTCAATCCTCAATCCTCAATTTTCAATCCTCAATACTCAATCTTCAATACTCAATCCTCAATCCTCAATTCGCAATCCTCAATACGCAATCCTCAATCGTCAATCCTCAATTCCCATTCCTCAATCTTCAATCCTCAATCCTCAATCTTCAATCCTTACTCCTCAATCCTCAATCCCCAATCATCAATCTTCAATCCTTAATCCTCAATCCCCAATCCCCAATCCTCAATCCTCAATACTCAATCTTCAACCCTCAATCTTCAATCCGCAATCCTCAATCCTCAATTCTCAACACTCAATCCTCAATCCTCAGACCTCAAGCATCAATACTCAACCCTAAGTCCTCGTCCGCAATCTACAACCCTCAATCCTCAATCCTCAATCTTCAATCATCAATATTCAATCTTGAATCCTCAATCCTCAATCCTCTATCCTCAATCCTCAGTCCTCAGTCCTCAAACCTCAATCCTCAACCCTCAACCCTCATCCTCAATCCTCAATCCTCGATCCTCAATCCTCAATCCTCAATCTTCAATCCTCAGTCCGCAATCCTCAATCGTCAATCCTCAATCCTCAATCCTGAATCCTCAATCTTCAGCCCTCAGTCCTCAACAATCAGTTGTCAATCCTCAATCCTCAATACAACATATTCAATTCACAGTTTTCAATACTCAATACTCAATCTGCAATCTTCAAATCTCTATCCACAAACATCAATGCTCATCACTCAACCCTCAACACTCCGTCCCCAATCCTCAATCTTCAATCCTCAATACATAAGCTTCAATCTTCAATCCTCAATCTTCAATCCACAATCCTCAGTCCTCAATACGCAATCCGCAATCCTCAATCCTCAGACCTCAAGCATCAATACCCATCCCTCAGTCCTCGTCCTCAATCCACAACCCTCAATCCTCAATCCTCAATCTTCAATCATCAATATTCAACCTTCAATCCTCAATCCACAATCCTCAATCCTCAACCCTCAATCCTCAGTCCTGAAACCTCAATCCCGAATCCTCAATCCTGAATCCGCAAAATTCAGTCCTCAGTCCTCAACGATCAATAGTCAATCCTCAATCCTCAATAGAATATCCTCAATTCACAGTTTTCAATACTCAATCCCCATTCTTCAATCTTCAGATCTCAATCCACAAACATCAATACTCATCACTCCGCCCTCAACACTCAGTCCTCAATCTTCAATCCTCAATCCTCAATCCTCAACCTTGAATCCTCAATACTCAATCTTCAATCCTCAATCTTCAATCCTCTATCCTCAATCCTCAATCCTCAATCCTCAATCCTCAATCTTCAATACTCAATCCTCAATCTTCAATCCTCAATCCTCAATCCTCAGTCCTCAATCCTCAATCCTCAATCCTCTATCCTCAATCTTCTATCCTCAGTATTCAATCTGCAATCCTCAATCATCAATCCTCAATCCTCAATCCTAATTCGTCACTCCTCGAAACCCAGTCCTCAATCTTCAATCCTCAATCCTCAATCCTCTATCCTCAATCCTCAATCCTGAATGTTCAATCCTCAACACCCAATCCTCAACCTTCAATCCTCAATCCTCAATCCTCAATCCACAAACCTCAATACTCAGTCCTGAAACCTGAATACCGAATCCTCAATCCTGAATCCTCAATCTTCAGCCCTCAGTCCTCAACAATCAATTGTCAATCCTCAATCCTCAATAGAATATCCTCAATTCACAGTTTTCAATACTCAATCCCCATTCTTCAATCTTCAAATCTCAATCCACAAACATCAATTCTCATCACTCAACCCTCAACACTCAGTCCACAATCTTCAATCCTCAATCCTCAATCCTCAATCTTGAATCCTCAATACTCAATCTTCAATCCTCAATCCTCAATTCTCAATCCTCAACACTAAATCCTCAATCGTCAATCCTCAATTCCCAATCCTCAATCTTCAATCCTCTATCCTCAATACTCAACCCTCAATCCTCAATCCTCAACCTTCAATACTCAATACTCAATCTTCAATCCTCAATCCTCAACCCTCAGTCCTCAATCCTCAATCCTAAATCCTCAATCCTCAATCTTCTATCCTTAATACTCAATCTGCAATCCTCAATCCTCAATCCTCAATCCTCAATCCTAATTCGTCACTCCTCGAAACCCAGTCCTCAATCTTCAATCCTCAATCCTAAATCCTCAATTCTCAATACTCAATCCTCAATCCTCAATCCTCAATTTTCAATCCTCAATACTCAATCTTCAATACTCAATCCTCAATCCTCAATCCTCAATCCTCAATCCTCAATCCTCAATCCCAAATCCTCAATCCCCAATCCTGAACCCTCAACCCTCATTCCTCAGTCCTGAAACATCAATACCGAATCTTCAATACTGAATCCTCAATCTTCAGCCCTCAGTCCTCAACAATCAATTGTCAATCCTCAATCCTCAATAGAATATCCTCAATTCACAGTTTTCAATACTCAATCCCCATTCTTCAAACTTCAAATCTCAATCCACAAACATCAATTCTCTTCACTCAACCCTCAACACTCAGTCCTCAATCTTCAATCCTCAATCCTAAATCCCCAATCTTCAATCCTCAATGCTCAATCTTCAATCCTCAATCCTCAATTCTCAATCCTCAATACTCAATCCTCAATCGTCAATCCTCAGTTCCCAATCCTCAATCTTCAATCCTCAATCCTCAATCTTCAATCCTTAATCCTCAATCCTCGATCCCCAATCTTTAATCTTCAATCCTCAATACTGAATCTTCAATCCTCAATCCTCAATCCTCAATCCTCAATCCTCAATTCTCAATCCTCAATCTTCAGACCTCAATACTCAATCTTCAACCCTCAATCTTCAATCCTCAATCCTCACTTCTCATTCTTCAATCCTCAACACCCAATCCTGAATCTTCAATACTCAATCCTCAATCCTCAATTCTCAATCCTCAATCCTCAATCCACAGACCTCAAACATCAATACTCAACCCTCAGTCCTCGTCCGCAATCGACAACGCTCAATCCTCAATCCTCAATCTTCAATCATCAATATTCAACCTTCAATCCTCAATACTCAATCCTCTATCCTCAATCCTCAATCCTGAATGTTCAATCCTCAATACCCAATCCTCAATCTTCAATGCTCAATACTCAATCCTCAATCCTCAATCCTCAATCCTCAGTCCTCAAACCTCAATCCTGAATCCTCAATCCTGAATCCTCAATCTTCAGCCCTCAGTCCTCAACAATCAATTGTCAGTCCTCAATCCTCAATAGAATATCCTCAATTCACAACTTTCAATACTCAATCCCCATTCTTCAATCATCAAATCTCAATCCACAAACATCAATTCTCATCACTCAACCCTCAACACTCAGTCCTCAATCTTCAATCCTCAATCCTAAATCCTCAATTTTCAATCCTCAATACTCAATCTTCAATCCACAATCTTCAATCCACAATCCTCAATCCTCAATTCGCAATCCGCAATCCTCAATCCTCAGACCTCAAGCATCAATACCCAGCCCTCAGTCCTCGTCCTCAATCCACAACCCTCAATCCTCAATCCTCAATCTTCAATCATCAATATTCAACCTTCAATCCTAAATTCCACAATCCTCAACCCTCAACCCTCAATCCTCAGTCCTGAAACCTCAATCCCGAATCCTCAATCCCGAATCCGCAAAATTCAGTCCTCAGTCCTCAACAATCAATAGTCAATCCTCAATCCTCAATAGAATATCCTCAATTCACAGTTTTCAATACTCAATCCCCATTCTTCAATCTTCAAATCTGAATCCACAAACATCAATACTCATCACTCAGCCCTCAACACTCAGTCCTCAATCTTCAATCCTCAATCCTCAATCCTCAACCTTGAATCCTCAATACTCAATCTTCAATCCTCTATCTTCAATCCTCTATCCTCAATCCTCAATCCTCAATCCTCAATCCTCAATTTTCAATCCTCAATACTCAATCTTCAAGCCTCAACACCCAATCCTCAATCTTCAATCCTCAATCCTCAATCCTCAATTCTCAATCCTCAATCCTCAATCCTTAGACCTCAAACATCAATACTCAACCATCAGTCCTCGTCCGCAATCCACAACACTCAATCCTCAGTCATGAATCTTCAATCATCAATATTCAATTTTCAATCCTCAATCCTCAATTCTCAGTCCTCAATACTCAATCCTCAACCAACAATCATCAATATTCAATCTTCAATCCTCAATCATCAATACTCTATTCTCAATCCTCAATCCTGAATGTTCAATCCACAACACCCAATCCTCAATCTTCAATCCTCAATCCTCAATCCTCAATCCTCAATCCTCAATCCTCAATCCTCAATCCTCAATCCTCATTCTTCAATCCTCAATACCAAATCCTCAATCTTCAATCCTCAATCCTCAATCCTCAATTCGCAATCCTCAATCCTCAATCCTCAGACATCAAGCATCAATACCCAACCCTCTGTCCTCGTCCTCAATCCTCAATCTTCTATCCTCAATACTCAATCTTCAATCCTCAGTTCCCAATCATCAATCTTCAATCCTCAATCCACAATATTCAATCCTCAATCCTCAATCCTCAGGCCCCAATCCTCAATCTTTAATCCTCAATACTCAATCTTCAATCCTCAATCCTCAATCTTCAATCCTCAATCCTCAATCCTCAATTCTCAATACTCAACCCTCAGTCCTGAGTCCTCAAACCTCAATCCTCAACCCTCAGCCCTCATCCTCAATCCTCAATCCTCGATCCTCAATCGTCAATCCTCAATCTTCAATCCTCAATACTCAATCTTTAATACTCAATCCTCAGTCCCCAAACCTCAATTGTGAGTACTCAGTCCTGAATCCTCAACCTTCAGCCCTCAGTCCTCAACAATCAGTTGCCAATCCTCAGTCCTCAATAGAATATCCTTAATTCACAGCTTTCAATACTCAATACTCAATCTGCATTCTTCAAATCTCTATCCACAAACATCAATTCTCATCACTCAAACCTCAACACTCAGTCCTCAATGTACAGTCTGCAATCCTCAATTCTCAATCTTCAATCCTCAATTCTGAATCTTCAATCCTAATTCCTCAATCCCCAATCCTCAATCCTCAATCCTCAATCTTCAATCCTCAGTCCCCAAACCTCAATTTCCAATCCTCAATCCTCAATCCTGAATCCTCAATCTTCAGCACTCAGTCTTCAACAATCAGTTGTCAATCCTCAATCCTCAATACAACATCACCAATTCACAGTTTTCAATACTCAATACTCAATCTCCAATTTTCAAATCTCTATCCACAAACATTAATTCTCATCACTCAACCCTCAGCACTCAGTCCTCAATCTTCTATCCTCAATCCTCAATCCGCAATCTTGAATCCTCAATACTCAATATTCAATCCTCAATCCTCAATTCTCAATCCTCAACACTCAATCCTCAATCGTCAATCCTCAATCCCCAATCCTCAATCTTCAATTCTCTATCCACAATCCTCAATCCTCAATCCTCAATCCTCAATCTTCAATACTCAATACTCAATCTTCAATCCTCAATCCTCAATCCTCAGTCCTCAATCCTCAATCCTCAATCCTCAATCCTCAATACTCAACCCACAATCCTCAGTCCAGAAACATCAATACCGAATCCTCAATCCTGAATCCTCAATCTTCAGCCCTCAGTCCTCAACAATCAATTGTCAATCCTCAATACTCAATCTGTAATCCTCAATCCTCAATCCTCAATCCTCAATCCTAATTCGTCACTCCTCAATACCCAATCCTCAATCTTCAATCCTCAATCCTCAATCCTCAATTCTCAATCCTTAATCCTCAATCCTCAATCCTCAATCTTCAATCCTGAATACTCAATCTTCAATACTCAATCCTCAATTCTCAATCTTCTATCCTCAATCCTCAATCCTCAATCCTAATTCGTCACTCCTCAATACCCAATCCTCAATCTTCAATCCTCCATCCTCAATCCTCAATTCTCAATGTTTAATCCTCAATCCTCAATCCTCAATCTTCAATCCTGAATACTCAATCTTCAATACTCAATCCTCAATTCTCAATCTTCTATCCTCAATCATCAATCGTCAATCCTCAATTCCCAATCCTCAATCTTCAATCCTCAACCCTCAATCTTCAATCCTCAATCATCAATCCTCAATTTTCAATCCTCAATACTCAGTCTTCAATCTTCAATCCTCAATCCTCAATCCTCAATCCTCAATACTCAATCCTCAACCCTCAATCCTCAGTCCTGAAACCTCAATCCCGAATCCTCGATCCTGAATCCGCAAACTTCAGTCCTCAGTCCTCCACAATCAATTGTCAATCCTCAATCCTCAATAGAATATCCTCAATTCACAGTTTTCAATACTCAATCCCCATTCTTCAATCTTCAAGTCTCAATACACAAACATCAATCCTCATCACTCAACGCTCAACACTCAGTCCCCAATCCTCAATCTTCAATCCTCAATCCTCAATCCTCAATCCTCAATCCTCAATCTTCAATCCTCAGTACTCAAACTTCAATCCTCAATTCTCAATCCTCAGTCCTCAATCCTCAATCCTCAATCCTCAATCGTCAATCTACAATCCTGAATACTCAATCTTCAATCCTCAATCCTCAATCCTCAATCCTCAATCCTCATTCTTCAATCCTCAACACCCAATCCTCAATCTTCAATCCTCAATCCTCAATCCTCAATTCTCAATCCTCAATCCTCAATCCTCAGACCTCAAACATCAATACTCAACCCTCAGTCCTCGTCCGCAATCCACAAACCTCAATCCTCAACCCTCAATCTTCAATCATCAATATTCAATCTTCAATCCTCAATCCTCAATCCTCTATCCTCAATCCTCAATCCTGAATGTTCAATCCTCAATACCCAATCCTCAATCTTCAATCCTCAATACTCAATCCTCAATCCTCAATCCTCAATCCTCAGTCCTCAATCCTCAATTCTCAATCCTCAATCCTCAATCCTCAGACATCAAACATCAATACTCAACCCTCAGCCCTCGTCCGCAATCCACAACCCTCAATCCTCAATCCTCAATCTTCAATCATCAATATTCAATCTTCAATCCTCAATCCTCAATCCTCTATCCTCAATCCTCAATCCTGAACGTTCAATCCTCAATACCCAATCCTCAACCTTCAATCCTCAATCCTCAATCCTCAATCCTCAAACCTCAATCCTCAGTCCTGAAACCTCAATACCGAATCCTCAATCCTGAATCCTCAATCTTCAGCCCTCAGTCCTCAACAATCAATTGTCAATCCTCAATCCTCAATAGAATATCCTCAATTGACAGTTTTCAATACTCAATCCCCATTCTTCAATCTTCAAATCTCAATACACAAACATCAATTCTCATCACTCAACCCTCAACACTCCGTCCCCAATCCTCAATCTTCAATCCTCAATACATAAGCCTCAATCTTCAATCCTCAATCTTCAATCCACAATCCTCAGTCCTCAATACGCAATCCGCAATCCTCAATCCTCAGACCTCAAGCATCAATACCCATCCCTCAGTCCTCGTCCTCAATCCACAACCCTCAATCCTCAATCCTCAATCTTCAATCATCAATATTCAACCTTCAATCCTCAATCCACAATCCTCAATCCTCAACCCTCAATCCTCAGTCCTGAAACCTCAATCCCGAATCCTCAATCCTGAATCCGCAAAATTCAGTCCTCAGTCCTCAACGATCAATAGTCAATCCTCAATTCTCAATAGAATATCCTCAATTCACAGTTTTCAATACTCAATCCCCATTCTTCAATCTTCAGGTCTCAATCCACAAACATCAATACTCATCACTCCGCCCTCAACACTCAGTCCTCAATCTTCAATCCTCAATCCTCAATCCTCAACCTTGAATCCTCAATACTCAATCTTCAATCCTCAATCCTCAATCCTCTATCCTCAATCCTCAATCCTCAATCCTCAATCCTCAATCTTCAATACTCAATCCTCAATCTTCAATCCTCAATCCTCAATCCTCAGTCCTCAATCCTCAATCCTCAATCCTCTATCCTAAATCTTCTATCCTCAATATTCAATCTGCAATCCTCAATCATCAATCCTCAATCCTCAATCCTAATTCGTCACTCCTCGAAACCCAGTCCTCAATCTTCAATCCTCAATCCTCAATCCTCTATCCTCAATCCTCAATCCTGAATGTTCAATCCTCAACACCCAATCCTCAACCTTCAATCCTCAATCCTCAATCCTCAATCCACAAACCTCAATACTCAGTCCTGAAACCTGAATACCGAATCCTCAATCCTGAATCCTCAATCTTCAGCCCTCAGTCCTCAACAATCAATTGTCAATCCTCAATCCTCAATAGAATATCCTCAATTCACAGTTTTCAATACTCAATCCCCATTCTTCAATCTTCAAATCTCAATCCACAAACATCAATTCTCATCACTCAACCCTCAACACTCAGTCCACAATCTTCAATCCTCAATCCTCAATCCTCAATCTTGAATCCTCAATACTCAATCTTCAATCCTCAATCCTCAATTCTCAATCCTCAACACTAAATCCTCAATCGTCAATCCTCAATTCCCAATCCTCAATCTTCAATCCTCTATCCTCAATACTCAACCCTCAATCCTCAATCCTCAACCTTCAATACTCAATACTCAATCTTCAATCCTCAATCCTCAACCCTCAGTCCTCAATCCTCAATCCTAAATCCTCAATCCTCAATCTTCTATCCTTAATACTCAATCTGCAATCCTCAATCCTCAATCCTCAATCCTCAATCCTAATTCGTCACTCCTCGAAACCCAGTCCTCAATCTTCAATCCTCAATCCTAAATCCTCAATTCTCAATCCTCAATCCTCAATCCTCAATCCTCAATTTTCAATCCTCAATACTCAATCTTCAATACTCAATCCTCAATCCTCAATCCTCAATCCTCAATCCTCAATCCTCAATCCCAAATCCTCAATCCCCAATCCTGAACCCTCAACCCTCATTCCTCAGTCCTGAAACATCAATACCGAATCTTCAATACTGAATCCTCAATCTTCAGCCCTCAGTCCTCAACAATCAATTGTCAATCCTCAATCCTCAATAGAATATCCTCAATTCACAGTTTTCAATACTCAATCCCCATTCTTCAAACTTCAAATCTGAATCCACAAACATCAATTCTCTTCACTCAACCCTCAACACTCAGTCCTCAATCTTCAATCCTCAATCCTAAATCCCCAATCTTCAATCCTCAATACTCAATCTTCAATCCTCAATCCTCAATCCTCAATCCTCAATCCTCAATTCTCAATCCTCAATCTTCAAACCTCAATACTCAATCTTCAACCCTCAATCTTCAATCCTCAATCCTCACTTCTCATTCTTCAATACTCAACACCCAATCCTGAATCTTCAATCCTCAATCCTCAATCCTCAATTCTCAATCCTCAATCCTCAATTCACAGACCTCAAACATCAATACTCAACCCTCAGTCCTCGTCCGCAATCGACAACGCTCAATCCTCAATCCTCAATCTTCAATCATCAATATTCAACCTTCAATCCTCAATACTCAATCCTCTATCCTCAATCCTCAATCCTGAATGTTCAATCCTCAATACCCAATCCTCAATCTTCAATGCTCAATACTCAATCCTCAATCCTCAATCCTCAATCCTCAGTCCTCAAACCTCAATCCTGAATCCTCAATCCTGAATCCTCAATCTTCAGCCCTCAGTCCTCAACAATCAATTGTCAGTCCTCAATCCTCAATAGAGTATACCCAATTCGCAGTTTTCAATACTCAATCCCCAATCTTCAATCTCCAAATCTCAATCCACAAACATCAATTCTCATCACTCAACGCTCAACACTCAGTCCCCAATCCTCAATCTTCAATCCTCAATCCTCAATCCTCAATCCTCAATCCTCAATCTTCAATCCTCAGTACTCAAACTTCAATCCTCAATCCTCAATCCTCAGTCCTCAATCCTCAATCCTCAATCCTCAATCGTCAATCTACAATCCTGAATACTCAATCTTCAATCCTCAATCCTCAATCCTCAATCCTCAATCCTCATTCTTCAATCCTCAATACACAATTCTCAATCTTCAATCCTCAATCCTCAATTCTCAGCACTCAATCCTCAATCGTCAGACCTCAAGCTTCAATACTCAACCCTCAAGTGTCGTCCGCAATCCACAACCCTCAATCCTCAATCCTCAACCTTCAATCATCAATATTCAATCTTCAATCCTCAATCATCAATCCTCTATACTCATTCCTCAATCCTGAATGTTCAGTCCACAATACCCAATCCTCAATCTTCAATCCTCAATCCTCAATCCTCATCCTCAATCCTCAATCCTCAATCCTCAATCCTCTATCCTCATTCTTCAATCCTCAATACCAAATCCTCAATCCTCAATCCTCAATCCTCAATCCTCAATTCGCAATCCTCAATCCTCAATCCTCAGACCTCAAGCATCAATACCCAACCCTCTGTCCTCGTCCTCAATCCACAAACCTTAATCCTAAATCCGCAATCTTCCATCATCAATATTCAACCTTCAATCCTCAATCCTCAATCCTCAATCCTCAATCCTCAATCCTCAATCCTCAATCCTCAATCCTCAATCCTCAGTCCTCAATCCTCAATTCTCAATCCTCAATCCTCAATCCTCAGACATCAAACATCAATACTCAACCCTCAGCCCTCGTCCGCAATCCACAAACCTCAATCCTCAACCCTCAATCTTCAATCATCAATATTCAATCTTCAATCCTCAATCCTCAATCCTCTATCCTCAATCCTCAATCCTGAATGTTCAATCCTCAATACCCAATCCTCAATCTTCAATCCTCAATACTCAATCCTCAATCCTCAATCCTCAATCCTCAGTCCTCAATCCTCAATTCTCAATCCTCAATCCTCAATCCTCAGACATCAAACATCAATACTCAACCCTCAGCCCTCGTCCGCAATCCACAACCCTCAATCCTCAATCCTCAATCTTCAATCATCAATATTCAATCTTCAATCCTCAATCCTCAATCCTCTATCCACAATCCTCAATCCTGAACGTTCAATCCTCAATACCCAATCCTCAACCTTCAATCCTCAATCCTCAATCCTCAATCCTCAAACCTCAATCCTCAGTCCTGAAACCTCAATACCGAATCCTCAATCCTGAATCCTCAATCTTCAGCCCTCAGTCCTCAACAATCAATTGTCAATCCTCAATCCTCAATAGAATATCCTCAATTGACAGTTTTCAATACTCAATCCCCATTCTTCAATCTTCAAATCTCAATACACAAACATCAATTCTCATCACTCAACCCTCAACACTCCGTCCCCAATCCTCAATCTTCAATCCTCAATACATAAGCCTCAATCTTCAATCCTCAATCTTCAATCCACAATCCTCAGTCCTCAATACGCAATCCGCAATCCTCAATCCTCAGACCTCAAGCATCAATACCCATCCCTCAGTCCTCGTCCTCAATCCACAACCCTCAATCCTCAATCCTCAATCTTCAATCATCAATATTCAACCTTCAATCCTCAATCCACAATCCTCAATCCTCAACCCTCAATCCTCAGTCCTGAAACCTCAATCCCGAATCCTCAATCCTGAATCCGCAAAATTCAGTCCTCAGTCCTCAACGATCAATAGTCAATCCTCAATCCTCAATAGAATATCCTCAATTCACAGTTTTCAATACTCAATCCCCATTCTTCAATCTTCAGGTCTCAATCCACAAACATCAATACTCATCACTCCGCCCTCAACACTCAGTCCTCAATCTTCAATCCTCAATCCTCAATCCTCAACCTTGAATCCTCAATACTCAATCTTCAATCCTCAATCCTCAATCCTCTATCCTCAATCCTCAATCCTCAATCCTCAATCCTCAATCTTCAATACTCAATCCTCAATCTTCAATCCTCAATCCTCAATCCTCAGTCCTCAATCCTCAATCCTCAATCCTCTATCCTAAATCTTCTATCCTCAATATTCAATCTGCAATCCTCAATCATCAATCCTCAATCCTCAATCCTAATTCGTCACTCCTCGAAACCCAGTCCTCAATCTTCAATCCTCAATCCTCAATCCTCTATCCTCAATCCTCAATCCTGAATGTTCAATCCTCAACACCCAATCCTCAACCTTCAATCCTCAATCCTCAATCCTCAATCCACAAACCTCAATACTCAGTCCTGAAACCTGAATACCGAATCCTCAATCCTGAATCCTCAATCTTCAGCCCTCAGTCCTCAACAATCAATTGTCAATCCTCAATCCTCAATAGAATATCCTCAATTCACAGTTTTCAATACTCAATCCCCATTCTTCAATCTTCAAATCTCAATCCACAAACATCAATTCTCATCACTCAACCCTCAACACTCAGTCCACAATCTTCAATCCTCAATCCTCAATCCTCAATCTTGAATCCTCAATACTCAATCTTCAATCCTCAATCCTCAATTCTCAATCCTCAACACTAAATCCTCAATCGTCAATCCTCAATTCCCAATCCTCAATCTTCAATCCTCTATCCTCAATACTCAACCCTCAATCCTCAATCCTCAACCTTCAATACTCAATACTCAATCTTCAATCCTCAATCCTCAACCCTCAGTCCTCAATCCTCAATCCTAAATCCTCAATCCTCAATCTTCTATCCTTAATACTCAATCTGCAATCCTCAATCCTCAATCCTCAATCCTCAATCCTAATTCGTCACTCCTCGAAACCCAGTCCTCAATCTTCAATCCTCAATCCTAAATCCTCAATTCTCAATCCTCAATCCTCAATCCTCAATCCTCAATTTTCAATCCTCAATACTCAATCTTCAATACTCAATCCTCAATCCTCAATCCTCAATCCTCAATCCTCAATCCTCAATCCCAAATCCTCAATCCCCAATCCTGAACCCTCAACCCTCATTCCTCAGTCCTGAAACATCAATACCGAATCTTCAATACTGAATCCTCAATCTTCAGCCCTCAGTCCTCAACAATCAATTGTCAATCCTCAATCCTCAATAGAATATCCTCAATTCACAGTTTTCAATACTCAATCCCCATTCTTCAAACTTCAAATCTGAATCCACAAACATCAATTCTCTTCACTCAACCCTCAACACTCAGTCCTCAATCTTCAATCCTCAATCCTAAATCCCCAATCTTCAATCCTCAATGCTCAATTTCCAATCCTCAATCCTCAATTCTCAATCCTCAATACTCAATCCTCAATCGTCAATCCTCAGTTCCCAATCCTCAATCTTCAATCCTCAATCCTCAATCTTCAATCCTTAATCCTCAATCCTCGATCCCCAATCTTTAATCTTCAATCCTCAATACTCAATCTTCAATCCTCAATCCTCAATCCTCAATCCTCAATCCTCAATTCTCAATCCTCCATCTTCAAACCTCAATACTCAATCTTCAACCCTCAATCTTCAATCCTCAATCCTCACTTCTCATTCTTCAATCCTCAACACCCAATCCTGAATCTTCAATCCTCAATCCTCAATCCTCAATTCTCAATCCTCAATCCTCAATCCACAGACCTCAAACATCAATACTCAACCCTCAGTCCTCGTCCGCAATCGACAACGCTCAATCCTCAATCCTCAATCTTCAATCATCAATATTCAACCTTCAATCCTCAATACTCAATCCTCTATCTTCAATCCTCAATCCTGAATGTTCAATCCTCAATACCCAATCCTCAATCTTCAATGCTCAATACTCAATCCTCAATCCTCAATCCTCAATCCTCAGTCCTCAAACCTCAATCCTGAATCCTCAATCCTGAATCCTCAATCTTCAGCCCTCAGTCCTCAACAATCAATTGTCAGTCCTCAATCCTCAATAGAGTATACCCAATTCGCAGTTTTCAATACTCAATCCCCAATCTTCAATCTTCAAATCTCAATCCACAAACATCAATTCTCATCACTCAACGCTCAACACTCAGTCCCCAATCCTCAATCTTCAATCCTCAATCCTCAATCCTCAATCCTCAATCCTCAATCCTCAATCCTCAATCCTCAGTCCTCAATCCTCAATCCTCAATCCTCAATCGTCAATCTACAATCCTGAATACTCAATCTTCAATCCTCAATCCTCAATCCTCAATCCTCAATCCTCATTCTTCAATCCTCAATACACAATTCTCAATCTTCAATCCTCAATCCTCAATTCTCAGCACTCAATCCTCAATCGTCAGACCTCAAGCTTCAATACTCAACCCTCAAGTGTCGTCCGCAATCCACAACCCTCAATCCTCAATCCTCAACCTTCAATCATCAATATTCAATCTTCAATCCTCAATCATCAATCCTCTATACTCATTCCTCAATCCTGAATGTTCAGTCCACAATACCCAATCCTCAATCTTCAATCCTCAATCCTCAATCCTCATCCTCAATCCTCAATCCTCAATCCTCAATCCTCTATCCTCATTCTTCAATCCTCAATACCAAATCCTCAATCCTCAATCCTCAATCCTCAATCCTCAATTCGCAATCCTCAATCCTCAATCCTCAGACCTCAAGCATCAATACCCAACCCTCTGTCCTCGTCCTCAATCCACAACCCTTAATCCTAAATCCGCAATCTTCCATCATCAATATTCAACCTTCAATCCTCAATCCTCAATCCTCAATCCTCAATCCTCAATCCTCAATCCTCAATCCCCAAACCTCAATACCGGAGCCTCAATCTTCAATCCTCAATCCTCAATCCTCAATTCTCTATCCTCAATCCTCAGTCCTTAGTCCTCAAACCCCAATCCTCAACCCTCAACCCTCATCCTCAATCGTCAATCATCAATCCTCAATCATCAATCATCAATCCTCAATTTTCGATCCTCAATACTCAATCCTCAATCCTCAATCCTCAATACTCAATCCTCAATCCTCAATCCTCAATCCTCAACCCTCAATCCTCAGTCCTGAAACCTCAATCCCGAATCCTCAATCCTGAATCCGCAAACTTCAGGCCTCAGACCTCAACAATCAATTGTCAATCCTCAATCCTCAATAGAATATCCTCAATTCACAGTTTTCAATACTCAATCCCCATTCTTTAATCTTCAAATCTCAATCCACAAACATCAATTCTCATCACTCAACCCTCAACACTCAGTCCACAGTCTTCAATCCTCAATCCTCAATCCTCAAACTTGAATCCTCAATACTCAATCTTCAATCCTGAATCCTCAACTCTCAATCCTCAACACTCAATCCTCAATCGTCAATCCTCAATCCCCAATCCTCAATCTTCAATCCTCTATCCTCAATCCTCAATCCTCAATCCTCAATCCTCAATCCTCAATCATCAATACTCAATACACAATCTTCAATCCTCAATCCTCAATCCTCAGTCCTCAGTCCTCAATCCTCAATCCTTAATCCTCAATCTTCTATCCTCAATACTCAATCCGCAATCCTCAATCCTCAATCCTCAATCCTCAATCCTCAATCCTCAATCCTCAATCCTCATTCTTCAATCCTCAATACCAAATCCTCAATCTTCAATCCTCAATCCTCAATCCTCAATTCGCAATCCTCAATCCTCAATCCTCAGACATCAAGCATCAATACCCAACCCTCTGTCCTCGTCCTCAATCCTCAATCTTCTATCCTCAATACTCAATCTTCAATCCTCAGTTCCCAATCATCAATCTTCAATCCTCAATCCACAATATTCAATCCTCAATCCTCAATCCTCAGGCCCCAATCCTCAATCTTTAATCCTCAATACTCAATCTTCAATCCTCAATCCTCAATCTTCAATCCTCAATCCTCAATCCTCAATTCTCAATACTCAACCCTCAGTCCTGAGTCCTCAAACCTCAATCCTCAACCCTCAGCCCTCATCCTCAATCCTCAATCCTCGATCCTCAATCGTCAATCCTCAATCTTCAATCCTCAATACTCAATCTTTAATACTCAATCCTCAGTCCCCAAACCTCAATTGTGAGTACTCAGTCCTGAATCCTCAACCTTCAGCCCTCAGTCCTCAACAATCAGTTGCCAATCCTCAGTCCTCAATAGAATATCCTTAATTCACAGCTTTCAATACTCAATACTCAATCTGCATTCTTCAAATCTCTATCCACAAACATCAATTCTCATCACTCAACCCTCAACACTCAGTCCTCAATGTACAGTCTGCAATCCTCAATTCTCAATCTTCAATCCTCAATTCTGAATCTTCAATCCTAATTCCTCAATCCCCAATCCTCAATCCTCAATCCTCAATCTTCAATCCTCAGTCCCCAAACCTCAATTTCCAATCCTCAATCCTCAATCCTGAATCCTCAATCTTCAGCACTCAGTCTTCAACAATCAGTTGTCAATCCTCAATCCTCAATACAACATCACCAATTCACAGTTTTCAATACTCAATACTCAATCTCCAATTTTCAAATCTCTATCCACAAACATTAATTCTCATCACTCAACCCTCAGCACTCAGTCCTCAATCTTCTATCCTCAATCCTCAATCCGCAATCTTGAATCCTCAATACTCAATATTCAATCCTCAATCCTCAATTCTCAATCCTCAACACTCAATCCTCAATCGTCAATCCTCAATCCCCAATCCTCAATCTTCAATTCTCTATCCACAATCCTCAATCCTCAATCCTCAATCCTCAATCTTCAATACTCAATACTCAATCTTCAATCCTCAATCCTCAATCCTCAGTCCTCAATCCTCAATCCTCAATCCTCAATCCTCAATACTCAACCCACAATCCTCAGTCCAGAAACATCAATACCGAATCCTCAATCCTGAATCCTCAATCTTCAGCCCTCAGTCCTCAACAATCAATTGTCAATCCTCAATACTCAATCTGTAATCCTCAATCCTCAATCCTCAATCCTCAATCCTAATTCGTCACTCCTCAATACCCAATCCTCAATCTTCAATCCTCAATCCTCAATCCTCAATTCTTAATCCTTAATCCTCAATCCTCAATCCTCAATCTTCAATCCTGAATACTCAATCTTCAATACTCAATCCTCAATTCTCAATCTTCTATCCTCAATCCTCAATCCTCAATCCTAATTCGTCACTCCTCAATACCCAATCCTCAATCTTCAATCCTCCATCCTCAATCCTCAATTCTCAATGTTTAATCCTCAATCCTCAATCCTCAATCTTCAATCCTGAATACTCAATCTTCAATACTCAATCCTCAATTCTCAATCTTCTATCCTCAATCATCAATCGTCAATCCTCAATTCCCAATCCTCAATCTTCAATCCTCAACCCTCAATCTTCAATCCTCAATCATCAATCCTCAATTTTCAATCCTCAATACTCAGTCTTCAATCTTCAATCCTCAATCCTCAATCCTCAATCCTCAATACTCAATCCTCAACCCTCAATCCTCAGTCCTGAAACCTCAATCCCGAATCCTCGATCCTGAATCCGCAAACTTCAGTCCTCAGTCCTCCACAATCAATTGTCAATCCTCAATCCTCAATAGAATATCCTCAATTCACAGTTTTCAATACTCAATCCCCATTCTTCAATCTTCAAGTCTCAATACACAAACATCAATCCTCATCACTCAACGCTCAACACTCAGTCCCCAATCCTCAATCTTCAATCCTCAATCCTCAATCCTCAATCCTCAATCCTCAATCTTCAATCCTCAGTACTCAAACTTCAATCCTCAATTCTCAATCCTCAGTCCTCAATCCTCAATCCTCAATCCTCAATCGTCAATCTACAATCCTGAATACTCAATCTTCAATCCTCAATCCTCAATCCTCAATCCTCAATCCTCATTCTTCAATCCTCAACACCCAATCCTCAATCTTCAATCCTCAATCCTCAATCCTCAATTCTCAATCCTCAATCCTCAATCCTCAGACCTCAAACATCAATACTCAACCCTCAGTCCTCGTCCGCAATCCACAAACCTCAATCCTCAACCCTCAATCTTCAATCATCAATATTCAATCTTCAATCCTCAATCCTCAATCCTCTATCCTCAATCCTCAATCCTGAATGTTCAATCCTCAATACCCAATCCTCAATCTTCAATCCTCAATACTCAATCCTCAATCCTCAATCCTCAATCCTCAGTCCTCAATCCTCAATTCTCAATCCTCAATCCTCAATCCTCAGACATCAAACATCAATACTCAACCCTCAGCCCTCGTCCGCAATCCACAACCCTCAATCCTCAATCCTCAATCTTCAATCATCAATATTCAATCTTCAATCCTCAATCCTCAATCCTCTATCCTCAATCCTCAATCCTGAACGTTCAATCCTCAATACCCAATCCTCAACCTTCAATCCTCAATCCTCAATCCTCAATCCTCAAACCTCAATCCTCAGTCCTGAAACCTCAATACCGAATCCTCAATCCTGAATCCTCAATCTTCAGCCCTCAGTCCTCAACAATCAATTGTCAATCCTCAATCCTCAATAGAATATCCTCAATTGACAGTTTTCAATACTCAATCCCCATTCTTCAATCTTCAAATCTCAATACACAAACATCAATTCTCATCACTCAACCCTCAACACTCCGTCCCCAATCCTCAATCTTCAATCCTCAATACATAAGCCTCAATCTTCAATCCTCAATCTTCAATCCACAATCCTCAGTCCTCAATACGCAATCCGCAATCCTCAATCCTCAGACCTCAAGCATCAATACCCATCCCTCAGTCCTCGTCCTCAATCCACAACCCTCAATCCTCAATCCTCAATCTTCAATCATCAATATTCAACCTTCAATCCTCAATCCACAATCCTCAATCCTCAACCCTCAATCCTCAGTCCTGAAACCTCAATCCCGAATCCTCAATCCTGAATCCGCAAAATTCAGTCCTCAGTCCTCAACGATCAATAGTCAATCCTCAATTCTCAATAGAATATCCTCAATTCACAGTTTTCAATACTCAATCCCCATTCTTCAATCTTCAGGTCTCAATCCACAAACATCAATACTCATCACTCCGCCCTCAACACTCAGTCCTCAATCTTCAATCCTCAATCCTCAATCCTCAACCTTGAATCCTCAATACTCAATCTTCAATCCTCAATCCTCAATCCTCTATCCTCAATCCTCAATCCTCAATCCTCAATCCTCAATCTTCAATACTCAATCCTCAATCTTCAATCCTCAATCCTCAATCCTCAGTCCTCAATCCTCAATCCTCAATCCTCTATCCTAAATCTTCTATCCTCAATATTCAATCTGCAATCCTCAATCATCAATCCTCAATCCTCAATCCTAATTCGTCACTCCTCGAAACCCAGTCCTCAATCTTCAATCCTCAATCCTCAATCCTCTATCCTCAATCCTCAATCCTGAATGTTCAATCCTCAACACCCAATCCTCAACCTTCAATCCTCAATCCTCAATCCTCAATCCACAAACCTCAATACTCAGTCCTGAAACCTGAATACCGAATCCTCAATCCTGAATCCTCAATCTTCAGCCCTCAGTCCTCAACAATCAATTGTCAATCCTCAATCCTCAATAGAATATCCTCAATTCACAGTTTTCAATACTCAATCCCCATTCTTCAATCTTCAAATCTCAATCCACAAACATCAATTCTCATCACTCAACCCTCAACACTCAGTCCACAATCTTCAATCCTCAATCCTCAATCCTCAATCTTGAATCCTCAATACTCAATCTTCAATCCTCAATCCTCAATTCTCAATCCTCAACACTAAATCCTCAATCGTCAATCCTCAATTCCCAATCCTCAATCTTCAATCCTCTATCCTCAATACTCAACCCTCAATCCTCAATCCTCAACCTTCAATACTCAATACTCAATCTTCAATCCTCAATCCTCAACCCTCAGTCCTCAATCCTCAATCCTAAATCCTCAATCCTCAATCTTCTATCCTTAATACTCAATCTGCAATCCTCAATCCTCAATCCTCAATCCTCAATCCTAATTCGTCACTCCTCGAAACCCAGTCCTCAATCTTCAATCCTCAATCCTAAATCCTCAATTCTCAATCCTCAATCCTCAATCCTCAATCCTCAATTTTCAATCCTCAATACTCAATCTTCAATACTCAATCCTCAATCCTCAATCCTCAATCCTCAATCCTCAATCCTCAATCCCAAATCCTCAATCCCCAATCCTGAACCCTCAACCCTCATTCCTCAGTCCTGAAACATCAATACCGAATCTTCAATACTGAATCCTCAATCTTCAGCCCTCAGTCCTCAACAATCAATTGTCAATCCTCAATCCTCAATAGAATATCCTCAATTCACAGTTTTCAATACTCAATCCCCATTCTTCAAACTTCAAATCTGAATCCACAAACATCAATTCTCTTCACTCAACCCTCAACACTCAGTCCTCAATCTTCAATCCTCAATCCTAAATCCCCAATCTTCAATCCTCAATACTCAATCTTCAATCCTCAATCCTCAATCCTCAATCCTCAATCCTCAATTCTCAATCCTCAATCTTCAAACCTCAATACTCAATCTTCAACCCTCAATCTTCAATCCTCAATCCTCACTTCTCATTCTTCAATACTCAACACCCAATCCTGAATCTTCAATCCTCAATCCTCAATCCTCAATTCTCAATCCTCAATCCTCAATTCACAGACCTCAAACATCAATACTCAACCCTCAGTCCTCGTCCGCAATCGACAACGCTCAATCCTCAATCCTCAATCTTCAATCATCAATATTCAACCTTCAATCCTCAATACTCAATCCTCTATCCTCAATCCTCAATCCTGAATGTTCAATCCTCAATACCCAATCCTCAATCTTCAATGCTCAATACTCAATCCTCAATCCTCAATCCTCAATCCTCAGTCCTCAAACCTCAATCCTGAATCCTCAATCCTGAATCCTCAATCTTCAGCCCTCAGTCCTCAACAATCAATTGTCAGTCCTCAATCCTCAATAGAGTATACCCAATTCGCAGTTTTCAATACTCAATCCCCAATCTTCAATCTCCAAATCTCAATCCACAAACATCAATTCTCATCACTCAACGCTCAACACTCAGTCCCCAATCCTCAATCTTCAATCCTCAATCCTCAATCCTCAATCCTCAATCCTCAATCTTCAATCCTCAGTACTCAAACTTCAATCCTCAATCCTCAATCCTCAGTCCTCAATCCTCAATCCTCAATCCTCAATCGTCAATCTACAATCCTGAATACTCAATCTTCAATCCTCAATCCTCAATCCTCAATCCTCAATCCTCATTCTTCAATCCTCAATACACAATTCTCAATCTTCAATCCTCAATCCTCAATTCTCAGCACTCAATCCTCAATCGTCAGACCTCAAGCTTCAATACTCAACCCTCAAGTGTCGTCCGCAATCCACAACCCTCAATCCTCAATCCTCAACCTTCAATCATCAATATTCAATCTTCAATCCTCAATCATCAATCCTCTATACTCATTCCTCAATCCTGAATGTTCAGTCCACAATACCCAATCCTCAATCTTCAATCCTCAATCCTCAATCCTCATCCTCAATCCTCAATCCTCAATCCTCAATCCTCTATCCTCATTCTTCAATCCTCAATACCAAATCCTCAATCCTCAATCCTCAATCCTCAATCCTCAATTCGCAATCCTCAATCCTCAATCCTCAGACCTCAAGCATCAATACCCAACCCTCTGTCCTCGTCCTCAATCCACAAACCTTAATCCTAAATCCGCAATCTTCCATCATCAATATTCAACCTTCAATCCTCAATCCTCAATCCTCAATCCTCAATCCTCAATCCTCAATCCTCAATCCTCAATCCTCAATCCTCAGTCCTCAATCCTCAATTCTCAATCCTCAATCCTCAATCCTCAGACATCAAACATCAATACTCAACCCTCAGCCCTCGTCCGCAATCCACAAACCTCAATCCTCAACCCTCAATCTTCAATCATCAATATTCAATCTTCAATCCTCAATCCTCAATCCTCTATCCTCAATCCTCAATCCTGAATGTTCAATCCTCAATACCCAATCCTCAATCTTCAATCCTCAATACTCAATCCTCAATCCTCAATCCTCAATCCTCAGTCCTCAATCCTCAATTCTCAATCCTCAATCCTCAATCCTCAGACATCAAACATCAATACTCAACCCTCAGCCCTCGTCCGCAATCCACAACCCTCAATCCTCAATCCTCAATCTTCAATCATCAATATTCAATCTTCAATCCTCAATCCTCAATCCTCTATCCACAATCCTCAATCCTGAACGTTCAATCCTCAATACCCAATCCTCAACCTTCAATCCTCAATCCTCAATCCTCAATCCTCAAACCTCAATCCTCAGTCCTGAAACCTCAATACCGAATCCTCAATCCTGAATCCTCAATCTTCAGCCCTCAGTCCTCAACAATCAATTGTCAATCCTCAATCCTCAATAGAATATCCTCAATTGACAGTTTTCAATACTCAATCCCCATTCTTCAATCTTCAAATCTCAATACACAAACATCAATTCTCATCACTCAACCCTCAACACTCCGTCCCCAATCCTCAATCTTCAATCCTCAATACATAAGCCTCAATCTTCAATCCTCAATCTTCAATCCACAATCCTCAGTCCTCAATACGCAATCCGCAATCCTCAATCCTCAGACCTCAAGCATCAATACCCATCCCTCAGTCCTCGTCCTCAATCCACAACCCTCAATCCTCAATCCTCAATCTTCAATCATCAATATTCAACCTTCAATCCTCAATCCACAATCCTCAATCCTCAACCCTCAATCCTCAGTCCTGAAACCTCAATCCCGAATCCTCAATCCTGAATCCGCAAAATTCAGTCCTCAGTCCTCAACGATCAATAGTCAATCCTCAATCCTCAATAGAATATCCTCAATTCACAGTTTTCAATACTCAATCCCCATTCTTCAATCTTCAGGTCTCAATCCACAAACATCAATACTCATCACTCCGCCCTCAACACTCAGTCCTCAATCTTCAATCCTCAATCCTCAATCCTCAACCTTGAATCCTCAATACTCAATCTTCAATCCTCAATCCTCAATCCTCTATCCTCAATCCTCAATCCTCAATCCTCAATCCTCAATCTTCAATACTCAATCCTCAATCTTCAATCCTCAATCCTCAATCCTCAGTCCTCAATCCTCAATCCTCAATCCTCTATCCTAAATCTTCTATCCTCAATATTCAATCTGCAATCCTCAATCATCAATCCTCAATCCTCAATCCTAATTCGTCACTCCTCGAAACCCAGTCCTCAATCTTCAATCCTCAATCCTCAATCCTCTATCCTCAATCCTCAATCCTGAATGTTCAATCCTCAACACCCAATCCTCAACCTTCAATCCTCAATCCTCAATCCTCAATCCACAAACCTCAATACTCAGTCCTGAAACCTGAATACCGAATCCTCAATCCTGAATCCTCAATCTTCAGCCCTCAGTCCTCAACAATCAATTGTCAATCCTCAATCCTCAATAGAATATCCTCAATTCACAGTTTTCAATACTCAATCCCCATTCTTCAATCTTCAAATCTCAATCCACAAACATCAATTCTCATCACTCAACCCTCAACACTCAGTCCACAATCTTCAATCCTCAATCCTCAATCCTCAATCTTGAATCCTCAATACTCAATCTTCAATCCTCAATCCTCAATTCTCAATCCTCAACACTAAATCCTCAATCGTCAATCCTCAATTCCCAATCCTCAATCTTCAATCCTCTATCCTCAATACTCAACCCTCAATCCTCAATCCTCAACCTTCAATACTCAATACTCAATCTTCAATCCTCAATCCTCAACCCTCAGTCCTCAATCCTCAATCCTAAATCCTCAATCCTCAATCTTCTATCCTTAATACTCAATCTGCAATCCTCAATCCTCAATCCTCAATCCTCAATCCTAATTCGTCACTCCTCGAAACCCAGTCCTCAATCTTCAATCCTCAATCCTAAATCCTCAATTCTCAATCCTCAATCCTCAATCCTCAATCCTCAATTTTCAATCCTCAATACTCAATCTTCAATACTCAATCCTCAATCCTCAATCCTCAATCCTCAATCCTCAATCCTCAATCCCAAATCCTCAATCCCCAATCCTGAACCCTCAACCCTCATTCCTCAGTCCTGAAACATCAATACCGAATCTTCAATACTGAATCCTCAATCTTCAGCCCTCAGTCCTCAACAATCAATTGTCAATCCTCAATCCTCAATAGAATATCCTCAATTCACAGTTTTCAATACTCAATCCCCATTCTTCAAACTTCAAATCTGAATCCACAAACATCAATTCTCTTCACTCAACCCTCAACACTCAGTCCTCAATCTTCAATCCTCAATCCTAAATCCCCAATCTTCAATCCTCAATGCTCAATTTCCAATCCTCAATCCTCAATTCTCAATCCTCAATACTCAATCCTCAATCGTCAATCCTCAGTTCCCAATCCTCAATCTTCAATCCTCAATCCTCAATCTTCAATCCTTAATCCTCAATCCTCGATCCCCAATCTTTAATCTTCAATCCTCAATACTCAATCTTCAATCCTCAATCCTCAATCCTCAATCCTCAATCCTCAATTCTCAATCCTCCATCTTCAAACCTCAATACTCAATCTTCAACCCTCAATCTTCAATCCTCAATCCTCACTTCTCATTCTTCAATCCTCAACACCCAATCCTGAATCTTCAATCCTCAATCCTCAATCCTCAATTCTCAATCCTCAATCCTCAATCCACAGACCTCAAACATCAATACTCAACCCTCAGTCCTCGTCCGCAATCGACAACGCTCAATCCTCAATCCTCAATCTTCAATCATCAATATTCAACCTTCAATCCTCAATACTCAATCCTCTATCTTCAATCCTCAATCCTGAATGTTCAATCCTCAATACCCAATCCTCAATCTTCAATGCTCAATACTCAATCCTCAATCCTCAATCCTCAATCCTCAGTCCTCAAACCTCAATCCTGAATCCTCAATCCTGAATCCTCAATCTTCAGCCCTCAGTCCTCAACAATCAATTGTCAGTCCTCAATCCTCAATAGAGTATACCCAATTCGCAGTTTTCAATACTCAATCCCCAATCTTCAATCTTCAAATCTCAATCCACAAACATCAATTCTCATCACTCAACGCTCAACACTCAGTCCCCAATCCTCAATCTTCAATCCTCAATCCTCAATCCTCAATCCTCAATCCTCAATCCTCAATCCTCAATCCTCAGTCCTCAATCCTCAATCCTCAATCCTCAATCGTCAATCTACAATCCTGAATACTCAATCTTCAATCCTCAATCCTCAATCCTCAATCCTCAATCCTCATTCTTCAATCCTCAATACACAATTCTCAATCTTCAATCCTCAATCCTCAATTCTCAGCACTCAATCCTCAATCGTCAGACCTCAAGCTTCAATACTCAACCCTCAAGTGTCGTCCGCAATCCACAACCCTCAATCCTCAATCCTCAACCTTCAATCATCAATATTCAATCTTCAATCCTCAATCATCAATCCTCTATACTCATTCCTCAATCCTGAATGTTCAGTCCACAATACCCAATCCTCAATCTTCAATCCTCAATCCTCAATCCTCATCCTCAATCCTCAATCCTCAATCCTCAATCCTCTATCCTCATTCTTCAATCCTCAATACCAAATCCTCAATCCTCAATCCTCAATCCTCAATCCTCAATTCGCAATCCTCAATCCTCAATCCTCAGACCTCAAGCATCAATACCCAACCCTCTGTCCTCGTCCTCAATCCACAACCCTTAATCCTAAATCCGCAATCTTCCATCATCAATATTCAACCTTCAATCCTCAATCCTCAATCCTCAATCCTCAATCCTCAATCCTCAATCCTCAATCCCCAAACCTCAATACCGGAGCCTCAATCTTCAATCCTCAATCCTCAATCCTCAATTCTCTATCCTCAATCCTCAGTCCTTAGTCCTCAAACCCCAATCCTCAACCCTCAACCCTCATCCTCAATCGTCAATCATCAATCCTCAATCATCAATCATCAATCCTCAATTTTCGATCCTCAATACTCAATCCTCAATCCTCAATCCTCAATACTCAATCCTCAATCCTCAATCCTCAATCCTCAACCCTCAATCCTCAGTCCTGAAACCTCAATCCCGAATCCTCAATCCTGAATCCGCAAACTTCAGGCCTCAGACCTCAACAATCAATTGTCAATCCTCAATCCTCAATAGAATATCCTCAATTCACAGTTTTCAATACTCAATCCCCATTCTTTAATCTTCAAATCTCAATCCACAAACATCAATTCTCATCACTCAACCCTCAACACTCAGTCCACAGTCTTCAATCCTCAATCCTCAATCCTCAAACTTGAATCCTCAATACTCAATCTTCAATCCTGAATCCTCAACTCTCAATCCTCAACACTCAATCCTCAATCGTCAATCCTCAATCCCCAATCCTCAATCTTCAATCCTCTATCCTCAATCCTCAATCCTCAATCCTCAATCCTCAATCCTCAATCATCAATACTCAATACACAATCTTCAATCCTCAATCCTCAATCCTCAGTCCTCAGTCCTCAATCCTCAATCCTTAATCCTCAATCTTCTATCCTCAATACTCAATCCGCAATCCTCAATCCTCAATCCTCAATCCTCAATCCTAATTCGTCACTCCTTGAAGCCCAGTCCTCAATCTTCAATCCTCAATCCTCAATCCTCAATTCTCAATCCTCAATCCTCAATCCTCAATCCTCAACCTTCAATCCTCAATACTCAACCTTCAATACTCAATCCTCAACCCTCAATCCTCAATCCCCAATCCTCAATCCTCAATCCTCAATCCCAAATCCTCAATCCTCAATCCTCAATCCTCAACCCTCATTCCTCAGTCCTGAAACATCAATTCGAAATCCTCAATCCTGAATCCTCAACCTTCAGCCCTCAGTCCTCAACAATCAGTTGCCAATCCTCAATCCTCAATAGAATATCCTCAATTCACAACTTTCAATACTCAATCCCCATTCTTCAATCATCAAATCTCAATCCACAAACATCAATTCTCATCACTCAACCCTCAACACTCAGTCCTCAATCTTCAATCCTCAATCCTAAATCCTCAATTTTCAATCCTCAATACTCAATCTTCAATCCTCAATCTTCAATCCACAATCCTCAATCCTCAGTTCGCAATCCGCAATCCTCAATCCTCAGACCTCAAGCATCAATACCCAGCCCTCAGTCCTCGTCCTCAATCCACAACCCTCAATCCTCAATCCTCAATCTTCAATCATCAATATTCAACCTTCAATCCTAAATTCCACAATCCTCAACCCTCAACCCTCAATCCTCAGTCCTGAAACCTCAATCCCGAATCCTCAATCCCGAATCCGCAAAATTCAGTCCTCAGTCCTCAACAATCAATAGTCAATCCTCAATCCTCAATAGAATATCCTCAATTCACAGTTTTCAATACTCAATCCCCATTCTTCAATCTTCAAATCTCAATCCACAAACATCAATACTCATCACTCAGCCCTCAACACTCAGTCCTCAATCTTCAATCCTCAATCCTCAATCCTCAACCTTGAATCCTCAATACTCAATCTTCAATCCTCAATCTTCAATCCTCTATCCTCAATCCTCAATCCTCAATCCTCAATCCTCAATTTTCAATCCTCAATACTCAATCTTCAATCCTCAACACCCAATCCTCAATCTTCAATCCTCAATCCTCAATCCTCAATTCTCAATCCTCAATCCTCAATCCTGAGACCTCAAACATCAATACTCAACCATCAGTCCTCGTCCGCAATCCACAACACTCAATCCTCAGTCATGAATCTTCAATCATCAATATTCAATTTTCAATCCTCAATCCTAAATTCTCAGTCCTCAATACTCAATCCTCAATCGTCACTCGTCAATTCCCAATCCTCAATCTTCAATCCTCAATCCTCAACCTTCAATCCTTAATCCTCAATCCTCAATCCCCAATCCTCAATCTTTAACCTCAATACTCAATCTTCAATCCTCAATCCTCAATCCTCAATTCTCAATCCTCAATCCTCAATCCTCAGACCTCAAACATCAATACTCAACCCTCAGTCCTCGTCCTCAATCCACAACCCTCAATCCTCAATCCTCAACCAACAATCATCAATATTCAATCTTCAATCCTCAATCATCAATACTCTATTCTCAATCCTCAATCCTGAATGTTCAATCCACAACACCCAATCCTCAATCTTCAATCCTCAATCCTCAATCCTCAATCCTCAATCCTCAATCCTCAATCCTCATTCTTCAATCCTCAATACCAAATCCTCAATCTTCAATCCTCAATCCTCAATCCTCAATTCGCAATCCTCAATCCTCAATCCTCAGACCTCAAGCATCAATACCCAACCCTCTGTCCTCGTCCTCAATCCTCAATCTTCTATCCTCAATACTCAATCCTGAATGTTCAATCCTCAATACCCAATCCTCACTCTTCAATCCTCAATACTCAATCCTCAATCCTCAATCCTCAATCCTCAGTCCTCAATCCTCAATTCTCAATCCTCAATGCTCAATCCTCAGACATCAAACATCAATACTCAACCCTCAGCCCTCGTCCGCAATCCACAACCCTCAATCCTCAATCCTCAATCTTCAATCATCAATATTCAATCTTCAATCCTCAATCCTCAATCCTCTATCCTCAACCCTCAATCCTGAACGTTCAATCCTCAATACCCAATCCTCAACCTTCAATCCTCAATCCTCAATCCTCAATCCTCAAACCTCAATCCTCAGTCCTGAAATCTCAATACCGAATCCTCAATCCTGAATCCTCAATCTTCAGCCCTCAGTCCTCAACAATCAATTGTCAATCCTCAATCCTCAATAGAATATCCTCAATTGACAGTTTTCAATACTCAATCCCCATTCTTCAATCTTCAAATCTCAATACACAAACATCAATTCTCATCACTCAACCCTCAACACTCCGTCCCCAATCCTCAATCTTCAATCCTCAATACATAAGCCTCAATCTTCAATCCTCAATCTTCAATCCATAATCCTCAGTCCTCAATACGCAATCCGCAATCCTCAATCCTCAGACCTCAAGCATCAATACCCATCCCTCAGTCCTCGTCCTCAATCCACAACCCTCAATCCTCAATCCTCAATCTTCAATCATCAACATTCAACCTTCAATCCTCAATCCACACTCCTCAATCCTCAACCCTCAATCCTCAGTCCTGAAACCTCAATCCCGAATCCTCAATCCTGAATCCGCAAAATTCAGTCCTCAGTCCTCAACGATCAATAGTCAATCCTCAATCCTCAATAGAATATCCTCAATTCACAGTTTTCAATACTCAATCCCCATTCTTCAATCTTCAGGTCTCAATCCACAAACATCAATACTCATCACTCCGCCCTCAACACTCAGTCCTCAATCTTCAATCCTCAATCCTCAATCCTCAACCTTGAATCCTCAATACTCAATCTTCAATCCTCAATCCTCAATCCTCTATCCTCAATCCTCAATCCTCAATCCTCAATCCTCAATCTTCAATACTCAATCCTCAATCTTCAATCCTCAATCCTCAATCCTCAGTCCTCAATCCTCAATCCTCAATCCTCTATCCTAAATCTTCTATCCTCAATATTCAATCTGCAATCCTCAATCATCAATCCTCAATCCTCAATCCTAATTCGTCACTCCTCGAAACCCAGTCCTCAATCTTCAATCCTCAATCCTCAATCCTCTATCCTCAATCCTCAATCCTGAATGTTCAATCCTCAACACCCAATCCTCAACCTTCAATCCTCAATCCTCAATCCTCAATCCACAAACCTCAATACTCAGTCCTGAAACCTGAATACCGAATCCTCAATCCTGAATCCTCAATCTTCAGCCCTCAGTCCTCAACAATCAATTGTCAATCCTCAATCCTCAATAGAATATCCTCAATTCACAGTTTTCAATACTCAATCCCCATTCTTCAATCTTCAAATCTCAATCCACAAACATCAATTCTCATCACTCAACCCTCAACACTCAGTCCACAATCTTCAATCCTCAATCCTCAATCCTCAATCTTGAATCCTCAATACTCAATCTTCAATCCTCAATCCTCAATTCTCAATCCTCAACACTAAATCCTCAATCGTCAATCCTCAATTCTCAATCCTCAATCTTCAATCCTCTATCCTCAATACTCAACCCTCAATCCTCAATCCTCAACCTTCAATACTCAATACTCAATCTTCAATCCTCAATCCTCAACCCTCAGTCCTCAATCCTCAATCCTAAATCCTCAATCCTCAATCTTCTATCCTTAATACTCAATCTGCAATCCTCAATCCTCAATCCTCAATCCTCAATCCTAATTCGTCACTCCTCGAAACCCAGTCCTCAATCTTCAATCCTCAATCCTAAATCCTCAATTCTCAATCCTCAATCCTCAATCCTCAATCCTCAATTTTCAATCCTCAATACTCAATCTTCAATACTCAATCCTCAATCCTCAATCCTCAATCCTCAATCCTCAATCCTCAATCCCAAATCCTCAATCCCCAATCCTGAACCCTCAACCCTCATTCCTCAGTCCTGAAACATCAATACCGAATCTTCAATACTGAATCCTCAATCTTCAGCCCTCAGTCCTCAACAATCAATTGTCAATCCTCAATCCTCAATAGAATATCCTCAATTCACAGTTTTCAATACTCAATCCCCATTCTTCAAACTTCAAATCTGAATCCACAAACATCAATTCTCTTCACTCAACCCTCAACACTCAGTCCTCAATCTTCAATCCTCAATCCTAAATCCCCAATCTTCAATCCTCAATGCTCAATTTCCAATCCTCAATCCTCAATTCTCAATCCTCAATACTCAATCCTCAATCGTCAATCCTCAGTTCCCAATCCTCAATCTTCAATCCTCAATCCTCAATCTTCAATCCTTAATCCTCAATCCTCGATCCCCAATCTTTAATCTTCAATCCTCAATACTCAATCTTCAATCGTCAATCCTCAATCCTCAATCCTCAATCCTCAATTCTCAATCCTCAATCTTCAAACCTCAATACTCAATCTTCAACCCTCAATCTTCAATCCTCAATCCTCACTTCTCATTCTTCAATCCTCAACACCCAATCCTGAATCTTCAATCCTCAATCCTCAATCCTCAATTCTCAATCCTCAATCCTCAATCCACAGACCTCAAACATCAATACTCAACCCTCAGTCCTCGTCCGCAATCGACAACGCTCAATCCTCAATCCTCAATCTTCAATCATCAATATTCAACCTTCAATCCTCAATACTCAATCCTCTATCCTCAATCCTCAATCCTGAATGTTCAATCCTCAATACCCAATCCTCAATCTTCAATGCTCAATACTCAATCCTCAATCCTCAATCCTCAATCCTCAGTCCTCAAACCTCAATCCTGAATCCTCAATCCTGAATCCTCACTCTTCAGCCCTCAGTCCTCAACAATCAATTGTCAGTCCTCAATCCTCAATAGAGTATACCCAATTCGCAGTTTTCAATACTCAATCCCCAATCTTCAATCTTCAAATCTCAATCCACAAACATCAATTCTCATCACTCAACGCTCAACACTCAGTCCCCAATCCTCAATCTTCAATCCTCAATCCTCAATCCTCAATCCTCAATCCTCAATCTTCAATCCTCAGTACTCAAACTTCAATCCTCAATCCTCAATCCTCAGTCCTCAATCCTCAATCCTCAATCCTCAATCGTCAATCTACAATCCTGAATACTCAATCTTCAATCCTCAATCCTCAATCCTCAATCCTCAATCCTCATTCTTCAATCCTCAATACACAATTCTCAATCTTCAATCCTCAATCCTCAATTCTCAGCACTCAATCCTCAATCGTCAGACCTCAAGCTTCAATACTCAACCCTCAAGTGTCGTCCGCAATCCACAACCCTCAATCCTCAATCCTCAACCTTCAATCATCAATATTCAATCTTCAATCCTCAATCATCAATCCTCTATACTCATTCCTCAATCCTGAATGTTCAGTCCACAATACCCAATCCTCAATCTTCAATCCTCAATCCTCAATCCTCATCCTCAATCCTCAATCCTCAATCCTCAATCCTCTATCCTCATTCTTCAATCCTCAATACCAAATCCTCAATCCTCAATCCTCAATCCTCAATCCTCAATTCGCAATCCTCAATCCTCAATCCTCAGACCTCAAGCATCAATACCCAACCCTCTGTCCTCGTCCTCAATCCACAACCCTTAATCCTAAATCCGCAATCTTCCATCATCAATATTCAACCTTCAATCCTCAATCCTCAATCCTCAATCCTCAATCCTCAATCCTCAATCCTCAATCCCCAAACCTCAATACCGGAGCCTCAATCTTCAATCCTCAATCCTCAATCCTCAATTCTCTATCCTCAATCCTCAGTCCTTAGTCCTCAAACCCCAATCCTCAACCCTCAACCCTCATCCTCAATCGTCAATCATCAATCCTCAATCATCAATCATCAATCCTCAATTTTCGATCCTCAATACTCAATCCTCAATCCTCAATCCTCAATACTCAATCCTCAATCCTCAATCCTCAATCCTCAACCCTCAATCCTCAGTCCTGAAACCTCAATCCCGAATCCTCAATCCTGAATCCGCAAACTTCAGGCCTCAGACCTCAACAATCAATTGTCAATCCTCAATCCTCAATAGAATATCCTCAATTCACAGTTTTCAATACTCAATCCCCATTCTTCAATCTTCAAATCTCAATCCACAAACATCAATTCTCATCACTCAACCCTCAACACTCAGTCCACAGTCTTCAATCCTCAATCCTCAATCCTCAAACTTGAATCCTCAATACTCAATCTTCAATCCTGAATCCTCAACTCTCAATCCTCAACACTCAATCCTCAATCGTCAATCCTCAATCCCCAATCCTCAATCTTCAATCCTCTATCCTCAATCCTCAATCCTCAATCCTCAATCCTCAATCCTCAATCATCAATACTCAATACACAATCTTCAATCCTCAATCCTCAATCCTCAGTCCTCAGTCCTCAATCCTCAATCCTTAATCCTCAATCTTCTATCCTCAATACTCAATCCGCAATCCTCAATCCTCAATCCTCAATCCTCAATCCTAATTCGTCACTCCTTGAAGCCCAGTCCTCAATCTTCAATCCTCAATCCTCAATCCTCAATTCTCAATCCTCAATCCTCAATCCTCAATCCTCAACATTCAATCCTCAATACTCAACCTTCAATACTCAATCCTCAACCCTCAATCCTCAATCCCCAATCCTCAATCCTCAATCCTCAATCCCAAATCCTCAATCCTCAATCCTCAATCCTCAACCCTCATTCCTCAGTCCTGAAACATCAATTCGAAATCCTCAATCCTGAATCCTCAACCTTCAGCCCTCAGTCCTCAACAATCAGTTGCCAATCCTCAATCCTCAATAGAATATCCTCAATTCACAACTTTCAATACTCAATCCCCATTCTTCAATCATCAAATCTCAATCCACAAACATCAATTCTCATCACTCAACCCTCAACACTCAGTCCTCAATCTTCAATCCTCAATCCTAAATCCTCAATTTTCAATCCTCAATACTCAATCTTCAATCCTCAATCTTCAATCCACAATCCTCAATCCTCAATTCGCAATCCGCAATCCTCAATCCTCAGACCTCAAGCATCAATACCCAGCCCTCAGTCCTCGTCCTCAATCCACAACCCTCAATCCTCAATCCTCAATCTTCAATCATCAATATTCAACCTTCAATCCTAAATTCCACAATCCTCAACCCTCAACCCTCAATCCTCAGTCCTGAAACCTCAATCCCGAATCCTCAATCCCGAATCCGCAAAATTCAGTCCTCAGTCCTCAACAATCAATAGTCAATCCTCAATCCTCAATAGAATATCCTCAATTCACAGTTTTCAGTACTCAATCCCCATTCTTCAATCTTCAAATCTCAATCCACAAACATCAATACTCATCACTCAGCCCTCAACACTCAGTCCTCAATCTTCAATCCTCAATCCTCAATCCTCAACCTTGAATCCTCAATACTCAATCTTCAATCCTCAATCTTCAATCCTCTATCCTCAATCCTCAATCCTCAATCCTCAATCCTCAATTTTCAATCCTTAATACTCAATCTTCAATCCTCAACACCCAATCCTCAATCTTCAATCCTCAATCCTCAATCCTCAATTCTCAATCCTCAATCCTCAATCCTGAGACCTCAAACATCAATACTCAACCATCAGTCCTCGTCCGCAATCCACAACACTCAATCCTCAGTCATGAATCTTCAATCATCAATATTCAATTTTCAATCCTCAATCCTAAATTCTCAGTCCTCAATACTCAATCCTCAATCGTCACTCGTCAATTCCCAATCCTCAATCTTCAATCCTCAATCCTCAACCTTCAATCCTTAATCCTCAATCCTCAATCCCCAATCCTCAATCTTTAACCTCAATGCTCAATCTTCAATCCTCAATCCTCAATCCTCAATTCTCAATCCTCAATCCTCAATCCTCAGACCTCAAACATCAATACTCAACCCTCAGTCCTCGTCCTCAATCCACAACCCTCAATCCTCAATCCTCAACCAACAATCATCAATATTCAATCTTCAATCCTCAATCATCAATACTCTATTCTCAATCCTCAATCCTGAATGTTCAATCCACAACACCCAATCCTCAATCTTCAATCCTCAATCCTCAATCCTCAATCCTCAATCCTCAATCCTCAATCCTCATTCTTCAATCCTCAATACCAAATCCTCAATCTTCAATCCTCAATCCTCAATCCTCAATTCGCAATCCTCAATCCTCAATCCTCAGACCTCAAGCATCAATACCCAACCCTCTGTCCTCGTCCTCAATCCTCAATCTTCTATCCTCAATACTCAATCTTCAATCCTCAGTTCCCAATCCTCAATCTTCAATCCTCAATCCACAATATTCAATCCTCAATCCTCAATCCTCAGGCCCCAATCCTCAATCTTTAATCCTCAATACTCAATCTTCAATCCTCAATCCTCAATCTTCAATCCTCAATCCTCAATCCTCAATTCTCAATACTCAACCCTCAGTCCTGAGTCCTCAAACCTCAATCCTCAACCCTCAGCCCTCATCCTCAATCCTCAATCCTCGATCCTCAATCGTCAATCCTCAATCTTCAATCCTCAATACTCAATCTTTAATCCTCAATCCTCAGTCCCCAAACCTCAATTGTGAGTACTCAGTCCTGAATCCTCAACCTTCAGCCCTCAGTCCTCAACAATCAGTTGCCAATCATCAGTCCTCAATAGAATATCCTTAATTCACAGCTTTCAATACTCAATACTCAATCTGCATTCTTCAAATCTCTATCCACAAACATCAATTCTCATCACTCAACCCTCAACACTCAGTCCTCAATGTACAGTCTGCAATCCTCAATTCTCAATCTTCAATCCTCAATTCTGAATCTTCAATCCTAATTCCTCAATCCCCAATCCTCAATCCTCAATCCTCAATCTTCAATCCTCAGTCCCCAAACCTCAATTTTCAATCCTCAATCCTCAATCCTGAATCCTCAATCTTCAGCACTCAGTCTTCAACAATCAGTTGTCAATCCTCAATCCTCAATACAACATCACCAATTCACAGTTTTCAATACTCAATACTCAATCTCCAATTTTCAAATCTCTATCCACAAACATTAATTCTCATCACTCAACCCTCAACACTCAGTCCTCAATCTTCAATCCTCAATCCTCAATCCGCAATCTTGAATCCTCAATACTCAATCTTCAATCCTCAATCCTCAATTCTCAATCCTCAACACTCAATCCTCAATCGTCAATCCTCAATCCCCAATCCTCAATCTTCAATTCTCTATCCACAATCCTCAATCCTCAATCCTCAATCCTCAATCTTCAATACTCAATACTCAATCTTCAATCCTCAATCCTCAATCCTCAGTCCTCAATCCTCAATCCTCAATCCTCAATCCTCAATCTTCAATCCTCAATACTCAATCTGCAATCCTCAATCCTCAATCATCAATCCTAATTCGTCACTCCTCAATACCCAATCCTCAATCCTCAATCCTCAATCCTCAATCCTCAATTCTCAATCCACAATCCTCAATCCTCAATGCTCAATCTTCAATCCTCAATCCTCAATCCTCAATTCTCAATCCTCAATACTCAATCCTCAATCCTCAATACTCAACCCTCAATCCTCAGTCCAGAAACATCAATACCGAATCCTCAATCCTGAATCCTCAATCTTCAGCCCTCAGTCCTCAACAATCAATTGTCAATCCTCAATACTCAATCTGTAATCCTCAATCCTCAATCCTCAATCCTCAATCCTAATTCGTCACACCTCAATACCCAATCCTCAATCTTCAATCCTCAATCCTCAATCCTCAATTCTCAATCCTTAATCCTCAATCCTCAATCCTCAATCTTCAATCCTGAATACTCAATCTTCAATACTCAATCCTCAATTCTCAATCTTCTATCCTCAATCCTCAATCCTCAATCCTAATTCGTCACTCCTCAATACCCAATCCTCAATCTTCAATCCTCAATCCTCAATCCTCAATTCTCAATGTTTAATCCTCAATCCTCAATCCTCAATCTTCAATCCTGAATACTCAATCTTCAATACTCAATCCTCAATTCTCAATCTTCTATCCTCAATCCTCAATCGTCAATCCTCAATTCCCAATCCTCAATCTTCAATCCTCAACCCTCAATCTTCAATCCTCAATCATCAATCCTCAATTTTCAATCCTCAATACTCAGTCTTCAATCTTCAATCCTCAATCCTCAATCCTCAATCCTCAATCCTCAATCCTCAACCCTCAATCCTCAGTCCTGAAACCTCAATCCCGAATCCTCGATCCTGAATCCGCAAACTTCAGTCCTCAGTCCTCCACAATCAATTGTCAATCCTCAATCCTCAATAGAATATCCTCAATTCACAGTTTTCAATACTCAATCCCCATTCTTCAATCTTCAAGTCTCAATACACAAACATCAATTCTCATCACTCAACGCTCAACACTCAGTCCCCAATCCTCAATCTTCAATCCTCAATCCTCAATCCTCAATCCTCAATCCTCAATCTTCAATCCTCAGTACTCAAACTTCAATCCTCAATCCTCAATCCTCAGTCCTCAATCCTCAATCCTCAATCCTCAATCGTCAATCTACAATCCTGAATACTCAATCTTCAATCCTCAATCCTCAATCCTCAATCCTCAATCCTCATTCTTCAATCCTCAGTACACAATTCTCAATCTTCAATCCTCAATCCTCAATTCTCAGCACTCATTCCTCAATCGTCAGACCTCAAGCTTCAATACTCAACCCTCAGGAGTCGTCCGCAATCCACAACCCTCAATCCTCAATCCTCAACCTTCAATCAGCAATATTCAATCTTCAATACTCAATCATCAATACTCTATACTCATTCCTCAATCCTGAATGTTCAGTCCACAATACCCAATCCTCAATCTTCAATCCTCAATCCTCAATCCTCATCCTCAATCCTCAATCCTCAATCCTCAATCCTCAATCCTCATTCTTCAATCCTCTATACCAAATCCTCAATCCTCAATCCTCAATCCTCAATCCTCAATTCGCAATCCTCAATCCTCAATCCTCAGACCTCAAGCATCAATACCCAACCCTCTGTCCTCGTCCTCAATCCACAACCCTTAATCCTAAATCCGCAATCTTCCATCATCAATATTCAACCTTCAATCCTCAATCCTCAATCCTCAATCCTCAATCCTCAATCCTCAATCCTCAATCCTCAAACCTCAATACCGGAGCCTCAATCTTCAATCCTCAATCCTCAATCCTCAATTCTCTATCCTCAATCCTCAGTCCTTAGTCCTCAAACCTCAATCCTCAACCCTCAACCCTCATCCTCAATCCTCAATCATCAATCCTCAATCATCAATCCTCAATTTTCGATCCTCAATACTCAATCCTCAATCCTCAATCCTCAATACTCTATCCTCAATCCTCAATCCTCCATCCTCAACCCTCAATCCTCAGTCCTGAAACCTCAATCCCGAATCCTCAATCCTGAATCCGCAAACTTCAGGCCTCAGACCTCAACAATCAATTGTCAATCCTCAATCCTCAATAGAATATCCTCAATTCACAGTTTTCAATACTCAATCCCCATTCTTCAATCTTCAAACCTCAATCCACAAACATCAATTCTCATCACTCTACCCTCAACACTCAGTCCACGGTCTTCAATCCTCAATCCTCAATCCTCAATCTTGAATCCTCAATACTCAATCTTCAATCCTGAATCCTCAACTCTCAATCCTCAACACTCAATCCTCAATCGTCAATCCTCAATCCCCAATCCTCAATCTTCAATCCTCTATCCTCAATCCTCAATCCTCAATCCTCAAACCTCAATCTTCAATACTCAATACTCAATCTTCAATCCTCAATCCTCAATCCTCAGTCCTCAGTCCTCAATCCTCAATCCTTAATCCTCAATCTTCTATCCTCAATACTCAATCCGCAATCCTCAATCCTCAATCCTCAATCCTCAATCCTAATTCGTCACTCCTTGAAGCCCACTCCTCAATCTTCAATCCTCAATCCTCAATCCTCAATTCTCAATCCTCAATCCTCAATCCTCAATCCTCAACCTTCAATCCTCAATACTCAACCTTCAATACTCAATCCTCAACCCTCAATCCTCAATCCCCAATCCTCAATCCTCAATCCTCAATCCCAAATCCTCAATCCTCAATCCTCAATCCTCAACCCTCATTCCTCAGTCCTGAAACATCAATTCCAAATCCTCAATCCTGAATCCTCAACCTTCAGCCCTCAGTCCTCAACAATCAGTTGCCAATCCTCAATCCTCAATAGAATATCCTCAATTCACAACTTTCAATACTCAATCCACATTCTTCAATCATCAAATCTCAATCCACAAACATCAATTCTCATCACTCAACCCTCAACACTCAGTCCTCAATCTTCAATCCTCAATCCTAAATCCTCAATTTTCAATCCTCAATACTCAATCTTCAATCCTCAATCTTCAATCCACAATCCTCAATCCTCAATTCGCAATCCGCAATCCTCAATCCTCAGACCTCAAGCATCAATACCCAGCCCTCAGTCCTCGTCCTCAATCCACAACCCTCAATCCTCAATCCTCAATCTTCAATCATCAATATTCAACCTTCAATCCTCAATCCACAATCCTCAACCCTCAACCCTCAATCCTCAGTCCTGAAACCTCAATCCCGAATCCTCAATCCTGAATCCGCAAAATTCAGTCCTCAGTCCTCAACAATCAATAGTCAATCCTCAATCCTCAATAGAATATCCTCAATTCACAGTTTTCAATACTCAATCCCCATTCTTCAATCTTCAAATCTCAATCCACAAACGTCAATACTCATCACTCAGCCCTCAACACTCAGTCCTCAATCTTCAATCCTCAATCCTCAATCCTCAACCTTGAATCCTCAATACTCAATCTTCAATCCTCAATCCTCAATTCTCAATCCTCAACACTAAATCCTCAATCGTCAATCCTCAATTCCCAATCCTCAATCTTCAATCCTCTATCCTCAATACTCAACCCTCAATCCTCAATCCTCAACCTTCAATACTCAATACTCAATCTTCAATCCTCAATCCTCAACCCTCAGTCCTCAATCCTCAATCCTAAATCCTCAATCCTCAATCTTCTATCCTTAATACTCAATCTGCAATCCTCAATCCTCAATCCTCAATCCTCAATCCTAATTCGTCACTCCTCGAAACCCAGTCCTCACTCTTCAATCCTCAATCCTAAATCCTCAATTCTCAATCCTCAATCCTCAATCCTCAATCCTCAATTTTCAATCCTCAATACTCAATCTTCAATACTCAACCCTCAATCCTCAATCCTCAATCCTCAATCCTCAATCCTCAATCCCAAATCCTCAATCCCCAATCCTGAACCCTCAACCCTCATTCCTCAGTCCTGAAACATCAATACCGAATCTTCAATACTGAATCCTCAATCTTCAGCCCTCAGTCCTCAACAATCAATTGTCAATCCTCAATCCTCAATAGAATATCCTCAATTCACAGTTTTCAATACTCAATCCCCATTCTTCAAACTTCAAATCTCAATCCACAAACATCAATTCTCTTCACTCAACCCTCAACACTCAGTCCTCAATCTTCAATCCTCAACCCTAAATCCCCAATCTTCAATCCTCAATGCTCAATCTTCAATCCTCAATCCTCAATTCTCAATCCTCAATACTCAATCCTCAATCGTCAATCCTCAGTTCCCAATCCTCAATCTTCAATCCTCAATCCTCAATCTTCAATCCTTAATCCTCAATCCTCGATCCCCAATCTTTAATCTTCAATCCTCAATACTCAATCTTCAATCCTCAATCCTCAATCCTCAATCCCCAATCCTCAATCTTTAACCTCAATACTCAATCTTCAATCCTCAATCCTCAATCCTCAATTCTCAATCCTCAATCCTCAATCCTCAGACCTCAAACATCAATACTCAACCCTCAGTCCTCGTCCTCAATCCACAACCCTCAATCCTCAATCCTCAACCAACAATCATCAATATTCAATCTTCAATCCTCAATCATCAATACTCTATTCTCAATCCTCAATCCTGAATGTTCAATCCACAACACCCAATCCTCAATCTTCAATCCTCAATCCTCAATCCTCAATCCTCAATCCTCAATCCTCAATCCTCAATCCTCAATCCTCATTCTTCAATCCTCAATACCAAATCCTCAATCTTCAATCCTCAATCCTCAATCCTCAATTCGCAATTATCAATCCTCAATCCTCAGACCTCAAGCATCAATACCCAACCCTCTGTCCTCGTCCTCAATCCTCAATCTTCTATCCTCAATACTCAATCTTCAATCCTCAGTTCCCAATCCTCAATCTTCAACCCTCAATCCACAATATTCAATCCTCTATCCTCAATCGTCAGGCCCCAATCCTCAATCTTTAATCCTCAATACTCAATCTTCAATCCTCAATCCTCAATCTTCAATCCTCAATCCTCAATCCTCAATTCTCAATACTCAACCCTCAGTCCTGAGTCCTCAAACCTCAATCCTCAACCCTCAGCCCTCATTCTCAATCCTCAATCCTCGATCCTCAATCGTCAATCCTCAATCTTCAATCCTCAATACTCAATCTTTAATCCTCAATCCTCAGTCCCCAAACCTCAATTGTGAGTACTCAGTCCTGAATCCTCAACCTTCAGCCCTCAGTCCTCAACAATCAGTTGCCAATCCTCAGTCCTCAATAGAATATCCTTAATTCACAGCTTTCAATACTCAATACTCAATCTGCATTCTTCAAATCTCTATCCACAAACATCAATTCTCATCACTCAACCCTCAACACTCAGTCCTCAATGTACAGTCTGCAATCCTCAATTCTCAATCTTCAATCCTCAATTCTGAATCTTCAATCCTAATTCCTCAATCCCCAATCCTCAATCCTCAATCCTCAATCTTCAATCCTCAGTCCCCAAACCTCAATTTTCAATCCTCAATCCTCAATCCTGAATCCTCAATCTTCAGCACTCAGTCTTCAACAATCAGTTGTCAATCCTCAATCCTCAATACAACATCACCAATTCACAGTTTTCAATACTCAATACTCAATCTCCAATTTTCAAATCTCTATCCACAAACATTAATTCTCATCACTCAACCCTCAACACTCAGTCCTCAATCTTCAATCCTCAATCCTCAATCCGCAATCTTGAATCCTCAATACTCAATCGTCAATCCTCAATCCTCAATTCTCAATCCTCAACACTCAATCCTCAATCGTCAATCCTCAATCCTCAATTCTCAATCCTCAACACTCAATCCTCAATCGTCAATCCTCAATCCCCAATCCTCAATCTTCAATTCTCTATCCACAATCCTCAATCCTCAATCCTCAATCCTCAATCTTCAATACTCAATACTCAATCTTCAATCCTCAATCCTCAATCCTCAGTCCTCAATCCTCAATCCTCAATCCTCAATCCTCAACCTTCAATCCTCAATACTCAATCTGCAATCCTCAATCCTCAATCATCAATCCTAATTCGTCACTCCTCAATACCCAATCCTCAATCCTCAATCCTCAATCCTCAATCCTCAATTCTCAATCCACAATCCTCAATCCTCAATGCTCAATCTTCAATCCTCAATCCTCAATCCTCAATTCTCAATCCTCAATACTCAATCCTCAATCCTCAATACTCAACCCTCAATCCTCAGTCCAGAAACATCAATACCGAATCCTCAATCCTGAATCCTCAATCTTCAGCCCTCAGTCCTCAACAATCAATTGTCAATCCTCAATACTCAATCTGTAATCCTCAATCCTCAATCCTCAATCCTCAATCCTAATTCGTCACTCCTCAATACCCAATCCTCAATCTTCAATCCTCAATCCTCAATCCTCAATTCTCAATCCTTAATCCTCAATCCTCAATCCTCAATCTTCAATCCTGAATACTCAATCTTCAATACTCAATCCTCAATTCTCAATCTTCTATCCTCAATCCTCAATCCTCAATCCTAATTCGTCACTCCTCAATACCCAATCCTCAATCTTCAATCCTCAATCCTCAATCCTCAATTCTCAATGTTTAATCCTCAATCCTCAATCCTCAATCTTCAATCCTGAATACTCAATCTTCAATACTCAATCCTCAATTCTCAATCTTCTATCCTCAATCCTCAATCGTCAATCCTCAATTCCCAATCCTCAATCTTCAATCCTCAACCCTCAATCTTCAATCCTCAATCATCAATCCTCAATTTTCAATCCTCAATACTCAGTCTTCAATCTTCAATCCTCAATCCTCAATCCTCAATCCTCAATCCTCAATCCTCAACCCTCAATCTTCAGTCCTGAAACCTCAATCCCGAATCCTCGATCCTGAATCCGCAAACTTCAGTCCTCAGTCCTCCACAATCAATTGTCAATCCTCAATCCTCAATAGAATATCCTCAATTCACAGTTTTCAATACTCAATCCCCATTCTTCAATCTTCAAGTCTCAATACACAAACATCAATTCTCATAACTCAACGCTCAACACTCAGTCCCCAATCCTCAATCTTCAATCCTCAATCCTCAATCCTCAATCCGCAATCCTCAATCTTCAATCCTCAGTACTCAAACTTCAATCCTCAATCCTCAATCCTCAGTCCTCAATCCTCAATCCTCAATCCTCAATCGTCAATCTACAATCCTGAATACTCAATCTTCAATCCTCAATCCTCAATCCTCAATCCTCAATCCTCATTCTTCAATCCTCAATACACAATTCTCAATCTTCAATCCTCAATCCTCAATTCTCAGCACTCATTCCTCAATCGTCAGACCTCAAGCTTCAATACTCAACCCTCAGGAGTCGTCCGCAATCCACAACCCTCAATCCTCAATCCTCAACCTTCAATCATCAATATTCAATCTTCAATACTCAATCATCAATCCTCTATACTCATTCCTCAATCCTGAATGTTCAGTCCACAATACCCAATCCTCAATCTTCAATCCTCAATCCTCAATCCTCATCCTCAATCCTCAATCCTCAATCCTCAATCCTCAATCCTCAATCCTCAAACCTCATTACCGGAGCCTCAATCTTCAATCCTCAATCCTCAATCCTCAATTCTCTATCCTCAATCCTCAGTCCTTAGTCCTCAAACCTCAATCCTCAACCCTCAACCCTCATCCTCAATCCTCAATCATCAATCCTCAATCATCAATCCTCAATTTTCGATCCTCAATACTCAATCCTCAATCCTCAATCCTCAATACTCAATCCTCAATCCTCAATCCTCCATCCTCAACCCTCAATCCTCAGTCCTGAAACCTCAATCCCGAATCCTCAATCCTGAATCCGCAAACTTCAGGCCTCAGACCTCAACAATCAATTGTCAATCCTCAATCCTCAATAGAATATCCTCAATTCACAGTTTTCAATACTCAATCCCCATTCTTCAATCTTCAAACCTCAATCCACAAACATCAATTCTCATCACTCTACCCTCAACACTCAGTCCACGGTCTTCAATCCTCAATCCTCAATCCTCAATCTTGAATCCTCAATACTCAATCTTCAATCCTGAATCCTCAACTCTCAATCCTCAACACTCAATCCTCAATCGCCAATCCTCAATCCCCAATCCTCAATCCTCAATCCTCAATCCTCAATCCTCAATCTTCAATCCTGAATACTCAATCTTCAATACTCAATCCTCAATTCTCAATCTTCTATCCTCAATCCTCAATCGTCAATCCTCAATTCCCAATCCTCAATCTTCAATCCTCAACCCTCAATCTTCAATCCTCAATCATCAATCCTCAATTTTCAATCCTCAATACTCAGTCTTCAATCTTCAATCCTCAATCCTCAATCCTCAATCCTCAATCCTCAATCCTCAACCCTCAATCTTCAGTCCTGAAACCTCAATTCCGAATCCTCGATCCTGAATCCGCAAACTTCAGTCCTCAGTCCTCCACAATCAATTGTCAATCCTCAATCCTCAATAGAATATCCTCAATTCACAGTTTTCAATACTCAATCCCCATTCTTCAATCTTCAAGTCTCAATACACAAACATCAATTCTCATCACTCAACGCTCAACACTCAGTCCCCAATCCTCAATCTTCAATCCTCAATCCTCAATCCTCAATCCTCAATCCTCAATCTTCAATCCTCAGTACTCAAACTTCAATCCTCAATCCTCAATCCTCAGTCCTCAATCCTCAATCCTCAATCCTCAATCGTCAATCTACAATCCTGAATACTCAATCTTCAATCCTCAATCCTCAATCCTCAATCCTCAATCCTCAATCCTCATTCTTCAATCCTCAATACACAATTCTCAATCTTCAACCCTCAATCCTCAATCCTCAACCTTCAATCATCAATATTCAATCTTCAATACTCAATCATCAATCCTCTATACTCATTCCTCAATCCTGAATGTTCAGTCCACAATACCCAATCCTCAATCTTCAATCCTCAATCCTCAATCCTCATCCTCAATCCTCAATCCTCAATCCTCAATCCTCAATCCTCATTCTTCAATCCTCTATACCAAATCCTCAATCCTCAATCCTCAATCCTCAATCCGCAATTCGCAATCCTCAATCCTCAATCCTCAGACCTCAAGCATCAATACCCAACCCTCTGTCCTCGCCCTCAATCCACAACCCTTAATCCTAAATCCGCAATCTTCCATCATCAATATTCAACCTTCAATCCTCAATCCTCAATCCTCAATCCTCAATCCTCAATCCTCAATCCTCAATCCTCAAACCTCATTACCGGAGCCTCAATCTTCAATCCTCAATCCTCAATCCTCAATTCTCTATCCTCAATCCTCAGTCCTTAGTCCTCAAACCTCAATCCTCAACCCTCAACCCTCATCCTCAATCCTCAATCATCAATCCTCAATCATCAATCCTCAATTTTCGATCCTCAATACTCAATCCTCAATCCTCAATCCTCAATACTCAATCCTCAATCCTCAATCCTCCATCCTCAACCCTCAATCCTCAGTCCTGAAACCTCAATCCCGAATCCTCAATCCTGAATCCGCAAACTTCAGGCCTCAGACCTCAAGAATCAATTGTCAATCCTCAATCCTCAATAGAATATCCTCAATTCACAGTTTTCAATACTCAATCCCCATTCTTCAATCTTCAAACCTCAATCCACAAACATCAATTCTCATCACTCTACCCTCAACACTCAGTCCACGGTCTTCAATCCTCAATCCTCAATCCTCAATCTTGAATCCTCAATACTCAATCTTCAATCCTGAATCCTCAACTCTCAATCCTCAACACTCAATCCTCAATCGTCAATCCTCAATCCCCAATCCTCAGTCTTCAATCCTCTATCCTCAATCCTCCATCCTCAATCCTCAATCCTCAATCTTCAATACTCAATACTCAATCTTCAATCCTCAATCCTCAATCTTCAGTCCTCAGTCCTCAATCCTCAATCCTTAATCCTCAATCTTCTATCCTCAATACTCAATCCGCAATCCTCAATCCTCAATCCTCAATCCTCAATCCTAATTCGTCACACCTTGAAGCCCACACCTCAATCTTCAATCCTCAATCCTCAATCCTCAATTCTCAATCCTCAATCCTCAATCCTCAATCCTCAACCTTCAATCCTCAATACTCAACCTTCAATACTCAATCCTCAACCCTCAATCCTCAATCCCCAATCCTCAATCCTCAATCCTCAATCCCAAATCCTCAATCCTCAATCCTCAATCCTCAACCCTCATTCCTCAGTCCTGAAACATCAATTCCAAATCCTCAATCCTGAATCCTCAACCTTCAGCCCTCAGTCCTCAACAATCAGTTGCCAATCCTCAATCCTCAATAGAATATCCTCAATTCACAACTTTCAATACTCAATCCACATTCTTCAATCATCAAATCTCAATCCACAAACATCAATTCTCATCACTCAACCCTCAACACTCAGTCCTCAATCTTCAATCCTCAATCCTAAATCCTCAATTTTCAATCCTCAATACTCAATCTTCAATCCTGAATCCTCAACTCTCAATCCTCAACACTCAATCCTCAATCGCCAATCCTCAATCCCCAATCCTCAATCCTCAATCCTCAATCCTCAATCCTCAATCTTCAATCCTGAATACTCAATCTTCAATACTCAATCCTCAATTCTCAATCTTCTATCCTCAATCCTCAATCGTCAATCCTCAATTCCCAATCCTCAATCTTCAATCCTCAACCCTCAATCTTCAATCCTCAATCATCAATCCTCAATTTTCAATCCTCAATACTCAGTCTTCAATCTTCAATCCTCAATCCTCAATCCTCAATCCTCAATCCACAATCCTCAACCCTCAATCTTCAGTCCTGAAACCTCAATTCCGAATCCTCGATCCTGAATCCGCAAACTTCAGTCCTCAGTCCTCCACAATCAATTGTCAATCCTCAATCCTCAATAGAATATCCTCAATTCACAGTTTTCAATACTCAATCCCCATTCTTCAATCTTCAAGTCTCAATACACAAACATCAATTCTCATCACTCAACGCTCAACACTCAGTCCCCAATCCTCAATCTTCAATCCTCAATCCTCAATCCTCAATCCTCAATCCTCAATCTTCAATCCTCAGTACTCAAACTTCAATCCTCAATCCTCAATCCTCAGTCCTCAATCCTCAATCCTCAATCCTCAATCGTCAATCTACAATCCTGAATACTCAATCTTCAATCCTCAATCCTCAATCCTCAATCCTCAATCCTCAATCCTCATTCTTCAATCCTCAATACACAATTCTCAATCTTCAATCCTCAATCCTCAATTCTCAGCACTCATTCCTCAATCGTCAGACCTCAAGCTTCAATACTCAACCCTCAGGAGTCGTCCGCAATCCACAACCCTCAATCCTCAATCCTCAACCTTCAATCATCAATATTCAATCTTCAATACTCAATCATCAATCCTCTATACTCATTCCTCAATCCTGAATGTTCAGTCCACAATACCCAATCCTCAATCTTCAATCCTCAATCCTCAATCCTCATCCTCAATCCTCAATCCTCAATCCTCAATCCTCAATCCTCATTCTTCAATCCTCTATACCAAATCCTCAATCCTCAATCCTCAATCCTCAATCCGCAATTCGCAATCCTCAATCCTCAATCCTCAGACCTCAAGCATCAATACCCAACCCTCTGTCCTCGCCCTCAATCCACAACCCTTAATCCTAAATCCGCAATCTTCCATCATCAATATTCAACCTTCAATCCTCAATCCTCAATCCTCAATCCTCAATCCTCAATCCTCAATCCTCAATCCTCAAACCTCATTACCGGAGCCTCAATCTTCAATCCTCAATCCTCAATCCTCAATTCTCTATCCTCAATCCTCAGTCCTTAGTCCTCAAACCTCAATCCTCAACCCTCAACCCTCATCCTCAATCCTCAATCATCAATCCTCAATCATCAATCCTCAATTTTCGATCCTCAATACTCAATCCTCAATCCTCAATCCTCAATACTCAATCCTCAATCCTCAATCCTCCATCCTCAACCCTCAATCCTCAGTCCTGAAACCTCAATCCCGAATCCTCAATCCTGAATCCGCAAACTTCAGGCCTCAGACCTCAACAATCAATTATCAATCCTCAATCCTCAATAGAATATCCTCAATTCACAGTTTTCAATACTCAATCCCCATTCTTCAATCTTCAAACCTCAATCCACAAACATCAATTCTCATCACTCTACCCTCAACACTCAGTCCACGGTCTTCAATCCTCAATCCTCAATCCTCAATCTTGAATCCTCAATACTCAATCTTCAATCCTGAATCCTCAACTCTCAATCCTCAACACTCAATCCTCAATCGTCAATCCTCAATCCCCAATCCTCAGTCTTCAATCCTCTATCCTCAATCCTCCATCCTCAATCCTCAATCCTCAATCTTCAATACTCAATACTCAATCTTCAATCCTCAATCCTCAATCCTCAGTCCTCAGTCCTCAATCCTCAATCCTTAATCCTCAATCTTCTATCCTCAATACTCAATCCGCAATCCTCAATCCTCAATCCTCAATCCTCAATCCTAATTCGTCACACCTTGAAGCCCACTCCTCAATCTTCAATCCTCAATCCTCAATCCTCAATTCTCAATCCTCAATCCTCAATCCTCAATCCTCAACCTTCAATCCTCAATACTCAACCTTCAATACTCAATCCTCAACCCTCAATCCTCAATCCCCAATCCTCAATCCTCAATCCTCAATCCCAAATCCTCAATCCTCAATCCTCAATCCTCAACCCTCATTCCTCAGTCCTGAAACATCAATTCCAAATCCTCAATCCTGAATCCTCAACCTTCAGCCCTCAGTCCTCAACAATCAGTTGCCAATCCTCAATCCTCAATAGAATATCCTCAATTCACAACTTTCAATACTCAATCCACATTCTTCAATCATCAAATCTCAATCCACAAACATCAATTCTCATCACTCAACCCTCAACACTCAGTCCTCAATCTTCAATCCTCAATCCTAAATCCTCAATTTTCAATCCTCAATACTCAATCTTCAATCCTCAATCTTCAATCCACAATCCTCAATCCTCAATTCGCAATCCGCAATCCTCAATCCTCAGACCTCAAGCATCAATACCCAGCCCTCAGTCCTCGTCCTCAATCCACAACCCTCAATCCTCAATCCTCAATCTTCAATCATCAATATTCAACCTTCAATCCTCAATCCACAATCCTCAACCCTCAACCCTCAATCCTCAGTCCTGAAACCTCAATCCCGAATCCTCAATCCTGAATCCGCAAAATTCAGTCCTCAGTCCTCACCAATCAATAGTCAATCCTCAATCCTCAATAGAATATCCTCAATTCACAGTTTTCAATACTCAATCCCCATTCTTCAATCTTCAAATCTCAATCCACAAACGTCAATACTCATCACTCAGCCCTCAACACTCAGTCCTCAATCTTCAATCCTCAATCCTCAATCCTCAACCTTGAATCCTCAATCCTCAATCCTCATTCTTCAATCCTCAACACCCAGTCCTCAATCTTCAATCCTCAATCCTGAATCCTCAATTCTCAATCCTCAATCCTCAACGCTCAGACCTCAAGCATCAATACTCAACCCTCAGTCCTCGTCCGCAATCCACAACCCTCAATCTTCAGTCCTCAATCATCAATCCTCAATCATCAATCCTCAATGCTCAATCTTCAATCCTCAATCCTCAATCCTCAATCCTCAATCCTCAATTCTCAATCCTGAAACCTCAATCCTGAGACCTCAAGCATCAATACTCAACCCTCAGTCCTCGTCCGCAATCCCCAACCCTCAATCCTCAATCCTCAATTCCCAATCCTCAATCTTCAATCCTCAATCCTCAATCTTCAATCCTCAATCCTCAATCCTCAATCCCCAATCTTCAATCTTCAATCCTCAATAGTCAATCTTCAATCCTCAATCCTCAATCCTCAATCCTCAATCCTCAATCCGCAATCCTCAATCCTCAATCTTCAATCCTCAATACTCAATCTTCAATCCTCAATCCTGAATCCTCAATCTTCAGCCCTCAGTCCTCAACAATCAATTGTCAGTCCTCAATCCTCAGTAGAATATACCCAATTCACAGTTTTCAACACTCAATCCCCAACCTTCAATCTTCAACTCTCAATCCACTGACATCAATTCTCATCACTCAACGCTCAACACTCAGACCCCAATCCTGAATCTTCAATCCCCAATCCTCAATCCTCAATACTCAATCCTCAATCTTCAATCCTCAATACTCAATCTTCAGTCCTCAATCCTCAATCCTCAATCCTCAATCCTCAATCCTCGATCCTCAATCGTCAATCTCCAATCCTGAATACTCAGTCTTCAATCCTCAATCCTCAATCCTCACTCCTCAGTCCTCATTCTTCAATCCTCAATGCCAAACCCTCAATCTTCAATCCTCAATCCTCAATCCTCAATTCGCAATCCTCAATCCTCAGACCTCAAGCATTAATACCCAACCCTCAGTCCTCGTCCTCAATCTACAACCCTCAATCCTCAATACTCAATCTTCAATACTCAATCCTCAATCCTCAATCCTCGATCCTCGAACCTCAATCCTCAGTCCTCAATCCTCAATCCTCAATGTTCAACCCGCAATACCCAATCCTCAATCTTCAATCCTCTATCCTCAATCCTCAATCCTCAATCCCCAATCTTCAATCCTCAATCCTCAATCCTCAATCCTCAATCCTCAATACTCAATCCTCAAACATCAATCCTCAATCCCCAATCCTCAATCTTCAATCCTCTATCCTCAATCCTCAATCCTCAATCCCCAATCCTCAATCTTCAGTCCTCAATCTTCAATCCTCAATCATCAATCCTCAATACTCAATCTTCAATCCTCAATCCTCAATCCTCAATCCTCAATTCTCAATCCTCAATCCTCAACGCTCTGACCTCAAGCATCAATACTCAACCCTCAGTCCTCGTCCGCAATCCACAACCCTCAATCGTCAATCCTCAATCTTCGATCACCAATATTCAATCATCAATCCTCAATCTTCAATCCTCTATCCTCAATCCTCAATGCTGAATGTTCAATCCTCAATACCCAATCCTCAATCTTCAATCCTCAATACTCAATCCTCAATCCTGAATCCTCAGTCCTCAAACCTCAATCCTGAATCCTCAATCCTTAATCCTCAATCTTCAGCCCTCAGTCCTCAACAATCAATTGTCAGTCCTCAATCCTCAGTAGAATATACCCAATTCACAGTTTTCAACACTCAATCCCCAACCTTCAATCTTCAAATCTCAATCCACTAACATCAATTCTCATCACTCAACGCTCAACACTCAGACCCCAATCCTGAATCTTCAATCCCCAATCCTCAATCCTCAATACTCAATCCTCAATCTTCAATCCTCAATACTCAATCTTCAGTCCTCAATCCTCAATCCTCAATCCTCAATCCTCAATCCTCATTCTTCAATCCTCTATACCAAATCCTCAATCCTCAATCCTCAATCCTCAATCCGCAATTCGCAATCCTCAATCCTCAATCCTCAGACCTCAAGCATCAATACCCAACCCTCTGTCCTCGCCCTCAATCCACAACCCTTAATCCTAAATCCGCAATCTTCCATCATCAATATTCAACCTTCAATCCTCAATCCTCAATCCTCAATCCTCAATCCTCAATCCTCAATCCTCAATCCTCAAACCTCATTACCGGAGCCTCAATCTTCAATCCTCAATCCTCAATCCTGAATTCTCTATCCTCAATCCTCAGTCCTTAGTCCTCAAACCTCAATCCTCAACCCTCAACCCTCATCCTCAATCCTCAATCATCAATCCTCAATCATCAATCCTCAATTTTCGATCCTCAATACTCAATCCTCAATCCTCAATCCTCAATACTCAATCCTCAATCCTCAATCCTCCATCCTCAACCCTCAATCCTCAGTCCTGAAACCTCAATCCCGAATCCTCAATCCTGAATCCGCAAACTTCAGGCCTCAGACCTCAACAATCAATTGTCAATCCTCAATCCTCAATAGAATATCCTCAATTCACAGTTTTCAATACTCAATCCCCATTCTTCAATCTTCAAACCTCAATCCACAAACATCAATTCTCATCACTCTACCCTCAACACTCAGTCCACGGTCTTCAATCCTCAATCCTCAATCCTCAATCTTGAATCCTCAATACTCAATCTTCAATCCTGAATCCTCAACTCTCAATCCTCAACACTCAATCCTCAATCGCCAATCCTCAATCCCCAATCCTCAATCCTCAATCCTCAATCCTCAATCCTCAATCTTCAATCCTGAATACTCAATCTTCAATACTCAATCCTCAATTCTCAATCTTCTATCCTCAATCCTCAATCGTCAATCCTCAATTCCCAATCCTCAATCTTCAATCCTCAACCCTCAATCTTCAATCCTCAATCACCAATCCTCAATTTTCAATCCTCAATACTCAGTCTTCAATCTTCAATCCTCAATCCTCAATCCTCAATCCTCAATCCTCAATCCTCAACCCTCAATCTTCAGTCCTGAAACCTCAATTCCGAATCCTCGATCCTGAATCCGCAAACTTCAGTCCTCAGTCCTCCACAATCAATTGTCAATCCTCAATCCTCAATAGAATATCCTCAATTCACAGTTTTCAATACTCAATCCCCATTCTTCAATCTTCAAGTCTCAATACACAAACATCAATTCTCATCACTCAACGCTCAACACTCAGTCCCCAATCCTCAATCTTCAATCCTCAATCCTCAATCCTCAATCCTCAATCCTCAATCTTCAATCCTCAGTACTCAGACTTCAATCCTCAATCCTCAATCCTCAGTCCTCAATCCTCAATCCTCAATCCTCAATCGTCAATCTACAATCCTGAATACTCAATCTTCAATCCTCGATCCTCAATCCTCAATCCTCAATCCTCATTCTTCAATCCTCAATACACAATTCTCAATCTTCAATCCTCAATCCTCAATTCTCAGCACTCATTCCTCAATCGTCAGACCTCAAGCTTCAATACTCAACCCTCAGGAGTCGTCCGCAATCCACAACCCTCAATCCTCAATCCTCAACCTTCAATCATCAATATTCAATCTTCAATACTCAATCATCAATCCTCTATACTCATTCCTCAATCCTGAATGTTCAGTCCACAATACCCAATCCTCAATCTTCAATCCTCAATCCTCAATCCTCATCCTCAATCCTCAATCCTCAATCCTCAATCCTCAATCCTCATTCTTCAATCCTCTATACCAAATCCTCAATCCTCAATCCTCAATCCTCAATCCGCAATTCGCAATCCTCAATCCTCAATCCTCAGACCTCAAGCATCAATACCCAACCCTCTGTCCTCGCCCTCAATCCACAACCCTTAATCCTAAATCCGCAATCTTCCATCATCAATATTCAACCTTCAATCCTCAATCCTCAATCCTCAATCCTCAATCCTCAATCCTCAATCCTCAATCCTCAAACCTCATTACCGGAGCCTCAATCTTCAATCCTCAATCCTCAATCCTCAATTCTCTATCCTCAATCCTCAGTCCTTAGTCCTCAAACCTCAATCCTCAACCCTCAACCCTCATCCTCAATCCTCAATCATCAATCCTCAATCATCAATCCTCAATTTTCGATCCTCAATACTCAATCCTCAATCCTCAATCCTCAATACTCAATCCTCAATCCTCAATCCTCCATCCTCAACCCTCAATCCTCAGTCCTGAAACCTCAATCCCGAATCCTCAATCCTGAATCCGCAAACTTCAGGCCTCAGACCTCAACAATCAATTGTCAATCCTCAATCCTCAATAGAATATCCTCAATTCACAGTTTTCAATACTCAATCCCCATTCTTCAATCTTCAAACCTCAATCCACAAACATCAATTCTCATCACTCTACCCTCAACACTCAGTCCACGGTCTTCAATCCTCAATCCTCAATCCTCAATCTTGAATCCTCAATACTCAATCTTCAATCCTGAATCCTCAACTCTCAATCCTCAACACTCAATCCTCAATCGTCAATCCTCAATCCCCAATCCTCAGTCTTCAATCCTCTATCCTCAATCCTCAATCCTCAATACTCAATCCTCAATCTTCAATACTCAATACTCAATCTTCAATCCTCAATCCTCAATCCTCAGTCCTCAGTCCTCAATCCTCAATCCTTAATCCTCAATCTTCTATCCTCAATACTCAATCCGCAATCCTCAATCCTCAATCCTCAATCCTCAATCCTAATTCGTCACACCTTGAAGCCCACTCCTCAATCTTCAATCCTCAATCCTCAATCCTCAATTCTCAATCCTCAACCCTCAATCCTCAATCCTCAACCTTCAATCCTCAATACTCAACCTTCAATACTCAATCCTCAACCCTCAATCCTCAATCCCCAATCCTCAATCCTCAATCCTCAATCCCAAATCCTCAATCCTCAATCCTCAATCCTCAACCCTCATTCCTCAGTCCTGAAACATCAATTCCAAATCCTCAATCCTGAATCCTCAACCTTCAGCCCTCAGTCCTCAACAATCAGTTGCCAATCCTCAATCCTCAATAGAATATCCTCAATTCACAACTTTCAATACTCAATCCACATTCTTCAATCATCAAATCTCAATCCACAAACATCAATTCTCATCACTCAACCCTCAACACTCAGTCCTCAATCTTCAATCCTCAATCCTAAATCCTCAATTTTCAATCCTCAATACTCAATCTTCAATCCTCAATCTTCAATCCACAATCCTCAATCCTCAATTCGCAATCCGCAATCCTCAATCCTCAGACCTCAAGCATCAATACCCAGCCCTCAGTCCTCGTCCTCAATCCAAAACCCTCAATCCTCAATCCTCAATCTTCAATCATCAATATTCAACCTTCAATCCTCAATCCACAATCCTCAACCCTCAACCCTCAATCCTCAGTCCTGAAACCTCAATCCCGAATCCTCAATCCTGAATCCGCAAAATTCAGTCCTCAGTCCTCACCAATCAATAGTCAATCCTCAATCCTCAATAGAATATCCTCAATTCACAGTTTTCAATACTCAATCCCCATTCTTCAATCTTCAAATCTCAATCCACAAACGTCAATACTCATCACTCAGCCCTCAACACTCAGTCCTCAATCTTCAATCCTCAATCCTCAATCCTCAACCTTGAATCCTCAATCCTCAATCCTCATTCTTCAATCCTCAACACCCAGTCCTCAATCTTCAATCCTCAATCCTGAATCCTCAATTCTCAATCCTCAATCCTCAACGCTCAGACCTCAAGCATCAATACTCAACCCTCAGTCCTCGTCCGCAATCCACAACCCTCAATCCTTAATCCTCAATCTGCGATCATCAATATTCAATCATCAATCCTCAATCTTCAATCCTCAATCCTCAATCTTCAATCCTCAATCCTCAATCCTCAATTCTCAATACTCAACCCTCAGTCCTGAGTCCTCAAACCTCAATCCTCAACCCTCAGCCCTCATCCTCAATCCTCAATCCTCGATCCTCAATCGTCAATCCTCAATCTTCAATCCTCAATACTCAATCTTTAATCCTCAATCCTCAGTCCCCAAACCTCAATTGTGAGTACTCAGTCCTGAATCCTCAACCTTCAGCCCTCAGTCCTCAACAATCAGTTGCCAATCCTCAGTCCTCAATAGAATATCCTTAATTCACAGCTTTCAATACTCAATACTCAATCTGCATTCTTCAAATCTCTATCCACAAACATCAATTCTCATCACTCAACCCTCAACACTCAGTCCTCAATGTACAGTCTGCAATCCTCAATTCTCAATTTTCAATCCTCAATTCTGAATCTTCAATCCTAACTCCTCAATCCTCAATCCTCAATCCTCAATCCTCAATCTTCAATCCTCAGTCCCCAAACCTCAATCTTCAATCCTCAATCCTCAATCCTGAATCCTCAATCTTCAGCACTCAGTCTTCAACAATCAGTTGTCAATCCTCAATCCTCAATACAACATCACCAATTCACAGTTTTCAATACTCAATACTCAATCTCCAATTTTCAAATCTCTATCCACAAACATTAATTCTCATCACTCAACCCTCAACACTCAGTCCTCAATCTTCAATCCTCAATCCTCAATCCGCAATCTTGAATCCTCAATACTCAATCTTCAATCCTCAATCCTCAATTCTCAATCCTCAACACTCAATCCTCAATCGTCAATCCTCAATCCCCAATCCTCAATCTTCAATTCTCTATCCACAATCCTCAATCCTCAATCCTCAATCCTCAATCTTCAATACTCAATACTCAATTTTCAATCCTCAATCCTCAATCCTCAGTCCTCAATCCTCAACCCTCAATCCTCAATCCTCAATCTTCAATCCTCAATACTCAATCTGCAATCCTCAATCCTCAATCATCAATCCTAATTCGTCACTCCTCAATACCCAATCCTCAATCCTCAATCCTCAATCCTCAATCCTCAATCCTCAATCCTCAATTCTCAATCCACAATCCTCAATCCTCAATGCTCAATCTTCAATCCTCAATCCTCAATTTTCAATCCTCAATACTCAGTCTTCAATCTTCAATCCTCAATCCTCAATCCTCAATCCTCAATCCTCAATCCTCAACCCTCAATCCTCAGTCCTGAAACCTCAATCCCGAATCCTCAATCCTGAATCCGCAAACTTCAGTCCTCAGTCCTCAACAATCAATCGTCAATACTCAATCCTCAATAGAATATCCTCAATTCACAGTTTTCAATACTCAATCCCCATTCTTCAATCTTCAAGTCTCAATCCACAAACATCAATTCTCATCACTCAGCCCTCAACACTCAGTCCTCAATCTTCAATCCTCAATCCTCAATCCGCAATCTTGAATCCTCAATACTCAATCTTCAGTCCTCAATCCTCAATTCACAATCCTCAACACTCAATCCTCAATCGTCAATCCTCAATCCCCAATCCTCAAATTTCAATCCTCTATCCTCAATCCTCAACCCTCAATACTCAATCCTCAACCTTCAATACCCGATACTCAATCTTCAATCCTCAATCCTCAATCCTCAATCCCCAATCCTCAATCCTCAATCGCCACTCCTCAATTCCCAATCCTCAATCTTCAATCCTCAATCCTCAATCTTCAATCCTTAATCCTCAATCCTCAATCCCCAATCCTCAATCCTCAATCTTCAATCCTCAATACTCAATCTGCAATCCTCAATCCTCATTCTTCAATCCTCAACACCTAATCCTCAATCATCAATCCTCAATTTTCAATCCTCAATACTCAATCTTCAATCCTCAATCTTCAATCCTCAATACTCAATCTTCAATACTCAATCCTCAATCCTCAATCCTCAATCCTCAATCCTCAATCCTGAATCCCAAATCCTCAATCCTCAATCCTCAATCCTCAACCCTCAATCCTCAGTCCTGAAACATCAATACCGAATCCTCAATACTGAATCCTCAATCTTCAGCCCTCAGTCCTCAACAAACAATTGTCAATCCTCAATCCTCAATAGAGTATCCTCAATTCACAGTTTTCAATTCTCAATCCCCATTCTTCAATCTTCAAATCTCAATCCACAAGCATCAATTCTCATCACTCAACCCTCAACACTCAGTCCTCAATCTTCAATCCTCAATCCCAAATCCTCAATATTCAATCCTCAATACTCAATCTTCAATCCACAATCCTCAATTCTCAATCTTCAGTACTCAATCCTCAACCGTCAATGCTCAATACCCTATCCTCAATCTTCAATCCCCAATCCTCAATCTTCAATCCTTAATCCTCAATCCTCAATCCCCAATCCTCAATCTTCAATCCTCAATACTCAATCTTCAATCCTCAATTCTCAATCCTCAATCCTCAATCCTCAATCCTCAATCCTCAATCCTCAATCTTCAATCCTCAATACTCAATCTTCAACCCTCAATCTTCAATCCTCAATCCTCAATCCTCATTCTTCAATCCTCAACACCAAATCCTCAATCTGCAATCCTCAATCCTCAATCCTCAATTCTCAATCCTCATTCCTCAAACCTCAGACCTCAAACATCAATACTCAACCCTCTGTCCTCGTCCGCAATCCACAACCCTCAATCCTCAATCCTCAATCTTCAATCATCAATATTCAATCTTCAATCCTCAATACTCAACCCTCTATCCTCAATCCTCAGTCCTGAATGTTCAATCCTCAATACCCAATTCTCAATCTTCAATCCCCAGTACTCAATCCTCAATGCTCAATCCTCGAATCCTCAGTCCTCAAACCTCAGTCCTGAATCCTCAATCCTGAAACCTCAATCTTCAGCCCTCAGTCCTCAACAATCAATTGTCAGTCCTCAATCCTCAATAGAATATACCCAATTCGCAGCTTTCAATACTCAATCCCCAATCTTCAATTTTCAAATCTCAATCCACAAACGTCAATTCTCATCACTCAACGCTCAACACTCAGTCCCCAATCCTCAACCTTCAATCCTCAATCCTCAACCCTCAATCCTCAATCCTCTATCTTCAATCCTCAATACTCAATCTTCAATCCTCAATCCTCAATCCTCAATCCTCATTCCTCAATCCTCAATCCTCAATCGCCAATCTTCAGCCCTCAGTCCTCAACAATCAGTTGTCAATCCTCAATCCTCAATACAACATCATCAATTCACAGTTTTCAATACTCAATACTCAATCTGCAATCTTCAAATCTCTATCCACAAACATCAATTCTCATCACTCAACCCTCAACACTCCGTCCCCAATCCTCAATCTTCAATCCTCAATCCTCAATCCTCAATCATCAATCCTCAAATTTCATTCCTCAATACTCAATCTTCAATCCTCAATCCTCAATCCTCAATCCTCAATCCTCAATCCTCAATCCTCAATCCTCAATCCTCAATCGTCAGACTCCAATCCTGAATACTCAATCTTCAATCCTCAATCCTCAATCCTCACTCCTCAGTCCTCCTTCTTCAATCCTCAATACCAAATCCTCAATCTTCAATCCTCAATCCTCAATCCTCAATCCTCAATTCGCAATCCTCAATCCTCAGACCTCAAGCATTAATACCCAACCCTGAGTCCTCGTCCTCAATCTACAACCCGCAATCCTCAATCCTCAACCTTCAATCATCAATACTCAATCCTCAATCCTCAATCCTCAATCCTCAGTCCTCAAACCTCAATCCTGAATCCTCAATCCTGAATCCTCAATCTTCAGCCCTCAGTCCTCAACAATCAATTGTCAGTCCTCAATCCTCAATAGACTATACCCAATTCACAGTTTTCAACACTCAAACCCCAATCTTCAATCTTCAAATCTCAATCCACTAACATCAATTCTCATCACTCAACGCGCAACACTTAGACCCCAATCCTCAATCTTCAATCCCCAATCCTCAATCCTCAATACTCAATCCTCAATTTTCAATCCTCAATACTCAATCTTCAATCCTCAATCCTCAATCTTCAATCCACAATCCTCAATCCTCAATCCTTAATCGTCAATCTCCAATCCTGAATACTCAATCTTCAATCCTCAATCCTCAATCCTCACTCCTCAGTCCTCATTCTTCAATCCTCAATGCCAAACCCTCAATCTTCAATCCTCAATCCTCAATCCTCAATTCGCAATCCTCAATCCTCAGACCTGAAGCATTAATACCCAACCCTCAGTCCTCGTCCTCAATCATCAATCCTCAATACTCAATCCTCAGTCCTCAAACCTCAATCCTGAATCCTCAATCCTGAATCCTCAATCTTCAGCCCTCAGTCCTCAACAATCAATTGTCAGTCCTCAATCCTCAATAGACTATACCCAATTCACAGTTTTCAACACTCAAACCCCAATCTTCAATCTTCAAATCTCAATCCACTAACATCAATTCTCATCACTCAACGCGCAACACTTAGACCCCAATCCTCAATCTTCAATCCCCAATCCTCAATCCTCAATACTCAATCCTCAATTTTCAATCCTCAATACTCAATCTTCAATCCTCAATCCTCAATCTTCAATCCACAATCCTCAATCCTCAATCCTTAATCGTCAATCTCCAATCCTGAATACTCAATCTTCAATCCTCAATCCTCAATCCTCACTCCTCAGTCCTCATTCTTCAATCCTCAATGCCAAACCCTCAATCTTCAATCCTCAATCCTCAATCCTCAATTCGCAATCCTCAATCCTCAGACCTGAAGCATTAATACCCAACCCTCAGTCCTCGTCCTCAATCATCAATCCTCAATACTCAATCTTCAATCGTCAGTCCTCAATCCCCAATCCTCAATCCTCAATCCTCAATCCTCAATCCTCAATCCTCAATCCTCAGTCCTCAAACCTCAATTCTGGATCCTCAGTCCTGAATCCTCAATCTTCATCCCTCAGTCCTCAACAATCAATTTTCAATCCTCAATCCTCTATAGAATATCCTCAATTCACAGCTTTCAATACTCAATCCCCATTCTTCAATCTTCAAATCTCAATCCACAAACGTCAATTCTCATCACTCAACCCTCAACACTCAGTCCTCAATCTTCAATCCTCAATCCTAAATCCTCAATCTTCAATCCTCAATACTCAATCTTCAATCCTCAATCCTCAATTCTCAATCCTCAATACTCAATCCTCAATCGTCAATCCTCAATTCCCAATCCTCAATCTTCAATCCTCAACCCTCAATCTTCAATCCTTAATCCTCAATCCTCAATCCCCAATCCTCAATCTTCAATTCACAATACTCAATCTTCAACCCTCAATCCTCAATCCTCAATCCTCGATCCTCAATCCTCAATCCTCAATCGTCAATCCTCAATCCCCAATCCTCAATCTTCAATCCTCTATCCTCAATCCTCAATCCTCAATCCCCAATCCTCAATCTTCAGTCCTCAATCATCAATCCTCAATCATCAATCCTCAATGCTCAATCTTCAATCCTCAATCCTCAATCCTCAATCCTCAATCCTCAATCCTCAATCCTCAATCCTCAATCCTCAGTCGTGAATGCTCAATCCCCAATCCTCAATCTTCAATCCTCTATCCTCAATCCTCAATCCTCAATCCCCAATCCTCAATCTTCAATCCTCAATCTTCAATCCTCAATCATCAATCCTCAATTATCAAACCTCAATACTCAATCTTCAATCCTCAATCCTCAATCCTCAATCCCCAATCCTCAATCCTCAATCCTCAACCCTCAATCGCCAGTCCTGAAACCTCAATCCCGAATCCTCAATCCTGAATCCGCAAACTTCAGTCCTCAGTCCTCAGTCCTCAACAATCAATTGTCAATCCTCAATCCTCAATAGAATATCCTCAATTCACAGTTTTCAATACTCTATCCCCATTCTTCAATCTTCAAATCTCAATCCACAAACATCAATTCTCATCGCTCAACCCTCAACACTCAGTCCTCAATCTTCAATCCTCAATCCCTAATCCGCAATCTTGAATCCTCAATACTCAATCTTCAATCCTCAATCCTCAATTCTCAATCCTCAACACTCAATCCTCAATCCTCAATCCTCAATCCCCAATCCTCAATCTTCAATCCTCTACCCTCAATATTCAATCCTCGATACTCAATCTTCAACCCTCAATCTTCAATCCTCAATCCTCAATCCTCATTCTTCAATCCTCAACACGCAGTCCTCAATCTTCAATCCTCAATCCTCAATCCTCAATTCTCAATCCTGAAACCTCAATCCTGAGACCTCAAGCATCAATACTCAACCCTCGGTCCTCGTCCGCAATCCCCAACCCTCAATCCTCAATCCTCAATTCCCAATCCTCAATCTTCAATCCTCAATCCTCAATCTTCAATCCTCAATCCTCAATCCTCAATCCCCAATCTTCAATCTTCAATCCTCAATAGTCAATCTTCAATCCTCAATCCTCAATCCTCAATCCTCAATCCTCAATCCGCAATCCTCAATCCTCAATCTTCAATCCTCAATACTCAATCTTCAATCCTCAATCCTGAATCCTCAATCTTCAGCCCCCAGTCCTCAACAATCAATTGTCAGTCCTCAATCCTCAGTAGAATATACCCAATTCACAGTTTTCAACACTCAATCCCCAACCTTCAATCTTCAAATCTCAATCCACTGACATCAATTCTCATCACTCAACGCTCAACACTCAGACCCCAATCCTGAATCTTCAATCCCCAATCCTCAATCCTCAATACTCAATCCTCAATCTTCAATCCTCAATACTCAATCTTCAGTCCTCAATCCTCAATCCTCAATCCTCAATCCTCAATCCTCGATCCTCAATCGTCAATCTCCAATCCTGAATACTCAGTCTTCAATCCTCAATCCTCAATCCTCACTCCTCAGTCCTCATTCTTCAATCCTCAATGCCAAACCCTCAATCTTCAATCCTCAATCCTCAATCCTCAATTCGCAATCCTCAATCCTCAGACCTCAAGCATTAATACCCAACCCTCAGTCCTCGTCCTCAATCTACAACCCTCAATCCTCAATACTCAATCTTCAATACTCAATCCTCATTCCTCAATCCTCGATCCTCGAACCTCAATCCTCAGTCCTCAATCCTCAATCCTCAATGTTCAACCCGCAATACCCAATCCTCAATCTTCAATCCTCTATCCTCAATCCTCAATCCTCAATCCCCAATCTTCAATCCTCAATCCTCAATCCTCAATCCTCAATCCTCAATACTCAATCCTCAAACATCAATCCTCAATCCCCAATCCTCAATCTTCAATCCTCTATCCTCAATCCTCAATCCTCAATCCCCAATCCTCAATCTTCAGTCCTCAATCTTCAATCCTCAATCATCAATCCTCAATACTCAATCTTCAATCCTCAATCCTCAATCCTCAATCCTCAATTCTCAATCCTCAATCCTCAACGCTCTGACCTCAAGCATCAATACTCAACCCTCAGTCCTCGTCCGCAATCCACAACCCTCAATCGTCAATCCTCAATCTTCGATCACCAATATTCAATCATCAATCCTCAATCTTCAATCCTCTATCCTCAATCCTCAATGCTGAATGTTCAATCCTCAATACCCAATCCTCAATCTTCAATCCTCAATACTCAATCCTCAATCCTGAATCCTCAGTCCTCAAACCTCAATCCTGAATCCTCAATCCTTAATCCTCAATCTTCAGCCCTCAGTCCTCAACAATCAATTGTCAGTCCTCAATCCTCAGTAGAATATACCCAATTCACAGTTTTCAACACTCAATCCCCAACCTTCAATCTTCAAATCTCAATCCACCAACATCAATCCTCATCAATCATCCCTCAACACTCAGTCCTTTATGTTCAATCCTCAATCCTCAATTCTCAATCTTCAATCCACAATCCTCAATCCTTAATCCTCAATCCTCAACACTCAATCCTCAATCGTCAATCCTCAATCCCCAATCCTCAATCTTCAATCCTCTATCCTCAATCCTCAATCCTCAATCCTCAATGTTCAATCCGCAATACCCAATCCTCAATCCCCAATCCTCAATCTTCAGTCCTCAATCTTCAATCCTCAATCATCAATCCTCAATACTCAATCTTCAATCCTCAATCCTCAATCCTCAATCCTCAATCCTCAATTCGCAATCCTCAATCCTCAGACCTCAAGCATTAATACCCAACCCTCAGTCCTCGTCCTCAATCTACAACCCTCAATCCTCAATACTCAATCTTCGATCATCAATATTCAATCATCAATCCTCAATCTTCAATCCTCTATCCTCAATCCTCAATGCTGCATGTTCAATCCTCAATACCCAATCCTGAATATTCAGTCTTCAATCCTCAATCCTCAATCCTCAATTCGCAATCCTCAATCCTCAGACCTCAATCCTGAATCCTCAACCCTGAATCCTCAATCTTCAGCCCTCAGTCCTCAACAATCAGTTGTCAATCCTCAATTCTCAATACAATATCACCAATTCACAGATTTCAATACTCAATACTCAATCTGCAATCTTCAAATCTCTATCCACCAACATCAATCCTCATCAATCATCCCTCAACACTCAGTCCTTTTTGTTCAATCCTCAATCCTCAATTCTCAATCTTCAATCCTCAATACTGAATCTTCAATCCTCAATCCTCAATCCTCAATCCTCAATCCTCAATTCTCAATCCTCAATCCTCAATCCACAATCTTCAATACTCGGTCCCCAAACCTCAATCTTCAATCCTCAATCCTCAATCCTCAATCGTCGATCCTCGAACCTCAATCCTCAGCCCTCAATCCTCAATCCTCAATGTTCAATCCGCAATACCCAATCCTCAATCTTCAATCCTCTATCCTCCATCCTCAATCCTCAATCCCCAATCCTCAATCTTCAATCCTCAATCTTCAATCCTCAGTCATCAATCCTCAATACTCAATCTTCAATCCTCAATCCTCAATCCTCAATCCTCAATCCTCAATCCTCAATCCTCAATCCTCAATCCTCAGTCGTCAATGCTCAACCCCAATCCTCAATCTTCAATCCTCTATCCTGAATCCTCAGTCCTCAATCCCCAATCCTCAATCTTCAATCCTCAATCTTCAATCCTCAATCATCAATCCTCAACTATCAAACCTCAATACTCAATCTTCAATCCTCAATCCTCAATCCTCAATCCTCAATCCTCAATCCTCAATCCTCAACCCTCAATCCTCAGTCCTGGAAGCTCAATCCCGAATCCTCAATCCTGAATCCGCAAACTTCAGTCCCCCGTCCTCAGTCCTCAACAATCAACTGTCAATCCTCAATCCTCAATAGAATATCCTCAATTCACAGTTTTCAATACGCAATCCCCATTCTTCAATCTTCAAATCTCAATCCACAAACATCAATTCTCATCACTCAACCCTCAACACTCAGTCCTCAATCTTCAATCCTCAATCCTCAATCCGCAATCTTGAATCCTCAATACTCAATCTTCAATCCTCATTCCACAATTCTCAATCCTCAACACTCAATCCTCAATCCTCAATCCTCAATCCCCAATCCTCAATCTTCAATCCTCAATACTCAATCTTCAATCCACAATCCTCAATCCTTAATCCTCAATCCTCAATCCTCAATCCTTAATCTTCAATCCTCAATACTCAATCTTCAACCCTCAATCTTCAATACTCAATCCTCAATCCTCATTCTTCAATCCTCAACACCCAATCCTCAATCGCCAATCTTCAGCCCTCAGTCCTCAACAATCAGTTGTCAATCCTCAATCCTCAATACAACATCATCAATTCACAGTTTTCAATACTCAATACTCAATCTGCAATCTTCAAATCTCTATCCACAAACATCAATTCTCATCACTCAACCCTCAACACTCCGTCCCCAATCCTCAATCTTCAATCCTCAATCCTCAATCCTCAATCATCAATCCTCAATTTTCATTCCTCAATACTCAATCTTCAATCCTCAATCCTCAATCCTCAATCCTCAATCCTCAATCCTCAATCCTCAATCCTCAACCCTCAATCCTCAGTCCTGAAACCTCAATCCCGAATCCTCAATCCTGAATCCGCAAACTTCAGTCCTCAGTCCTGAACAATCAATCGTCAATACTCAATCCTCAATAGAATATCCTCAATTCACAGTTTTCAATACTCAATCCCCATTCTTCAATCTTCAAGTCTCAATCCACAAACATCAATTCTCATCACTCAGCCCTCAACACTCAGTCCTCAATCTTCAATCCGCAATCTTGAATCCTCAATACTCAATCTTCAATCCTCAATCCTCAATTCACAATCCTCAACACTCAATCCTCAATCGTCAATCCTCAATCCCCAATCCTCAATCTTCAATCCTCTATCCTCAATCCTCAACCCTCAATACTCAATCCTCAACCTTCAATACCCGATACTCAATCTTCAATCCTCAATCCTCAATCCTCAGTCCTCAATCCTCAATCCTCAATCCTCAATCCTCAATCTTCAATCCTCAATCCTCAATCCTCAATCATCAATCTTCAATTTTCAATCCTCAATACCCAATCTTCAATCCTCAATCCTCAATCCTCAGTAATCAATCCTCAATCCTCAATCCTCAACCCTCAATCCTCAGTCCTGAAATCTCAATCCCGAATCCTCAATCCTGAATCCGCAAACTTCAGTCCTCAGTCCTCAACAATCAATCCGCAATCCTCAATCCTCAATCTTCAATCCTCAATACTCAATCTGCAATCCTCAATCCTCAATCCTCAATCCTCAATCCTAATTCGTCACTCCTCAATACCCAATCCTCAATCTTCAATCCTCAGTCCTCAATCCTCAATTCTCAATCCTCAATCCTCAATCCTCAATCCTCAATCTTCAATCCTCAATACTCAATCTTCAATACTCAATCCTCAATCATCAATCCTCAATCCTCAATCCTCAATCCTCAATCCTCAATCCCAAATACTCAATCCTCAATCCTCAATCCTCAACCCTCAATCCTCAGTCCTGAAACCTCAATACGGAATCCTCAATCCTGAATCCTCAATATTCGGCACTCAGTCCTCAACAATCAATTGTCAATTCTCAATCCTCAATAGAATATCCTCAATTCAAAGTTTTCAATACTCAATCCCCATTTTTCAATCTTCAAATCTCAATCCACAAACATCAATTCTCATCACTCAACCCTCAACACTCAGTCCTCAATCTTCAATCCTCAATCCTAAATCCTCAGTCTTCAATCCTCAATACTCAATCTTCAATCCTCAATCCTCAATTCTCAATCCTCAATACTCAATCCTCAATCGTCAATCCCCAATACCCAATCCTCAATCCTCAATTCACAACCCTCAACACTCAATCCTCAATCGTCAATCCTCAATCCCCAATCCTCAATCATCAATCCTCTATCCTCAATCCTCAATCCTCAATCCTCAATCCTCAATCCTCAACCTTCAATACCCAATACTCAGTCTTCAATCCTCAATCCACAATCCTCAGTCCTCAATCCTCAATCCTCAATCCTCAATCCTCAATCTTCAATCCTCAATACTCAATCTGCAATCCTCAATCTTCATTCTTCAATCCTCAAAGCCTAATCCTCAATCTTCAATCCTCAATCCTCAATCCTCAATCATCAATCCTCAATTTTCAATCCTCAATACTCAATCTTCAATCCTTAATCCTCAATCCTCAATCCTCAATCCTCAGTCCTCAATCCTTAACCCTCAATCCTCAGTCCTGAAACCTCAATCCCGAATCCTCAATCCTGAATCCGCAAACTTCAGTCCTCTGTCCTCAACAATCAATTGTGAATCCTCAATCCTCAATAGAATATCCTCAATTCACAGTTTTCAATACTCAATCCCCATTCTTCAATCTTTAAATCTCAATCCACAAACATCAATTCTCATCACTCAACCCTCAACACTCAGTCCTCTATCTTCAATCCTCAATCCTAAATCCTCAATCTTCAATCCTCAATCTTCGATCATCAATATTCAATCATCAATCCTCAATCTTCAATCCTCTATCCTCAATCCTCAATCCTGAATGTTCAATACTCAATCCTCATTCTTCAATCCTCAACAGCCAGTCCTCAATCTTCAATCCTCAATCCTCAATCCTCAATTCTCAATCCTCAATCCTCAACTCTCAGACCTCAAGCATCAATGCTCAACCCTCAGTCCTCGTCCGCAATCCACAACCCTCAATCCTCAATCCTCAATCTTCGATCATCAATATTCAATCATCAATCCTCAATCTTCAATCCTCTACCCTCAATCCTCAATCCTGAATGTTCAATCCTCAATACCCAATCCTCAATCTTCAATCCTCAATACTCAATCCTCAATCCTCAATCCTCAATCCTCAGTCCTCAAACCTCAATCCTGAATCCTCAATCCTGAATCCTCAATCTTCAGCACTCAGTCCTCAACAATCAATTGTCAGTCCTCAATCCTCAATAGAATATACCCAATTCACAGTTTTCAACACTCAATCCCCAATCTGCAATCTTGAAATCTCTATCCACAGACATCAATTCTCATCACTCAACCCTCAACACTCAGTCCACAATCCTCAATATTCAATCCTCAATCCTCAATCCTCAATCCTCAATCCTCAACCCTCAATCCTCAATCCTCAATCTTCAATCCTCAATACTCAATCTTCAATCCTCAATCCTGAATCCTCAATCCTCAATCCTCAATCCTCAATCCTCAATCGCCAATCTTCAGCCCTCAGTCCTCAACAATCAGTTGTCAATCCTCAATCCTCAATACAACATCATCAATTCACAGTTTTCAATACTCAATACTCAATCTGCAATCTTCAAATCTCTATCCACAAACATCAATTCTCATCACTCAACCCTCAACACTCCGTCCCCAATCCTCAATCTTCAATCCTCAATCCTCAATCCTCAATCATCAATCCTCAATTTTCATTCCTCAATACTCAATCTTCAATCCTCAATCCTCAATCCTCAATCCTCAATCCTCAATCCTCAATCCTCAATCCTCAACCCTCAATCCTCAGTCCTGAAACCTCAATCCCGAATCCTCAATCCTGAATCCGCAAACTTCAGTCCTCAGTCCTGAACAATCAATCGTCAATACTCAATCCTCAATTCACAATCCTCAATCTTCAATCCTCTATCCTCAATCCTCAACCCTCAACACTCAATCCTCAACCTTCAATACCCGATACTCAATCTTCAATCCTCAATCCTCAATCCTCAGTCCTCAATCCTCAATCCTCAATCCTCAATCCTCAATCTTCAATCCTCAATCCTCAATCCTCAATCATCAATCCTCAATTTTCAATCCTCAATACCCAATCTTCAATCCTCAATCCTCAATCCTCAGTCATCAATCCTCAATCCTCAATCCTCAACCCTCAATCCTCAGTCCTGAAATCTCAAGCCCGAATCCTCAATCCTGAATCCGCAAACTTCAGTCCTCAGTCCTCAACAATCAATCGTCAATCCTCAATCCTCAATAGAATATCCTCAATTCACAGTTTTCAATACTCAAATCCCCATTCTTCAATCTTCAAGTCTCAATCCACAAACATCAATTCTCATCACTCAGCCCTCAACACTCAGTCCTCAATCTTCAATCCTCAATCCTCAATCCGCAATCTTGAATAATCAATACTCAATCTTCAATCCTCAATCCTGAATTCTCAATCCTCAACACTCAACCCTCAATCGTCAATCCTCAATCCCCAATCCTCAATCTTCAATCCTCTATCCACAATCCTCAATCCTCAATCCTCAATCCTGAATCCTCAATCCTGAATCCTCAATCTTCAGCACTCAGTCCTCAACAATCAATTGTCAGTCCTCAATCCTCAATAGAATATACCCAATTCACAGTTTTCAACACTCAATCCCCAATCTGCAATCTTGAAATCTCTATCCACAGACATCAATTCTCATCACTCAACCCTCAACACTCAGTCCACAATCCTCAATATTCAATCCTCAATCCTCAATCCTCAATCCTCAATCCTCAACCCTCAATCCTCAATCCTCAATCTTCAATCCTCAATACTCAATCTTCAATCCTCAATCCTGAATCCTCAATCCTCAATCCTCAATCCTCAATCCTCAATCGCCAATCTTCAGCCCTCAGTCCTCAACAATCAGTTGTCAATCCTCAATCCTCAATACAACATCATCAATTCACAGTTTTCAATACTCAATACTCAATCTGCAATCTTCAAATCTCTATCCACAAACATCAATTCTCATCACTCAACCCTCAACACTCCGTCCCCAATCCTCAATCTTCAATCCTCAATCCTCAATCCTCAATCATCAATCCTCAATTTTCATTCCTCAATACTCAATCTTCAATCCTCAATCCTCAATCCTCAATCCTCAATCCTCAATCCTCAATCCTCAATCCTCAACCCTCAATCCTCAGTCCTGAAACCTCAATCCCGAATCCTCAATCCTGAATCCGCAAACTTCAGTCCTCAGTCCTGAACAATCAATCGTCAATACTCAATCCTCAATTCACAATCCTCAATCTTCAATCCTCTATCCTCAATCCTCAACCCTCAACACTCAATCCTCAACCTTCAATACCCGATACTCAATCTTCAATCCTCAATCCTCAATCCTCAGTCCTCAATCCTCAATCCTCAATCCTCAATCCTCAATCTTCAATCCTCAATCCTCAATCCTCAATCATCAATCCTCAATTTTCAATCCTCAATACCCAATCTTCAATCCTCAATCCTCAATCCTCAGTCATCAATCCTCAATCCTCAATCCTCAACCCTCAATCCTCAGTCCTGAAATCTCAAGCCCGAATCCTCAATCCTGAAACCGCAAACTTCAGTCCTCAGTCCTCAACAATCAATCGTCAATCCTCAATCCTCAATAGAATATCCTCAATTCACAGTTTTCAATACTCAAATCCCCATTCTTCAATCTTCAAGTCTCAATCCACAAACATCAATTCTCATCACTCAGCCCTCAACACTCAGTCCTCAATCTTCAATCCTCAATCCTCAATCCGCAATCTTGAATAATCAATACTCAATCTTCAATCCTCAATCCTGAATTCTCAATCCTCAACACTCAACCCTCAATCGTCAATCCTCAATCCCCAATCCTCAATCTTCAATCCTCTATCCACAATCCTCAATCCTCAATCCTCAATCCTCAATCTTCAATACTCAATACTCAATCTTCAATCCTCAATCCTCAATCCTCAGATCTCAATTCTCAATCCTCAATCCTCAATCCTCAATCATCAATCCTCAATACTCAATCTGCAATCCTCAATCCTCAATCCACAATCATTAATCCTAATTCGTCACTCCTCAATACCCAATCCTCAATCTTCAATCCTCAATCCTCAATCCTCAATTCTCAATCCTCAACCCTCAATCCTCAATCCTCAACCCTCAATCCTCAATCCTCAATCTTCAATCCTCAATACTCAATCCTCAATTCTCAATCCTTAATCCTCAATCCTTAATCCTCAATACTCAACCCTCAATGCTCAGTCCAGAAACATCAGTTCCGAATCCTCAATCCTGAATCCTCAGTCTTCAGCCCTCAGTCCTCAACAATCAATTGTCAATCCTCAATCCTCAATAGAATATCCTCAATTCACAGTTTCAATACTCAATCCCCATTCTTCAATCTTCAAATCTCAATCCACAAACATCAATTCTCGTCACTCAACCCTCAACACTCAGTCCTGTATCTTCAATCCTCAGTCCTAAATCCTCAACCTTCAATCCGCAATACTCAATCTTCAATCCTCAATCCTCAATTCTCAATCCTCAATAGTCAATCCACAATCGTCAATCCTCAATTCCCAATCCTCAATCTTCAATCCTCAATCCTCAATCTTCAATCCTTAATCCTCAATCCTCAATCCCCAATCCTCAACCTTCAATACTCAATCTTCAATCCTCAATCCTCAATCCTCAGTCCTCAATCCTCAATCCGCAATCCTCAATCCTCAATCTTCAATCCTCAATACGCAATCTGCAATCCTCAATCCTCAATCCTCAATCCTCAATCTTCAATCCTCAATACTCAATCTTCAGTACTCAATCCTCAATCATCAATCCTCAATCCTCAATCCTCAATCCTCAATCCTCAATCCCAAATCGTCAATCCTCAATCCTCAATCCTCAACCCTCAATCCTCAGTCCTGAAACCTCAATGCCGAATCCTCAATCCCGAATCCTCAATCTTCGGCACTCAGTCCTCAACAATCAATTGTCAATTCTCAATCCTCAATAGAGTATCCTCAATTCAAAGTTTTCAATACTCAATCCCCATTTTTCAATCTTCAAATCTCAATCCACAAACATCAATTCTCATCACTCAACCCTCAACACTCAGTCCTCAATCTTCAATCCTCAATCCTAAATCCTCAATCTTCAATCCTCAATACTCAATCTTCAATCCTCAATCCTCAATTCTCAATCCTCAATACTCAATCCTCAATCGTCAATCCTCAATACCCAATCCTGAATCTTCAATCCTCAATCCTCAATCTTCAATCCTCAATCCTCAATCCTCAACCCCAATCCTCAATCTTCAATCCTCAATACTCAATCTCCAATCCTCAATCCTCAATCCTCAATCCTCAATCCTCAACCCTCAATCCTCAATCGTCAATACTCCATACTCAATCTTCAACCCTCAATCTTCAATCCTCAATCCTTAATCCTCATTCTTCAATCCTCAACACCCAGTCCTCAATCTTCAATCCTCAACCCTCAATCCTCAATTCTCAATCCTCAAACCTCAATCCTCGGACCTCAAGCATCAATACTCAACCCTCAGTCCTCGTCCGCAATCCCCAACCCTCAATCCTCAATCCTCAATCTTCAATCATCAATATTCAATCATCAATCCTCAATGTTCAATCCTCTATCCACAATCCTCAATCCTGGATGTTCAATCCTCAATACCCAATCCTCAATCTTCAATCCTCAATACTCAATCCTCAATCCTCAATCCTCAATCCTCAGTCCTCAAACCTCAATCCTGAATCCTCAATCCTGAATCCTCAATCTTCAGCCCTCAGTCCTCAACAATCAATTGCAGACCTCAATCCTCAATAGAATATACCCAATTCACAGTTTTCAACACTCAATCCCCAACCTTCAATCTTCATATCTCAATCCACAAACATCAATTCTCATCACTCAACGCTCAACACTCAGTCCCCAATCCTCAATCTTCAATCCCCAATCCTCAATCCTCAATCCTCAACCTTCAATCCTCAATACTCAACCTTCAATCCTCAATCCTCAATCCTCAATCCTCAATCCTCAATCCTCAATCCTCAATCGTCAGACTCCAATCCTGAATACTCAATCTTCAATCCTCAATCCTCAATCCTCACTCCTCAGTCCTCATTCTTCAATCCTCAATACCAAATCCTCAATCTTCAATCCTCAATCCTCAATCCTCAATCCTCAATTCGCAATCCTCAATCCTCAGACCTCAAGCATTAATACCCAACCCTCAGTCCTCGTCCTCAATCTACAACCCTCAATCCTCAATCCTCAATCTTCAATCATCGATACTCAACCTTCAATCCTCAATCCCCAATCCTGAATCCTCAATCCTCAATCCTCAATCCTCAATTCACAATCCTCAACACTCAATCCTCAATCGTCAATCCTCAATCCCCAATCCTCAATCATCAATCCTCTATCCTCAATCCTCAATCCTCAATCCTCAATCCTCAATCCTCAATCCTCAACCTTCAATACCCAATACTCAATCTTCAATCCTCAATCCTCAATCCTCAGTCCTCAATCCTCAATCCTCAATCCTCAATCCTCAATCTTCAATCCTCAATACTCAATCTGCAATCCTCAATCCTCATTCTTCAATCCTCAAAGCCTAATCCTCAATATTCAATCCTCAATCCTCAATCCTCAATCCTCAATCATCAACCTTCAATCCTCAGTGCTCAATCTTCAATCCTCAATCCTCAATCCTCAGTCCTCAATCCTCAATCCCCAATCCTCATTCTTCAATCCTCAATACCCAATCCTCAATATTCAACCCTCAATCCTCAATCCTCAATTCTCAATCCTCAATCCTCAGTCCTGAGTCCTCAGACCTCAATCCTCAACCGTCAGCCCTCATCCTCAATCCTCAATCCTCGATCCTCAATCCTCAATCCTCAATCTTCAATCCTCAATACTCAATCTTTAATCCTCAATCCTCAGTCCTCAAACGTCAATTCTGAGTACTCAGTCCTGAATCCTCAACCTTCAGCCCTCAGTCCTCAACAATCAGTTGCCAATCCTCAGTCCTCAATAGAATATCCTCAATTCACAGCTTTCAATACTGAATACTCAATCTGCATTCTTCAAATCTCTATCCACAAACATCAATGCTCATAACTCAACCCTCAACACTCAGTCCTCAATGTTCAGTCCTCAATCCTCAATTCTCAATATTCAATCCTCAATTCTGAATCTTCAATCCTAATTCCTCAGTCCTCAATCCTCAATCCTCAATCCTCAATCCTCAATCTTCTATCCTCAATACTCAATCTGCAATCCTCAATCCTCAATCCTCAATCCTCAATCCTAATTCGTCACTCCTCGAAACCCAGTCCTCAATCTTCAATCCTCAATCCTCAATCCTCAATTCTCAATCCTCAATCCTCAATCCTCAATCCTCAATCTTCAATCCTCAATACTCAATCTTCAGTACTCAATCCTCAATCCTCAATCCTCAATCCTCAATCCTCAATCCTGAATCCCAAATCCTCAATCCTCAATCCTCAACCCTCAATCCTCAGTCCTGAAACATCAATACCGAATCCTCAATACTGAATCCTCAATCTTCAGCCCTCAGTCCTCAACAATGAATTGTCAATCCTCAATCCTCAATGGAATATCCTCAATTCACAGTTTTCAATTCTCAATCCCCATTCTTCAATCTTCACATCTCAATCCACAAGCATCAATTCTCAACACTCAACCCTCAACACTCAGTCCTCAATCTTCAATCCTCAATCCTAAATCCTCAATATTCAATCCTCAATACTCAATCTTCAATCCTCAATCCTCAATTCTCAATCTTCAGTACTCAATCCTCAACCGTCAATCCTCAATTCCCAATCCTCAATCTTCAATCCTCAATCCTCAATCTTCAATCCTTAATCCTCAATCCTCAATCCCCAATCCCCAATCTTCAATCCTCAATACTCAATCTTCAATCCTCAATCCTCAATCCTCAATCCTCAATCCTCAATCCTCAATCCTCAATCCTCAATCTTCAATCCTCAATACTCAATCTTCAACCCTCAATCTTCAATCCTCAGTCCTCAATCCTCATTCTTCAATCCTCAACACCAAATCCTCAATCTGCAATCCTCAATCCTCAATCCTCAATTCTCAATCCTCATTCCTCAATCCTCAGACCTCAGACATCAATACTCAACCCTCTGTCCTCGTCCGCAATCCACAACCCTCAGTCCTCAATCCTCAATCTTCAATCATCAATATTCAATATTCAATCCTCAATACTCAACCCTCTATCCTCAATCCTCAGTCCTGAATCCTCAATCCTGAATCCTCAATCTTCAGCCCTCAGTCCTCAACAATCAATTGTCAGTCCTCAATCCTCAATAGAATATACCCAATTCGAGGTTTTCAATACTCAATCCCCAATCTTCAATTTTCAAATCTCAATCCACAAACGTCAATTCTGATCACTCAACGCTCAACACTCAGTCCCCAATCCTCAACCTTCAATCCTCAATCCTCAACCCTCAATCCTCAATCCTCTATCTTCAATCCTCAATACTCAATCTTCAATCCTCAATCCTCAATCCTCAATCCTCAATCCTCAATCCTCAATCGTCAATCGCCAATCTTCAGCCCTCAGTCCTCAACAATCAGTTGTCAATCCTCAATCCTCAATACAACATCATCAATTCACAGTTTTCAATACTCAATACTCAATCTGCAATCTTCAAATCTCTATCCACAAACATCAATTCTCATCACTCAACCCTCAACACTCCGTCCCCAATCCTCAATCTTCAATCCTCAATCCTCAATCCTCAATCATCAATCCTCAATTTTCATTCCTCATTACTCAATCTTCAATCCTCAATCCTCAATCCTCAATCCTCAATCCTCAATCCTCAATCCTCAATCCTCAATCGTCAGACTCCAATCCTGAATACTCAATCTTCAATCCTCAATCCTCAATCCTCACTCCTCAGTCCTCCTTCTTCAATCCTCAATACCAAATCCTCAATCTTCAATCCTCAATCCTCAATCCTCAATCCTCAATTCGCAATCCTCAATCCTCAGACCTCAAGCATTAATACCCAACCCTCAGTCCTCGTCCTCAATCTACAACCCTCAATCCACAATCCTCAACCTTCAATCATCAATACTCAACCTTCAATCCTCAATCCCCAATCCTCAATCCTCAATCCTCAATCCTCAATCCTCAATTCACAATCCTCAACACTCGATCCTCAATCGTCAATCCTCAATCCCCAATCCTCAATCTTCAATCCTCTATCCTCAATCCTCAATCCTCAATCCTCAATCCTCAACCTTCAATACCCAATACTCAATCTTCAATCCTCTATCCTCAATCCTCTATCCTCAATCCTCAACCCTCAATACTCAATCCTCAACCTTCAATACCCGATACTCAATCTTCAATCCTCAATCCTCAATCCTCAGTCCTCAATCCTCAATCCTCAATCCTCAATCCTCAATCTTCAATCCTCAATCCTCAATCCTCAATCATCAATCCTCAATTTTCAATCCTCAATACCCAATCTTCAATCCTCAATCCTCAATCCTCAGTAATCAATCCTCAATCCTCAATCCTCAACCCTCAATCCTCAGCCCTGAAATCTCAATCCCGAATCCTCAATCCTGAATCCGCAAACTTGAATAATCAATACTCAATCTTCAATCCTCAATCCTCAATTCTCAATCCTCAACACTCAACCCTCAATCGTCAATCCTCAATCCCCAATCCTCAATCCTCAGTCCTCAATCCTCAATTCTCAATCCTCAATCCTCAATCCTCAATCCTCAATCTTCAATCCTCAATACTCAATCTTCAATACTCAATCCTCAATCATCAATCCTCAATCCTCAATCCTCAATCCTCAATCCCAAATCCTCAATCCTCAATCCTCAATCCTCAACCCTCAATCCTCAGTCCTGAAACCTCAATACGGAATCCTAAATCCTGAATCCTCAATCTTCGGCACTCAGTCCTCAACAATCAATTGTCAATTCTCAATCCTCAATAGAATATCCTCAATTCAAAGTTTTCAATACTCAATCCCCATTTTTCAATCTTCAAATCTCAATCCACAAACATCAATTCTCATCACTCAACCCTCAACACTCAGTCCTCAATCTTCAATCCTCAATCCTAAATCCTCAATCTTCAATCCTCAATACTTCATCTTCAGTCCTCAATCCTCAATTCTCAATCCTCAATACTCAATCCTCAATCGTCAATCCTCAATACCCAATCCTCAATCTTCAATCCTCAATCCTCAATCTTCAATCCTCAATCCTCAATCCTCAACCCCAATCCTCAATCTTCAATCCTCAATACTCAATCTCCAATCCTCAATCCTCAATCCTCAATCCTCAATCCTCAACCCTCAATCCTCAATCGTCAATACTCCATACTAAATCTTCAACCCTCAATCTTCAATCCTCAATATTCAATCCTCAATCCTCAATCCTCAATCCTCAATCATCAACCTTCAATCCTCAGTGCTCAACCTTCAATCCTCAATCCTCAATCCTCAGTCCTCAATCCTCAATCCCCAATCCTCATTCTTCAATCCTCAATACCCAATCCTCAATCTTCAACCCTCAATCCTCAATCCTCAATTCTCAATCCTCAATCCTCAGTCCTGAGTCCTCAGACCTCAATCCTCAACCGTCAGCCCTCATCCTCAATCCTCAATCCTCGATCCTCAATCCTCAATCCTCAATCTTCAATCCTCAATACACAATCTTTAATCCTCAATCCTCAGTCCTCAAACCTCAATTCTGAGTACTCAGTCCTGAATCCTCAACCTTCAGCCCTCAGTCCTCAACAATCAGTTGCCAATCCTCAGTCCTCAATAGAATATCCTCAATTCACAGCTTTCAATACTCAATACTCAATCTGCATTCTTCAAATCTCTATCCACAAACATCAATGCTCATAACTCAACCCTCAACACTCAGTCCTCAATGTTCAGTCCTCAATCCTCAGTTCTCAATATTCAATCCTCAATTCTGAATCTTCAATCCTAATTCCTCAGTCCTCAATCCTCAATCCTCAATCCTCAATCCTCAATCTTCTATCCTCAATACTCAATCTTCAATCCTCAATACTCAATCTTCAATACTCAATCCTCAATCCTCAATCCTCAATCCTCAATCCTCAATCCTGAATCCCAAATCCTCAATCCTCAATCCTCAATCCTCAACCCTCAATCCTCAGTCCTGAAACATCAATACCGAATCCTCAATACTGAATCCTCAATCTTCAGCCCTCAGTCCTCAACAATCAATTGTCAATACTCAATCCTCAATGGAATATCCTCAATTCACAGTTTTCAATTCTCAATCCCCATTCTTCAATCTTCACAACTCAATCCACAAGCATCAATTCTCAACACTCAACCCTCAACACTCAGTCCTCAATCTTCAATCCTCAATCCTAAATCCTCAATATTCAATCCTCAATACTCAATCTTCAATACTCAATCCTCAATTCTCAATCTTCAGTACTCAATCCTCAACCGTCAATCCTCAATTCCCAATCCTCAATCTTCAATCCTCAATCCTCAATCTTCAATCCTTAATCCTCAATCCTCAATCCCCAATCCTCAATCTTCAATCCTCAATACTCAATCTTCAATCCTCAATCCTCAATCCTCAATCCTCAATCCTCAATCCTCAATCCTCAATCCTCAATCTTCAATCCTCAATACTCAATCTTCAACCCTCAATCTTCAATCCTCAATCCTCAATCCTCATTCTTCAATCCTCAACACCAAATCCTCAATCTGCAATCCTCAATCCTCAATCCTCAATTCTCAATCCTCATTCCTCAATCCTCAGACCTCAGACATCAATACTCAACCCTCTGTCCTCGTCCGCAATACACAACCCTCAGTCCTCAATCCTCAATCTTCAATCATCAATATTCAATCTTAAATCCTCGATACTCAACCCTCTATCCTCAATCCTCAATCCTGAATGTTCAATCCTCAATACCCAATCCTCAATCTTCAATCCCCAGTACTCAATCCTCAATCCTCAATCCTCGAATCCTCAGTCCTCAAACCTCAGTCCTGAATCCTCAATCCTGAAACCTCAATCTTCAGCCCTCAGTCCTCAACAATCAATTGCCAGTCCTCAATCCTCAATAGAATATACCCAATTCGAGGTTTTCAATACTCAATCCCCAATCTTCAATTTTCAAATCTCAATCCACAAACGTCAATTCTCATCACTCAACGCTCAACACTCAGTCCCCAATCCTCAACCTTCAATCCTCAATCCTCAACCATCAATCCTCAATCCTCTATCTTCAATCCTCAATACTCAATCTTCAATCCTCAATCCTCAATCCTCAATCCTCAATCCCCAATCCTCAATCGTCAATCGCCAATCTTCAGCCCTCAGTCCTCAACAATCAGTTGTCAATCCTCAATCCTCAATACAACATCATCAATTCACAGTTTTCAATACTCAATACTCAATCTGCAATCTTCAAATCTCTATCCACAAACATCAATTCTCATCACTCAACCCTCAACACTCCGTCCCCAATCCTCAATCTTCAATCCTCAATCCTCAATCCTCAATCATCAATCCTCAATTTTCATTCCTCATTACTCAATCTTCAATCCTCAATCCTCAATCCTCAATCCTCAATCCTCAATCCTCAATCCTCAATCCTCAATCGTCAGACTCCAATCCTGAATACTCAATCTTCAATCCTCAATCCTCAATCCTCACTCCTCAGTCCTCCTTCTTCAATCCTCAATACCAAATCCTCAATCTTCAATCCTCAATCCTCAATCCTCAATCCTCAATTCGCAATCCTCAATCCTCAGACCTCAAGCATTAATACCCAACCCTCAGTCCCCGTCCTCAATCTACAACCCTCAATCCACAATCCTCAACCTTCAATCATCAATACTCAACCTTCAATCCTCAATCCCCAATCCTCAATCCTCATTCCTCAATCCTCAATCCTCAATTCACAATCCTCAACACTCGATCCTCAATCGTCAATCCTCAATCCCCAATCCTCAATCTTCAATCCTCTATCCTCAATCCTCAATCCTCAATCCTCAATCCTCAACCTTCAATACCCAATACTCAATCTTCAATCCTCAATCCTCAACCCTCAATCCTCAATCGTCAATACTCCATACTCAATCTTCAACCCTCAATCTTCAATCCTCAATCCTCAGTCTTCAATCCTCAATCCTCAATCCTCAACCCCAATCCTCAATCTTCAATCCTCAATACTCAATCTCCAATCCTCAATCCTCAATCCTCAATCCTCAATCCTCAACCCACAATCTTCAACACTCAGTCCCCAATCCTCAATCTTCAATCCCCAATACTCAATCCTCAATCCTCAATCCTCAATCCTCAATCCTCAATCCTGAAAACTCAATCTTCAATCCTCAATCCTCAATCCTCAATCCTCAATCCTCAATCCTCAATCATCAATCCTCAATCCTCAGTCCTCAATCCTCAATCCCCAATCCTCATTCTTCAATCCTCAATACCCAATCCTCAATCTTCAACCCTCAATCCTCAATCCTCAATTCTCAATCCTCAATCCTCAGTCCTGAGTCCTCAGACGTCAATCCTCAACCGTCAGCCCTCATCCTCAATCCTCAATCCTCGATCCTCAATCCTCATTCCTCAATCTTCAATCCTCAATACACAATCTTTAATCCTCAATCCTCAGTCCTCAAACCTCAATTCTGAGTACTCAGTCCTGAATCCTCAACCTTCAGCCCTCAGTCCTCAACAATCAGTTGCCAATCCTCAGTCCTCAATAGAATATACTCAATTCACAGCTTTCAATACTCAATACTCAATCTGCATTCTTCAAATCTCTATCCACAGACATCAATGCTCATAACTCAACCCTCAACACTCAGTCCTCAATGTTCAGTCCTCAATCCTCAGTTCTCAATATTCAATCCTCAATTCTGAATCTTCAATCCTAATTCCTCAGTCCTCAATCCTCAATCCTCAATCCTCAATCCTCAATCTTCTATCCTCAATACTCAATCTGCAATCCTCAATCCTCAATCCTCAATCCTCAATCCTAATTCGTCACTCCTCGAAACCCAGTCCTCAATCTTCAATCCTCAATCCTCAATCCTCAATTCTCAATCCTCAATCCTCAATCCTCAATCCTCAATCTTCAATCCTCAATACTCAATCTTCAATACTCAATCCTCAATCCTCAATCCTCAATCCTCAATCCTCAATCCTGAATCCCAAATCCTCAATCCTTAATCCTCAATCCTCAACCCTCAATCCTCAGTCCTGAAACATCAATACCGAATCCTCAATACTGAATCCTCAATCTTCAGCCCTCAGTCCTCAACAATCAATTGTCAATACTCAATCCTCAATGGAATATCCTCAATTCACAGTTTTCAATTCTCAATCCCCATTCTTCAATCTTCACATCTCAATCCACAAGCATCAATTCTCAACACTCAACCCTCAACACTCAGTCCTCAATCTTCAATCCTCAATCCTAAATCCTCAATATTCAATCCTCAATACTCAATCTTCAATACTCAATCCTCAATTCTCAATCTTCAGTACTCAATCCTCAACCGTCAATCCTCAATTCCCAATCCTCAATCTTCAATCCTCAATCCTCAATCTTCAATCCTTAATCCTCAATCCTCAATCCCCAATCCTCAATCTTCAATCCTCAATACTCAATCTTCAATCCTCAATCCTCAATCCTCAATCCTCAATCCTCAATCCTCAATCCTCAATCTTTGATCATCAATATTCAATCATCAATCCTCAATCTTCAATCCTCTATCCTCAATACTCAATCCTGAATGTTCAATCCTCAATACCCAATCCTCAATCTTCAATCCTCAATACTCAATCCTCAATCCTCAATCCTCAATCCTCAGTCCTCAAACCTCAATCCTGAATCCTCAATCCTGAATCCTCAATCTTCAGCCCTCAGTCCTCAACAATCAATTGTCAGTCCTCAATCCTCAATCCTCAATCCTCAATCCTCAATCCTCAATCTTCAATCCTCAACACTCAATCTTCAATCCTCAATCCTCAATCCTCAATCCTCAATCCTCAATCCTAAATCCTCAATCGTCAATCTTCGGCCCTCAGTCCTCAACAATCAGTTGTCAATCCTCAATCCTCAATACAACATCATCAATTCACAGTTTTCAATACTGAATGCTCAATCTGCAATCTTCAAATCTCAATCCACAAACATCAATTCTCATCACTCAACCCTCAACACTCAGTCCTCTATCTTCAATCCTCAATCCTAAATCCTCAATCTTCAATCCTCAATCCTCAATCCTCATTCTTCAATCCTCAACACCCAGTCCTCAATCTTCGATCCTCAATCCTCAATCCTCAATTCTCAATCCTCAATCCTCAACGCTCAGACCTCAAGCATCAATACTCAACCCTCAGTCCTCGTCCGCAATCCACAACCCTCAATCCTCAATCCTCAATCTTCGATCATCAATATTCAATCATCAATCCTCAATCTTCAATCCTCTATCCTCAATCCTCAATCCTGAATGTTCAATCCTCAGTACCCAGTCCTCAATCTTCAATCGCCAATACTCAATCCTCAATCCTGAATCCTCAATCCTCAGTCCTCAAACCTCAATCCTGAATCCTCAATCCTGAATCCTCAATCCTGAATCCTCAATCTTCAGCCCTCAGTCCTCAACAATCAATTGTCAGTCCTCAATCCTCAATCCTCAATCCTCAATCCTCAATCTTCAATCCTCAATACTCAATCTTCAATCCTCAATCCTCAATCCTGAATCCTCAATCCTCAATCCTCAATCCTCAATCGTCAATCTTCAGCCCTCAGTCCTCAACAATCAGTTGTCAATCCTCAATCCTCAATACAACATCATCAATTCACAGTTTTCAATACTGAATACTCAATCTGCAATCTTCAAATCTCAATCCACAAACATCAATTCTCATCACTCAACCCTCAACACTCAGTCCCCAATCCTCAATCTTCAATCCTCAATCCTCAATCCTCAATCATCAATCCTCAATTTTCATTCCTCATTACTCAATCTTCAATCCTCAATCCTCAATCCTCAATCCTCAATCCTCAATCCTCAATCCTCAATCCTCAATCGTCAGACTCCAATCCTGAATACTCAGTCTTCAATCCTCAATCCTCAATCCTCACTCCTCAGTCCTCCTTCTTCAATCCTCAATACCAAATCCTCAATCTTCAATCCTCAATCCTCAATCCTCAATCCTCAATTCGCAATCCTCAATCCTCAGACCTCAAGCATTAATACCCAACCCTCAGTCCCCGTCCTCAATCTACAACCCTCAATCCACAATCCTCAACCTTCAATCATCAATACTCAACCTTCAATCCTCAATCCCCAATCCTCAATCCTCATTCCTCAATCCTCAATCCTCAATTCACAATCCTCAACACTCGATCCTCAATCGTCAATCCTCAATCTCCAATCCTCAATCTTCAATCCTCTATCCTCAATCCTCAATCCTCAATCCTCAACCCTCAACCTTCAATACCCAATACTCAATCTTCAATCCTCAATCCTCAACCCTCAATCCTCAATCGTCAATACTCCATACTCAATCTTCAACCCTCAATCTTCAATCCTCAATCCTCAATCTTCAATCCTCAATCCTCAATCCTCAACCCCAATCCTCAATCTTCAATCCTCAATACTCAATCTCCAATCCTCAATCCTCAATCCTCAATCCTCAATCCTCAACCCACAATCCTCAGTCGTCAATACTCCATACTCAATCTTCAACCCTCAATCTTCAATCCTCAATATTCAATCCTCAATCCTCAATCTTCAATCCTCAATCATCAACCTTCAATCCTCAGTGCTCAATCTTCAATCCTCAATCCTCAATCCTCAGTCCTCAATCCTCAATCCCCAATCCTCATTCTTCAATCCTCAATACCCAATCCTCAATCTTCAACCCTCAATCCTCAATCCTCAATTCTCAATCCTCAATCCTCAGTCCTGAGTCCTCAGACGTCAATCCTCAACCGTCAGCCCTCATCCTCAATCCTCAATCCTCGATCCTCAATCCTCAATCCTCAATCTTCAATCCTCAATACACAATCTTTAAACCTCAATCCTCAGTCCTCAAACCTCAATTCTGAGTACTCAGTCCTGAATCCTCAACCTTCAGCCCTCAGTCCTCAACTATCAGTTGCCAATCCTCAGTCCTCAATAGAATATCCTCAATTCACAGCTTTCAATACTCAATACTCAATCTGCATTCTTCAAATCTCTATCCACAAACATCAATGCTCATAACTCAACCCTCAACACTCAGTCCTCAATGTTCAGTCCTCAATCCTCAGTTCTCAATATTCAATCCTCAATTCTGAATCTTCAATCCTAATTCCTCAGTCCTCAATCCTCAATCCTCAATCCTCAATCCTCAATCTTCTATCCTCAATACTCAATCTGCAATCCTCAATCCTCAATCCTCAATCCTCAATCCTAATTCGTCACTCCTCGAAACCCAGTCCTCAATCTTCAATCCTCAATCCTCAATCCTCAATTCTCAATCCTCAATCCTCAATCCTCAATCCTCAATCTTCAATCCTCAATACTCAATCTTCAATACTCAATCCTCAATCCTCAATCCTCAATCCTCAATCCTCAATCCTGAATCCCAAATCCTCAATCCTCAATCCTCAATCCTCAACCCTCAATCCTCAGTCCTGAAACATCAATACCGAATCCTCAATACTGAATCCTCAATCTTCAGCCCTCAGTCCTCAACAATCAATTGTCAATACTCAATCCTCAATGGAATATCCTCAATTCACAGTTTTCAATTCTCAATCCCCATTCTTCAATCTTCACATCTCAATCCACAAGCATCAATTCTCAACACTCAACCCTCAACACTCAGTCCTCAATCTTCAATCCTCAATCCTAAATCCTCAATATTCAATCCTCAATACTCAATCTTCAATACTCAATCCTCAATTCTCAATCTTCAGTACTCAATCCTCAACCGTCAATCCTCAATTCCCAACCCTCAATCTTCAATCCTCAATCATCAATCTTCAATCCTTAATCCTCAATCCTCAATCCCCAATCCTCAATCTTCAATCCTCAATACTCAATCTTCAATCCTCAATCCTCAATCCTCAATCCTCAATCCTCAATCCTCAATCCTCAATCTTTGATCATCAATATTCAATCATCAATCCTCAATCTTCAATCCTCTATCCTCAATACTCAATCCTGAATGTTCAATCCTCAATACCCAATCCTCAATCTTCAATCCTCAATACTCAATCCTCAACCTCAATCCTCAATCCTCAGTCCTCAAACCTCAATCCTGAATCCTCAATCCTGAATCCTCAATCCTGAATCCTCAATCTTCAGCCCTCAGTCCTCAACAATCAATTGTCAGTCCTCAATCCTCAATCCTCAATCCTCAATCCTCAATCTTCAATCCTCAATACTCAATCTTCAATCCTCAATCCTCAATCCTGAATCCTCAATCCTCAATCCTCAATCCTCAATCGTCAATCTTCAGCCCTCAGTCCTCAACAATCAGTTGTCAATCCTCAATCCTCAATACAACATCATCAATTCACAGTTTTCAATACTGAATACTCAATCTGCAATCTTCAAATCTCAATCCACAAACATCAATTCTCATCACTCAACCCTCAACACTCAGTCCCCAATCCTCAATCTTCAATCCTCAATCCTCAATCCTCAATCATCAATCCTCAATTTTCATTCCTCATTACTCAATCTTCAATCCTCAATCCTCAATCCTCAATCCTCAATCCTCAATCCTCAATCCTCAATCCTCAATCCTCAATCGTCAGACTCCAATCCTGAATACTCAGTCTTCAATCCTCAATCCTCAATCCTCACTCCTCAGTCCTCCTTCTTCAATCCTCAATACCAAATCCTCAATCTTCAATCCTCAATCCTCAATCCTCAATCCTCAATTCGCAATCCTCAATCCTCAGACCTCAAGCATTAATACCCAACCCTCAGTCCCCGTCCTCAATCTACAACCCTCAATCCACAATCCTCAACCTTCAATCATCAATACTCAACCTTCAATCCTCAATCCCCAATCCTCAATCCTCATTCCTCAATCCTCAATCCTCAATTCACAATCCTCAACACTCGATCCTCAATCGTCAATCCTCAATCCCCAATCCTCAATCTTCAATCCTCTATCCTCAATCCTCAATCCTCAATCCTCAATCCTCAACCTTCAATACCCAATACTCAATCTTCAATCCTCAATCCTCAACCCTCAATCCTCAATCGTCAATACTCCATACTCAATCTTCAACCCTCAATCTTCAATCCTCAATCCTCAATCTTCAATCCTCAATCCTCAATCCTCAACCCCAATCCTCAATCTTCAATCCTCAATACTCAATCTCCAATCCTCAATCCTCAATCCTCAATCCTCAATCCTCAACCCACAATCCTCAATCGTCAATACTCCATACTCAATCTTCAACCCTCAATCTTCAATCCTCAATATTCAATCGTCAATCCTCAATCTTCAATCCTCAATCATCAACCTTCAATCCTCAGTGCTCAATCTTCAATCCTCAATCCTCAATCCTCAGTCCTCAATCCTCAATCCCCAATCCTCATTCTTCAATCCTCAATACCCAATCCTCAATCTTCAACCCTCAATCCTCAATCCTCAATTCTCAATCCTCAATCCTCAGTCCTGAGTCCTCAGACGTCAATCCTCAACCGTCAGCCCTCATCCTCAATCCTCAATCCTCGATCCTCAATCCTCAATCCTCAATCTTCAATCCTCAATACACAATCTTTAATCCTCAATCCTCAGTCCTCAAACCTCAATTCTGAGTACTCAGTCCTGAATCCTCAACCTTCAGCCCTCAGTCCTCAACTATCAGTTGCCAATCCTCAGTCCTCAATAGAATATCCTCAATTCACAGCTTTCAATACTCAATACTCAATCTGCATTCTTCAAATCTCTATCCACAAACATCAATGCTCATAACTCAACCCTCAACACTCAGTCCTCAATGTTCAGTCCTCAATCCTCAGTTCTCAATATTCAATCCTCAATTCTGAATCTTCAATCCTAATTCCTCAGTCCTCAATCCTCAATCCTCAATCCTCAATCCTCAATCTTCTATCCTCAATACTCAATCTGCAATCCTCAATCCTCAATCCTCAATCCTCAATCCTAATTCGTCACTCCTCGAAACCCAGTCCTCAATCTTCAATCCTCAATCCTCAATCCTCAATTCTCAATCCTCAATCCTCAATCCTCAATCCTCAATCTTCAATCCTCAATACTCAATCTTCAATACTCAATCCTCAATCCTCAATCCTCAATCCTCAATCCTCAATCCTGAATCCCAAATCCTCAATCCTCAATCCTCAATCCTCAACCCTCAATCCTCAGTCCTGAAACATCAATACCGAATCCTCAATACTGAATCCTCAATCTTCAGCCCTCAGTCCTCAACAATCAATTGTCAATACTCAATCCTCAATGGAATATCCTCAATTCACAGTTTTCAATTCTCAATCCCCATTCTTCAATCTTCACATCTCAATCCACAAGCATCAATTCTCAACACTCAACCCTCAACACTCAGTCCTCAATCTTCAATCCTCAATCCTAAATCCTCAATATTCAATCCTCAATACTCAATCTTCAATACTCAATCCTCAATTCTCAATCTTCAATACTCAATCCTCAACCGTCAATCCTCAATTCCCAACCCTCAATCTTCAATCCTCAATCATCAATCTTCAATCCTTAATCCTCAATCCTCAATCCCCAATCCTCAATCTTCAATCCTCAATACTCAATCTTCAATCCTCAATCCTCAATCCTCAATCCTCAATCCTCAATCCTCAATCCTCAATCTTTGATCATCAATATTCAATCATCAATCCTCAATCTTCAATCCTCTATCCTCAATACTCAATCCTGAATGTTCAATCCTCAAAACCCAATCCTCAATCTTCAATCCTCAATACTCAATCCTCAATCCTCAATCCTCAATCCTCAGTCCTCAAACCTCAATCCTGAATCCTCAATCCTGAATCCTCAATCTTCAGCCCTCAGTCCTCAACAATCAATTGTCAGTCCTCAATCCTCAATCCTCAATCCTCAATACTCAATCCTCAATCTTCAATCCTCAATACTCAATCTTCAATCCTCAATCCTCAATCCTCAATCCTCAATCCTCAATCCTCAATCCTCAATCGTCAATCTTCGGCCCTCAGTCCTCAACAATCAGTTGTCAATCCTCAATCCTCAATACAACATCATCAATTCACAGTTTTCAATACTGAATACTCAATCTGCAATCTTCAAATCTCAATCCACAAACATCAATTCTCATCACTCAACCCTCAACACTCAGTCCTCTATCTTCAATCCTCAATCCTAAATCCTCAATCTTCAATCCTCAATCCTCAATCCTCATTCTTCAATCCTCAACACCCAGTCCTCAATCTTCAATCCTCAATCCTCAATCCTCAATTCTCAATCCTCAATCCTCAACGCTCAGACCTCAAGCATCAATACTCAACCCTCAGTCCTCGTCCGCAATCCACAACCCTCAATCCTCAATCCTCAATCTTCGATCATCAATATTCAATCATCAATCCTCAATCTTCAATCCTCTATCCTCAATCCTCAATCCTGAATGTTCAATCCTCAATACCCAGTCCTCAATCTTCAATCGCCAATACTCAATCCTCAATCCTCAATCCTCAATCCTCAGTCCTCAAACCTCAATACTGAATCCTCAATCCTGAATCCTCAATCCTGAATCCTCAATCTTCAGCCCTCAGTCCTCAACAATCAATTGTCAGTCCTCAATCCTCAATCCTCAATCCTCAATCCTCAATCTTCAATCCTCAATACTCAATCTTCAATCCTCAATCCTCAATCCTGAATCCTCAATCCTCAATCCTCAATCCTCAATCGTCAATCTTCAGCCCTCAGTCCTCAACAATCAGTTGTCAATCCTCAATCCTCAATACAACATCATCAATTCACAGTTTTCAATACTGAATACTCAATCTGCAATCTTCAAATCTCAATCCACAAACATCAATTCTCATCACTCAACCCTCAACACTCAGTCCTCTATCTTCAATACTCAATCCTAAATCCTCAATCTTCAATCCTCAATCCTCAATCCTCATTCTTCAATCCTCAACACCCAGTCCTCAATCTTCAATCCTCAATCCTCAATCCTCAATTCTCAATCCTCAATCCTCAACGCTCAGTCCTCAAGCATCAATACTCAACCCTCAGTCCTCGTCCGCAATCCACAACCCTCAATCCTCAATCCTCAATCTTCGATCATCAATATTCAATCATCAATCCTCACTCTTCAATCCTCTATCCTCAATCCTCAATCCTGAGTGTTCAATCCTCAATACCCAATCCTCAATCTTCAATCCTCAATACTCAATCCTCAATCCTCAATCCTCAATCCTCAGTCCTCAAACTTCAATCCTGAATTCTCAATCCTGAATCCTCAATCTTCAGCCCTCAGTCCTCAACAATCAATTGTCAGTCCTCAATCCTCAATAGAATATACCCAATTCACAGTTTTCAACACTCAATCCCCAATCTTCAATCTTCAAATCTCAATCCACAAACATCAACTCTCATCACTCAACGCTCAACACTCAGTCCCCAATCCTCAATCTTCAATCCCCAATCCTCAATCCTCAATCCTCAATCGTCAATCTCCAATCCTGAATAATCAATCTTCAATCCTCAATCCTCAATCTTCACTCCTCAATCTTCAATCCTCAATACTCAATCCTCAACCCTCAATCTTCAATCCTCAATCCTCAATCCTCATTCTTCAATCCTCAACACCCAGTCCTCAATCTTCAATCCTCAATCCTCAATCCTCAATTCTCAATCCTCAATCCTCAACGCTCAGACCTCAAGCATCAATACTCAACCCTCAGTCCTCGTCCGCAATCCACAACCCTCAATCCTCAATCCTCAATCTTCGATCATCAATATTCAATCATCAATCCTCAATCTTCAATCCTCTATCCTCAATCCTCAATGCTGAATGTTCAATCCTCAATACCCAATCCTCAATCTTCAATCCTCAATACTCAATCCTCAATCCTCAATCCTCAATCCTCAGTCCTCAAACCTCAATCCTGAATCCTCAATCCTTAATCCTCAATCTTCAGCCCTCAGTCCTCAACAATCAACTGTCAGTCCTCAATCCTCAATAGAATATACCCAATTCACAGTTTTCAACACTCAATCCCCAACCTTCAATCTTCAAATCTCAATCCACTAACATCAATTCTCATCACTCAACGCTCAACACTCAGACCCCAATCCTGAATCTTCAATCCCCAATCCTCAATTCTCAATACTCAATCCTCAATCTTCAATCCTCAATACTCAATCTTCAATCCTCAATCCTCAATCCTCAATCCTCAATCCTCAATCCTCAATCCTCAATCCTCAATCGTCAATCTCCAATCCTGAATACTCAGTCTTCAATCCTCAATCCTCAATCCTCACTCCTCAGTCCTCATTCTTCAATCCTCAATGCCAAACTCTCAATCTTCAATCCTCAATCCTCAATCCTCAATTCGCAATCCTCAATCCTCAGACCTCAAGCATTAATACCCAACCCTCAGTCCTCGTCCTCAATCTACAACCCTCAATCCTCAATACTCAATCTTCAATTATCAATATTCAACCTTCAATCCTCAGTCCCCAATACTCAATCCTCAATCCTCAATCCTCAATCCCCAAACCTCAATACCCAATCCTCAATCCTCAATCCTCAATCCACAATCCTCAATCCTAAATCCTCAATCCTCAATCCTCAGTCCCCAAACCTCAATCCTGAATCCTCAACCCTGAATCCTCAATCTTCAGCCCTCAGTCCTCAACAATCAGTTGTCAATCCTCAATCCTCAATAGTATACCACCAATTCACAGATTTCAATACTCAATACTCAATCTGCAATCTTCAAATCTCTATCCACCAACATCAATTCTCATCAATCATCCCTCAACACTCAGTCCTTTATGTTCAATCCTCAATCCTCAATTCTCAATCTTCAATCCTCAATACTGAATCTTCAATCCTCAATCCTCAATCCTCAATCCTCTATCCTCAATCCTCAATCCTCAATCCTCAATCTTCAATACTCAATACTCAATCTTCAATCCTCAATCCTCAATCCTCAGTCCTCAATCCTCAATCCTCAATCCTCAATCCGCAATCCTCAATCCTCAATCTTCAATCCTCAATACTCAATCCTCAACCCTCAATCTTCAATCCTCAATCCTCAATCCTCATTCTTCAATCCTCAACACCCAGTCCTCAATCTTCAATCCTCAATCCTCAATCCTCAATTCTCAATCCTCAATCCTCAACGCTCAGACCTCAAGCATCAGTACTCAACCCTCAGTCCCCGTCCGCAATCCACAACCCTCAATCCTCAATCCTCAATCTTCGATCATCAATATTCAATCATCAATCCTCAATCTTCAATCCTCTATCCTCAATCCTCAATCCTCAATCCTGAATGTTCAATCCTCAATACCCAATCCTCAATCTTCAATCCTCAATACTCAATCCTCAATCCTCAATCCTCAATCCTCAGTCCTCAAACTTCAATCCTGAATCCTCAATCCTGAATCCTCAATCTTCAGCCCTCAGTCCTCAACAATCAATTGTCAGTCCTCAATCCTCAATAGAATATACCCAATTCACAGTTTTCAACACTCAATCCCCAATCTTCAATCTTCAAATCTCAATCCACAAACATCAATTCTCATCACTCAACGCTCAACACTCAGTCCCAAATCCTCAATCTTCAATCCCCAATCCTCAATCCTCAATCCTCAATCCTCAATCTTCAATCCTCAATACTCAATCTTCAATCCTCAATCCTCAATCCTCAATCCTCAATCCTCAATCCTCAATCGTCAATCCTCAATCGTCAATCTCCAATCCTGAATACTCAATCTTCAATCCTCAATCCTCAATTCTCACTCCTCAGTCCTCATTCTTTAGTCCTCAATACCAAACCCTCAATCTTCAATCCTCAATCCTCAATCCTCAATTCGCAATCCTCAATCCTCAGACCTGAAGCATTAATACCCAACCCTCAGTCTTCGTCCTCAATTATCAATCCTCAATACTCAATCTTCAATCGCCAATCCTCAATCCTCAATCCTCAATCCTCAATCCTCAATCCTCAATCCTCAATTCTCAGTCGTCAATGCTCAATCCCCAATCCTCAATCTTCAATCCTCTATCCTCAATCCTCAATCCTCAATCCCCAATCCTCAATCCTCAATCCTCAAACCTCAATCCTCAATCCTCAATCCTCAATCCTCAGTCCTCAAACCTCAATCCTGAATCCTCAGTCCTGAATCCTCAATCTCCATCTCTCAGTCCTCAACAATCAACTGTCAGTCCTCAATCCTCAATAGAATATACCCAATTCACAGTTTTCAACACTCAATCCCCAACCTTCAATCTTCAAATCTCAATCCACTAACATCAATTCTCATCACTCAACGCTCAACACTCAGACCCCAATCCTGAATCTTCAATCCCCAATCCTCAATTCTCAATACTCAATCCTCAATCTTCAATCCTCAATACTCAATCTTCAATCCTCAATCCTCAATCCTCAATCCTCAATCCTCAATCCTCAATCCTCAATCCTCAATCGTCAATCTCCAATCCTGAATACTCAGTCTTCAATCCTCAATCCTCAATCCTCACTCCTCAGTCCTCATTCTTCAATCCTCAATGCCAAACTCTCAATCTTCAATCCTCAATCCTCAATCCTCAATTCGCAATCCTCAATCCTCAGACCTCAAGCATTAATACCCAACCCTCAGTCCTCGTCCTCAATCTACAACCCTCAATCCTCAATACTCAATCTTCAATTATCAATATTCAACCTTCAATCCTCAGTCCCCAATACTCAATCCTCAATCCTCAATCCTCAATCCCCAAACCTCAATACCCAATCCTCAATCCTCAATCCTCAATCCACAATCCTCAATCCTAAATCCTCAATCCTCAATCCTCAGTCCCCAAACCTCAATCCTGAATCCTCAACCCTGAATCCTCAATCTTCAGCCCTCAGTCCTCAACAATCAGTTGTCAATCCTCAATCCTCAATAGTATACCACCAATTCACAGATTTCAATACTCAATACTCAATCTGCAATCTTCAAATCTCTATCCACCAACATCAATTCTCATCAATCATCCCTCAACACTCAGTCCTTCATGTTCAATCCTCAATCCTCAATTCTCAATCTTCAATCCTCAATACTGAATCTTCAATCCTCAATCCTCAATCCTCCATCCTCTATCCTCAATCCTCAATCCTCAATCCTCAATCTTCAATACTCAATCCCCAATCTTCAATCTTCAAATCTCAATCCACAAACATCAACTCTCATCACTCAACGCTCAACACTCAGTCCCCAATCCTCAATCTTCAATCCCCAATCCTCAATCCTCAATCCTCAATCGTCAATCTCCAATCCTGAATAATCAATCTTCAATCCTCAATCCTCAATCTTCACTCCTCAATCTTCAATCCTCAATACTCAATCCTCAACCCTCAATCTTCAATCCTCAATCCTCAATCCTCATTCTTCAATCCTCAACACCCAGTCCTCAATCTTCAATCCTCAATCCTCAATCCTCAATTCTCAATCCTCAATCCTCAACGCTCAGACCTCAAGCATCAATACTCAACCCTCAGTCCTCGTCCGCAATCCTCAACCCTCAATCCTCAATCCTCAATCTTCGATCATCAATATTCAATCATCAATCCTCAATCTTCAATCCTCTATCCTCAATCCTCAATGCTGAATGTTCAATCCTCAATACCCAATCCTCAATCTTCAATCCTCAATACTCAATCCTCAATCCTCAATCCTCAATCCTCAGTCCTCAAACCTCAATCCTGAATCCTCAATCCTTAATCCTCAATCTTCAGCCCTCAGTCCTCAACAATCAACTGTCAGTCCTCAATCCTCAATAGAATATACCCAATTCACAGTTTTCAACACTCAATCCCCAACCTTCAATCTTCAAATCTCAATCCACTAACATCAATTCTCATCACTCAACGCTCAACACTCAGACCCCAATCCTGAATCTTCAATCCCCAATCCTCAATTCTCAATACTCAATCCTCAATCTTCAATCCTCAATACTCAATCTTCAATCCTCAATCCTCAATCCTCAATCCTCAATCCTCAATCCTCAATCCTCAATCCTCAATCGTCAATCTCCAATCCTGAATACTCAGTCTTCAATCCTCAATCCTCAATCCTCACTCCTCAGTCCTCATTCTTCAATCCTCAATGCCAAACTCTCAATCTTCAATCCTCAATCCTCAATCCTCAATTCGCAATCCTCAATCCTCAGACCTCAAGCATTAATACCCAACCCTCAGTCCTCGTCCTCAATCTACAACCCTCAATCCTCAATACTCAATCTTCAATTATCAATATTCAACCTTCAATCCTCAGTCCCCAATACTCAATCCTCAATCCTCAATCCTCAATCCCCAAACCTCAATACCCAATCCTCAATCCTCAATCCTCAATCCACAATCCTCAATCCTAAATCCTCAATCCTCAATCCTCAGTCCCCAAACCTCAATCCTGAATCCTCAACCCTGAATCCTCAATCTTCAGCCCTCAGTCCTCAACAATCAGTTGTCAATCCTCAATCCTCAATAGTATACCACCAATTCACAGATTTCAATACTCAATACTCAATCTGCAATCTTCAAATCTCTATCCACCAACATCAATTCTCATCAATCATCCCTCAACACTCAGTCCTTTATGTTCAATCCTCAATCCTCAATTCTCAATCTTCAATCCTCAATACTGAATCTTCAATCCTCAATCCTCAATCCTCAATCCTCTATCCTCAATCCTCAATCCTCAATCCTCAATCTTCAATACTCAATACTCAATCTTCAATCCTCAATCCTCAATCCTCAGTCCTCAATCCTCAATCCTCAATCCTCAATCCGCAATCCTCAATCCTCAATCTTCAATCCTCAATACTCAATCCTCAACCCTCAATCTTCAATCCTCAATCCTCAATCCTCATTCTTCAATCCTCAACACCCAGTCCTCAATCTTCAATCCTCAATCCTCAATCCTCAATTCTCAATCCTCAATCCTCAACGCTCAGACCTCAAGCATCAGTACTCAACCCTCAGTCCCCGTCCGCAATCCACAACCCTCAATCCTCAATCCTCAATCTTCGATCATCAATATTCAATCATCAATCCTCAATCTTCAATCCTCTATCCTCAATCCTCAATCCTCAATCCTGAATGTTCAATCCTCAATACCCAATCCTCAATCTTCAATCCTCAATACTCAATCCTCAATCCTCAATCCTCAATCCTCAGTCCTCAAACGTCAATCCTGAATCCTCAATCCTGAATCCTCAATCTTCAGCCCTCAGTCCTCAACAATCAATTGTCAGTCCTCAATCCTCAATAGAATATACCCAATTCACAGTTTTCAACACTCAATCCCCAATCTTCAATCTTCAAATCTCAATCCACAAACATCAATTCTCATCACTCAACGCTCAACACTCAGTCCCAAATCCTCAATCTTCAATCCCCAATCCTCAATCCTCAATCCTCAATCCTCAATCTTCAATCCTCAATACTCAATCTTCAATCCTCAATCCTCAATCCTCAATCCTCAATCCTCAATCCTCAATCGTCAATCCTCAATCGTCAATCTCCAATCCTGAATACTCAATCTTCAATCCTCAATCCTCAATTCTCACTCCTCAGTCCTCATTCTTTAGTCCTCAATACCAAACCCTCAATCTTCAATCCTCAATCCTCAATCCTCAATTCGCAATCCTCAATCCTCAGACCTGAAGCATTAATACCCAACCCTCAGTCTTCGTCCTCAATTATCAATCCTCAATACTCAATCTTCAATCGCCAATCCTCAATCCTCAATCCTCAATCCTCAATCCTCAATCCTCAATCCTCAATTCTCAGTCGTCAATGCTCAATCCCCAATCCTCAATCTTCAATCCTCTATCCTCAATCCTCAATCCTCAATCCCCAATCCTCAATCCTCAATCCTCAAACCTCAATCCTCAATCCTCAATCCTCAATCCTCAGTCCTCAAACCTCAATCCTGAATCCTCAGTCCTGAATCCTCAATCTCCATCTCTCAGTCCTCAACAATCAACTGTCAGTCCTCAATCCTCAATAGAATATACCCAATTCACAGTTTTCAACACTCAATCCCCAACCTTCAATCTTCAAATCTCAATCCACTAACATCAATTCTCATCACTCAACGCTCAACACTCAGACCCCAATCCTGAATCTTCAATCCCCAATCCTCAATTCTCAATACTCAATCCTCAATCTTCAATCCTCAATACTCAATCTTCAATCCTCAATCCTCAATCCTCAATCCTCAATCCTCAATCCTCAATCCTCAATCCTCAATCGTCAATCTCCAATCCTGAATACTCAGTCTTCAATCCTCAATCCTCAATCCTCACTCCTCAGTCCTCATTCTTCAATCCTCAATGCCAAACTCTCAATCTTCAATCCTCAATCCTCAATCCTCAATTCGCAATCCTCAATCCTCAGACCTCAAGCATTAATACCCAACCCTCAGTCCTCGTCCTCAATCTACAACCCTCAATCCTCAATACTCAATCTTCAATTATCAATATTCAACCTTCAATCCTCAGTCCCCAATACTCAATCCTCAATCCTCAATCCTCAATCCCCAAACCTCAATACCCAATCCTCAATCCTCAATCCTCAATCCACAATCCTCAATCCTAAATCCTCAATCCTCAATCCTCAGTCCCCAAACCTCAATCCTGAATCCTCAACCCTGAATCCTCAATCTTCAGCCCTCAGTCCTCAACAATCAGTTGTCAATCCTCAATCCTCAATAGTATACCACCAATTCACAGATTTCAATACTCAATACTCAATCTGCAATCTTCAAATCTCTATCCACCAACATCAATTCTCATCAATCATCCCTCAACACTCAGTCCTTTATGTTCAATCCTCAATCCTCAATTCTCAATCTTCAATCCTCAATACTGAATCTTCAATCCTCAATCCTCAATCCTCCATCCTCTATCCTCAATCCTCAATCCTCAATCCTCAATCTTCAATACTCAATACTCAATCTTCAATCCTCAATCCTCAATCCTCAGTCCTCAATCCTCAATCCTCAATCCTGAATCCGCAATCCTCAATCCTCAATCTTCAATCCTCAATACTCAATCCTCAACCCTCAATCTTCAATCCTCAATCCTCAATCCTCATTCTTCAATCCTCAACACCCAGTCCTCAATCTTCAATCCTCAATCCTCAATCCTCAATTCTCAATCCTCAATCCTCAACGCTCAGACCTCAAGCATCAGTACTCAACCCTCAGTCCCCGTCCGCAATCCACAACCCTCAATCCTCAATCCTCAATCTTCGATGATCAATATTCAATCATCAATCCTCAATCTTCAATCCTCTATCCTCAATCCTCAATCCTCAATCCTGAATGTTCAATCCTCAATACCCAATCCTCAATCTTCAATCCTCAATACTCAATCCTCAATCCTCAATCCTCAATCCTCAGTCCTCAAACTTCAATCCTGAATCCTCAATCCTGAATCCTCAATCTTCAGCCCTCAGTCCTCAACAATCAATTGTCAGTCCTCAATCCTCAATAGAATATACCCAATTCACAGTTTTCAACACTCAATCCCCAATCTTCAATCTTCAAATCTCAATCCACAAACATCAATTCTCATCACTCAACGCTCAACACTCAGTCCCAAATCCTCAATCTTCAATCCCCAATCCTCAATCCTCAATCCTCAATCCTCAATCTTCAATCCTCAATACTCAATCTTCAATCCTCAATCCTCAATCCTCAATCCTCAATCCTCAATCCTCAATCGTCAATCCTCAATCGTCAATCTCCAATCCTGAATACTCAATCTTCAATCCTCAATCCTCAATTCTCACTCCTCAGTCCTCATTCTTTAGTCCTCAATACCAAACCCTCAATCTTCAATCCTCAATCCTCAATCCTCAATTCGCAATCCTCAATCCTCAGACCTGAAGCATTAATACCCAACCCTCAGTCTTCGTCCTCAATTATCAATCCTCAATACTCAATCTTCAATCGCCAATCCTCAATCCTCAATCCTCAATCCTCAATCCTCAATCCTCAATCCTCAATTCTCAGTCGTCAATGCTCAATCCCCAATCCTCAATCTTCAATCCCCAATCCTCAATCTTCAGTCCTCAATCGTCAATCCTCTATCCTCAATCCTCAATCCTGAATGTTCAATCCTCAATACACAATCCTCAATCTTCAATCCTCAATACTCAATCCTCAATCCTCAACCCTCAATCCTCAGTCCTCAAACCTCAATCCTGAATCCTCAATCCTGAATCCTCAATCTTCAGCCCTCAGTCCTCAACAATCGATTGTCAGTCCTCAATCCTCAACAGAATATACCCAATTCGCAGGTTTCAATACTCAATCCCCAATGTTCAATCTTCAAATATCAATCCACAAACATCAATTCTCATCACTCAACGCTCAACACTCAGTCCCCAATCCTCAATCTTCAATCCTCAATCCTCAATCCTCAACCCTCAATCCTCAATCCTCAATCCTCATTCCTCAAACCTCAATCCTCAATCGTCAGTCCTCACCCTCAATTCTCAATCCTCAATCCTCAATCCTCAATCATCAATCCCCAATCCTCAATCCTCAATCCCCAATCCTCAATCCTCGGTCCTCAAACATCAATCCTGAATCCTAAATCTTCAGCCCTCAGTCCTCAACAATCAGTTGTCAATCCTCAATCCTGAATAGAATATCACCAATTCTCAGTTTTCAATCCTCAATACTCAATCTTTAATCCTCAATCCTCAGTCCTCAAACCTCAATTCTGAGTACTCAGTACTGAATCCTCAACCTTCAGCCCTCAGTCCTCAACAATCAGTTGCCAATCCTCAGTCCTCAATAGAATATCCTCAATTCACAGCTTTCAATACTCAATACTCAGTCTGCATTCTTCATATCTCTATCCACAAACATCAATGCTCATAACTCAACCCTCAACACTCAGTCCTCAATCTTCAATCCTCAATCCTCAATCCGCAATCTTGAATCCTCAATACTCAATCTTCAATCCTCAATCCTCAATTCACAATCCTCAACACTCAATCCTCAATCGTCAATCCTCAATCCCCAATCCTCAATCTTCAATCCTATATCCTCAATCCTCAATCCTCAATACTCAATCCTCAACCTTCAATACCCGATACTCAATCTTCAATGCTCAATCCACAATCCTCAGTCCTCAATCCTCAATCCTCAATCCTCAATCCTCAATCTTCAATCCTCAATCCTCAATCCTCAATCATCAATCCTCAATTTTCAATCCTCAATACCCAATCTTCAATCCTCAATCCTCAGTCATCAATCCTCAATCCTCAATCCTCAACCCTCAATCCTCAGTCCTGAAATCTCAATCCCGAATCCTCAATCCTGAATCCGCAAACTTCAGTCCTCAGTCCTCAACAATCAATCGTCAATCCTCAATCGTCAATAGAATATCCTCAATTCACAGTTTTCAATACTCAAATCCCCATTCTTCAGTCTTCAAGTCTCAATCCACAAACATCAATCCTCATCACTCAGCCCTCAACACTCAGTCCTCAATCTTCAATCCTCAATCCTCAATCCGCAATCTTGAATCCTCAATACTCAATCTTCAATCCTCAATCCTCAATTCTCAATCCTCAACACTCAACCCTCAATCGACAATCCTCAATCCTCAATTCTCAATCCTCAATACACAACCCTCAGTCCTCGTCCGCAATCCACAACCCTCAATCCTCAATCCTCAATCTTCGATCATCAATATTCAATCATCAATCCTCAACCTTCAATCCTCTATCCTCAATCCTCAATCCTGAATGTTCAATCCTCAATACCCAATCCTCAATCTTCAGTCCTCAATACTCAATCCTCAATCCTCAATCCTCAATCCTCAGTCCTCAAACCTCAATCCTGAATCCTCAATCCTGAATGCTCAATCTTCAGAGCTCAGTCCTCAACAATCAATTGTCTGTCCTCAATCCTCAATAGAATATACCCAATTCACAGTTTTCAACACTCAATCCCCAATCTTCAATCTTCAAATCTCAATCCACAAACATCAATTCTCATCACTCAACGCTCAACACTCAGTCCCCAATCCTCAATCTTCAATCCCCAATCCTCAATCCTCAATCCTCAATCCTCAATCTTCAATCCTCAATACTCAATCTTCAATCCTCAATCCTCAATCCTCAATCCTCAATCCTCAATCCTCAATCCTCAATCGTCAATCTCCAATCTTGAATACTCAATCTTCAATCCTCAATCCTCAATCCTCACTCCCCAGTCCTCATTCTTCAACCCTCAATACCATACCCTCAATCTTCAATCCTCAATCCTCAATCCTCAGTTCGCAATCCTCAATCCTCAGACCTGAAGCATTAATACCCAACCCTCAGTCTTCGTCCTCAATCATCAATCCTCAATACTCAATCTTCAATCGCCAATCCTCAATCCTCGATCCTCAATCCTCAATCCTCAATCCTCAATCCTCAATTCTCAGTTGTCAATGCTCAATCCCCAATCCTCAATCTTCAATCCTCTATCCTCAATCCTCAATCCTCAATCCTCAATCCTCAATCCCCAATCCTCAATCCTCAATCCTCAAACCTCAATCCTCAATCCTCAATCCTCAATCCTCAGTCCTCAAACCTCAATCCTGAATCCTCAGTCCTGAATCCTCAATCTTCATCCCTCAGTCCTCAACAATCAATTGTCAATCCTCAATCCTCTATAGAATATCCTCAATTCACAGCTTTCAATACTCAATCCCCATTCTTCAATCTTCAAATCTCAATCCACAAACATCAATTCTCATCACTCAACCCTCAACACTCAGTCCTCAATCTTCAATCCTCAATCCTAAATCCTCAATCTTCAATCCTCAATACTCAATCTTCAATCCTCAATCCTCAATTCTCAATCCTCAATACTCAATCCTCAATCGTCAATCCTCAATTCCCAATCCTCAATCTTCAATCCTCAACCCTCAACCTTCAATCCTTAATCCTCAATCCTCAATCCCCAATCCTCAATCCTCAATCCTCAATTCGCAATCCTCAATCCTCAGACCTCAATCCTGAATCCTCAACACTGAATCCTCAATCTTCAGCCCTCAGTCCTCAACAATCAGTTGTCAATCCTCAATTCTCAATACAATATCACCAATTCACAGATTTCAATACTCAATACTCAATCTGCAATCTTCAAATCTCTATCCACCAACATCAATTCTCATCAATCATCCTTCAACACTCAGTCCTTTATGTTCAATCCTCAATCCTCAATTCTCAATCTTCAATCCTCAATACTGAATCTTCAACCTTCAATCCTCAATCCTCAATCCTCAATCCTCAATTCTCAATCCTCAATCCTCAATCCTCAATCTTCAATACTCAGTCCCCAAACCTCAATCTTCAATCCTCAATCCTCAATCCTCAATCCTCGATCCTCGAACCTCAGTCCTCAGCCCTCAATCCTCAATCCTCAATGTTCAATCCGCAATACCCAATCCTCAATCTTCAATCCTCTGTCCTCAATCCTCAATCCTCAATCCCCAATCCTCAATCTTCAATCCTCAATCTTCAATCCTCAATCATCAATCCTCAATACTCAATCTTCAATCCTCAATCCTCAATCCTCAATCCTCAATCCTCAATCCTCAATCCTCAATCCTCAGTCGTCAATGCTCAATCCCAATCCTCAATCTTCAATTCTCTATCCTCAATCCTCAGTCCTCAATCCCCAATCCTCAATCTTCAATCCTCAATCTTCAATCCTCAATCATCAATCCTCAATTATCAAACCTCAATACTCAATCTTCAATCCTCAATCCTCAATCCTCAATCCTCAATCCTCAATCCTCAATCCTCAACCCTCAATCCTCAGTCCTGGAACCTCAATCCCGAATCCTCAATCCTGAATCCGCAAACTTCAGTCCCCCGTCCTCAGTCCTCAACAATCAACTGTCAATCCTCAATCCTCAATAGAATATCCTCAATTCACAGTTTTCAATACTCAATCCCCATTCTTCAATCTTCAAATCTCAATCCACAAACATCAATTCTCATCACTCAACCCTCAAAACTCAGTCCTCAACCTTCAATCCTCAATCCTCAATCCGCAATCATGAATCCTCAATACTCAATCTTCAATCCTCATTCCACAATTCTCAATCCTCAACACTCAATCCTCAATCCTCAATCCTCAATCCCCAATCCTCAATCTTCAATCCTCAATACTCAATTTTCAATCCACAATCCTCAATCCTCAATCCTCAATCCTCAATCCTCAATCCTCAATCTTCAATCCTCAATACTCAATCTTCAACCCTCAATCTTCAATCCTCAATCCTCAATCCTCATTCTTCAATCCTCAACACCCAATCCTCAATCCCCAATCTTCAGCCCTCAGTCCTCAACAATCAGTTGTCAATCCTCAATCCTCAATACAACATCATCAATTCACAGTTTTCAATACTCAATACTCAATCTGCAATCTTCAAATCTCTATCCACAAACATCAATTCTCATCACTCAACCCTCAACACTCCGTCCCCAATCCTCAATCTTCAATCCTCAATCCTCAATCCTCAATCATCAATCCTCAATTTTCATTCCTCAATACTCAATCTTCAATCCTCAATCCTCAATCCTCAATCCTCAATCCTCAATCCTCAATCCTCAATCCTCAACCCTCAATCCTCAGTCCTGAAACCTCAATCCCGAATTCTCAATCCTGAATCCGCAAACTTCAGTCCTCAGTCCTGAACAATCAATCGTCAATACTCAATCCTCAATAGAATATCCTCAATTCACAGTTTTCAATACTCAATCCCCATTCTTCAATCTTCAAGTCTCAATCCACAAACATCAATTCTCATCACTCAGCCCTCAACACTCAGTCCTCAATGTTCAATCCGCAATCTTGAATCCTCAATACTCAATCTTCAATCCTCAATCCTCAATTCACAATCCTCAACACTCAATCCTCAATCGTCAATCCTCAATCCCCAATCCTCAATCTTCAATTCTCTATCCTCAATCCTCAACCCTCAATACTCAATCCTCAACCTTCAATACCCGATACTCAATCTTCAATCCTCAATCCTCAATCCTCAGTCCTCAATCCTCAATCCTCAATCCTCAATCCTCAATCTTCAATCCTCAATCCTCAATCCTCAATCATCAATCCTCAATTTTCCATCCTCAATACCCAATCTTCAATCCTCAATCCTCAATCCTCAGTCATCAATCCTCAATCCTCAATCCTCAACCCTCAATCCTCAGTCCTGAAATCTCAATCCCGAATCCTCAATCCTGAATCCGCAAACTTCAGTCCTCAGTCCTCAACAATCAATCGTCAATCCTCAATCCTCAATAGAATATCCTCAATTCACAGGTTTCAATACTCAAATCCCCATTCTTCAATCTTCAAGTCTCAATCCACAAACATCAATTCTCATCACTCAGCCCTCAACACTCAGTCCTCAATCTTCAATCCTCAGTCCTCAATCCGCAATCTTGAATAATCAATACTCAATCTTCAATCCTCAATCCTCAATTCTCAATCCTCAACACTCAACCCTCAATCGTCAATCCTCAATCCCCAATCCTCAATCTTCAATCCTCTATCCACAATCCTCAATCCTCAATCCTCAATCCTCAATCTTCAATACTCAATACTCAATCTTCAATCCTCAATCCTCAATCCTCAGACCTCAATTCTCAATCCTCAATCCTCAATCCTCAATCTTCAATCCTCAATACTCAATCTGCAATCCTCAATCCTCAATCCTCAATCATCAATCCTAATTCGTCACTCCTCAATACCCAATCCTCAATCTTCAATCCTCAATCCTCAATCCTCAATTCTCAATCCTCAACCCTCAATCCTCAATCCTCAATCTTTAATCCTCAATACGCAATCCTCAATTCTCAATCCTCAATCCTCAATCCTTAATCCTCAATACTCAACCCTCAATTCTCAGTCCAGAAACATCAGTTCCGAATCCTCAATCCTGAATCCTCAGTCTTCAGCCCTCAGTCCTCAACAATCAATTGTCAATCCTCAATCCTCAATAGAATATCCTCAATTCACAGTTTTCAATACTCAATCCCCTTTCTTCAATCTTCAAATCTCAATCCACAAACATCAATTCTCATTACTCAACCCTCAACACTCTGTCCTCTATCTTCAATCCTCAATCCTAAATCCTCAACCTTCAATCCGCAATACTCAATCTTCAATCCTCAATCCTCAATTCTCAATCCTCAATAGTCAATCCTCAATCGTCAATCCTCAATTCCCAATACTCAATCTTCAATCCTCAATCCTCAATCTTCAATCCTTAATCCTCAATCCTCAATCCCCAATCCTCAATCTTCAATACTCAATCTTCAACCCTCAATCCTCAATCCTCAGTCCTCAATCCTCAATCCGCAATCCTCAATCCTCAATCTTCAATACTCCATACTCAATCTTCAACCCTCAATCTTCAATCCTCAATCCTTAATCCTCATTCTTCAATCCTCAACACCCAGTCCTCAATCTTCAATCCTCAACCCTCAATCCTCAATTCTCAATCCTCAAACCTCAATCCTCGGACCTCAAGCATCAATACTCAACCCTCAGTCCTCGTCCGCAATCCCCAACCCTCAATCCTCAATCCTCAATCTTCAATCATCAATATTCAATCATCAATCCTCAATGTTCAATCCTCTATCCACAATCCTCAATCCTGAATGTTCAATCCTCAATACCCAATCCTCAATCTTCAATCCTCAATACTCAATCCTCAATTTTCAATCCTCAATCCTCAGTCCTCAAACCTCCATCCTGAATCCTCAATCCTGAATCCTCAATCTTCAGCCCTCAGTCCTCAACAATCAATTGCAGACCTCAATCCTCAATAGAGTATACCCAATTCACAGTTTTCAACACTCAATCCCCAACCTTCAATCTTCATATCTCAATCCACAAACATCAATTCTCATCACTCAACGCTCAACACTCAGTCCCCAATCCTCAACCTTCAATCCTCAATCCTCAACCATCAATCCTCAATCCTCTATCTTCAATCCTCAATACTCAATCTTCAATCCTCAATCCTCAATCCTCAATCCTCAATCCCCAATCCTCAATCGTCAATCGCCAATCTTCAGCCCTCAGTCCTCAACAATCAGTTGTCAATCCTCAATCCTCAATACAACATCATCAATTCACAGTTTTCAATACTCAATACTCAATCTGCAATCTTCAAATCTCTATCCACAAACATCAATTCTCATCACTCAACCCTCAACACTCCGTCCCCAATCCTCAATCTTCAATCCTCAATCCTCAATCCTCAATCATCAATCCTCAATTTTCATTCCTCATTACTCAATCTTCAATCCTCAATCCTCAATCCTCAATCCTCAATCCTCAATCCTCAATCGTCAGACTCCAATCCTGAATACTCAATCTTCAATCCTCAATCCTCAATCCTCACTCCTCAGTCCTCCTTCTTCAATCCTCAATACCAAATCCTCAATCTTCAATCCTCAATCCTCAATCCTCAATCCTCAATTCGCAATCGTCAATCCTCAGACCTCAAGCATTAATACCCAACCCTCAGTCCCCGTCCTCAATCTACAACCCTCAATCCACAATCCTCAACCTTCAATCATCAATACTCAACCTTCAATCCTCAATCCCCAATCCTCAATCCTCAATCCTCAATCCTCAATCCTCAATTCACAATCCTCAACATTCGATCCTCAATCGTCAATCCTCAATCCCCAATCCTCAATCTTCAATCCTCTATCCTCAATCCTCAATCCTCAATCCTCAATCCTCAACCTTCAATACCCAATACTCAATCTTCAATCCTCAATCCTCAACCCTCAATCCTCAATCGTCAATACTCCATACTCAATCTTCAACCCTCAATCTTCAATCCTCAATCCTCAATCTTCAATCCTCAATCCTCAATCCTCAACCCCAATCCTCAATCTTCAATCCTCAATACTCAATCTCCAATCCTCAATCCTCAATCCTCAATCCTCAATCCTCAACCCTCAATCCTCAATCGTCAATACTCCATACTCAATCTTCAACCCTCAATCTTCAATCCTCAATATTCAATCCTCAATCCTCAATCTTCAATCCTCAATCATCAACCTTCAATCCTCAGTGCTCAATCTTCAATCCTCAATCCTCAATCCTGAGTCCTCAATCCTCAATCCCCAATCCTCATTCTTCAATCCTCAATACCCAATCCTCAATCTTCAACCCTCAATCCTCAATCCTCAATTCTCAATCCTCAATCCTCAGTCCTGAGTCCTCAGACCTCAATCCTCAACCGTCAGCCCTCATCCTCAATCCTCAATCCTCGATCCTCAATCCTCAATCCTCAATCTTCAATCCTCAATACACAATCTTTAATCCTCAATCCTCAGTCCTCAAACCTCAATTCTGAGTACTCAGTCCTGAATCCTCAACCTTCAGCCCTCAGTCCTCAACAATCAGTTGCCAATCCTCAGTCCTCAATAGAATATCCTCAATTCACAGCTTTCAATACTCAATACTCAATCTGCATTCTTCAAATCTCTATCCACAAACATCAATGCTCATAACTCAACCCTCAACACTCAGTCCTCAATGTTCAGTCCTCAATCCTCAGTTCTCAATATTCAATCCTCAATTCTGAATCTTCAATCCTAATTCCTCAGTCCTCAATCCTCAATCCTCAATCCTCAATCCTCAATCTTCTATCCTCAATACTCAATCTGCAATCCTCAATCCTCAATCCTCAATCCTCAATCCTAATTCGTCACTCCTCGAAACCCAGTCCTCAATCTTCAATCCTCAATCCTCAATCCTCAATTCTCAATCCTCAATCCTCAATCCTCAATCCTCAATCTTCAATCCTCAATACTCAATCTTCAATACTCAATCCTCAATCCTCAATCCTCAATCCTCAATCCTCAATCCTGAATCCCAAATCCTCAATCCTCAATCCTCAATCCTCAACCCTCAATCCTCATTCCTGAAACATCAATACCGAATCCTCAATACTGAATCCTCAATCTTCAGCCCTCAGTCCTCAACAATCAATTGTCAATACTCAATCCTCAATGGAATATCCTCAATTCACAGTTTTCAATTCTCAATCCCCATTCTTCAATCTTCGCATCTCAATCCACAAGCATCAATTCTCAACACTCAACCCTCAACACTCAGTCCTCAATCTTCAATCCTCAATCCTAAATCCTCAATATTCAATCCTCAATACTCAATCTTCAATACTCAATCCTCAATTCTCAATCTTCAGTACTCAATCCTCAACCGTCAATCCTCAATTCCCAATCCTCAATCTTCAATCCTCAATCCTCAATCTTCATTCCTTAATCCTCAATCCTCAATCCCCAATCCTCAATCTTCAATCCTCAATACTCAATCTTCAATCCTCAATCCTCAATCCTCAATCCTCAATCCTCAATCCTCAATCCTCAATCCTCAATCTTCAATCCTCAATACTCAATCTTCAACCCTCAATCTTCAATCCTCAATCCTCAATCCTCATTCTTCAATCCTCAACACCAAATCCTCAATCTGCAATCCTCAATCCTCAATCCTCAATTCTCAATCCTCATTCCTCAATCCTCAGACCTCAGACATCAATACTCAACCCTCTGTCCTCGTCCGCAATACACAACCCTCAGTCCTCAATCCTCAATCTTCAATCATCAATATTCAATCTTAAATCCTCGATACTCAACCCTCTATCCTCAATCCTCAATCCTGAATGTTCAATCCTCAATACCCAATCCTCAATCTTCAATCCCCAGTACTCAATCCTCAATCCTCAATCCTCGAATCCTCAGTCCTCAAACCTCAGTCCTGAATCCTCAATCCTGAAACCTCAATCTTCAGCCCTCAGTCCTCAACAATCAATTGCCAGTCCTCAATCCTCAATAGAATATACCCAATTCGAGGTTTTCAATACTCAATCCCCAATCTTCAATTTTCAAATCTCAATCCACAAACGTCAATTCTCATCACTCAACGCTCAACACTCAGTCCCCAATCCTCAACCTTCAATCCTCAATCCTCAACCATCAATCCTCAATCCTCTATCTTCAATCCTCAATACTCAATCTTCAATCCTCAATCCTCAATCCTCAATCCTCAATCCCCAATCCTCAATCGTCAATCGCCAATCTTCAGCCCTCAGTCCTCAACAATCAGTTGTCAATCCTCAATCCTCAATACAACATCATCAATTCACAGTTTTCAATACTCAATACTCAATCTGCAATCTTCAAATCTCTATCCACAAACATCAATTCTCATCACTCAACCCTCAACACTCCGTCCCCAATCCTCAATCTTCAATCCTCAATCCTCAATCCTCAATCATCAATCCTCAATTTTCATTCCTCATTACTCAATCTTCAATCCTCAATCCTCAATCCTCAATCCTCAATCCTCAATCCTCAATCCTCAATCCTCAATCGTCAGACTCCAATCCTGAATACTCAATCTTCAATCCTCAATCCTCAATCCTCACTCCTCAGTCCTCCTTCTTCAATCCTCAATACCAAATCCTCAATCTTCAATTCGCAATCCTCAATCCTCAATCCTCAATTCGCAATCCTCAATCCTCAGACCTCAAGCATTAATACCCAACCCTCAGTCCCCGTCCTCAATCTACAACCCTCAATCCACAATCCTCAACCTTCAATCATCAATACTCAACCTTCAATCCTCAATCCCCAATCCTCAATCCTCAATCCTCTATCCTCAATCCTCAATCCTCAATCCTCAATCCTCGATCCTCGAACCTCAATCCTCAGCCCTCAATCCTCAATCCTCAATGTTCAATCCGCAATACCCAATCCTCAATCTTCAATCCTCTATCCTCAATCCTCAATCCTCAATCCCCAATCCTCAATTATCAAACCTCAATACTCAATCTTCAATCCTCAATCCTCAATCCTCAATCCTCAATCCTCAATCCTCAATCCTCAACCCTCAATCCTCAGTCCTGGAACCTCAATCCCGAATCCTCAATCCTGAATCCGCAAACTTCAGTCCCCCGTCCTCAGTCCTCAACAATCAACTGTCAATCCTCAATCCTCAATAGAATATCCTCAATTCACAGTTTTCAATACTCAATCCCCATTCTTCAATCTTCAAATCTCAATCCACAAACATCAATTCTCATCACTCAACCCTCAAAACTCAGTCCTCAACCTTCAATCCTCAATCCTCAATCCTCAATCTTCAATCCTCAATACTCAATTTTCAATCCACAATCCTCAATCCTCAGACCTCAATCCTGAATCCTCAACCCTGAATCCTCAATCTTCAGCCCTCAGTCCTCAACAATCAGTTGTCAATCCTCAATTCTCAATACAATATCACCAATTCACAGATTTCAATACTCAATACTCAATCTGCAATCTTCAAATCTCTATCCACCAACATCAATTCTCATCAATCATCCCTCAACACTCAGTCCTTTATTTTCAATCCTCAATCCTCAATTCTCAATCTTCAATCCTCAATACTGAATCTTCAATCTTCAATCCTCAATCCTCAATCCTCAATCCTCAATTCTCAATCCTCAATCCTCAATCCTCAATCTTCAATACTCAGTCCCCAAACCTCAATCTTCAATCCTCAATCCTCAATCCTCAATCCTCGATCCTCGAACCTCAATCCTCAGCCCTCAATCCTCAATCCTCAATGTTCAATCCGCAATACCCAATCCTCAATCTTCAATCCTCTATCCTCAATCCTCAATCCTCAATCCCCAATCCTCAATCTTCAATCCTCAATCTTCAATCCTCAATCATCAATCCTCAATACTCAATCTTCAATCCTCAATCCTCAATCCTCAAAACTCAATCCTCAATCCTCAATCCTCAATCCTCAATCCTCAGTCGTCAATGCTCAATCCCAATCCTCAATCTTCAATTCTCTATCCTCAATCCTCAGTCCTCAATCCCCAATCCTCAATCTTCAATCCTCAATCTTCAATCCTCAATCATCAATCCTCGTCCGCAATCCACAACCCTCAATCCTCAATCCTCAATGTTCGATCATCAATATTCAATCATCAATCCTCACTCTTCAATCCTCTATCCTCAATCCTCAATCCTGAGTGTTCAATCCTCAATACCCAATCCTCAATCTTCAATCCTCAATACTCAATCCTCAATCCTCAATCCTCAATCCTCAGTCCTCAAACTTCAATCCTGAATTCTCAATCCTGAATCCTCAATCTTCAGCCCTCAGTCCTCAACAATCAATTGTCAGTCCTCAATCCTCAATAGAATATACCCAATTCACAGTTTTCAACACTCAATCCCCAATCTTCAATCTTCAAATCTCAATCCACAAACATCAACTCTCATCACTCAACGCTCAACACTCAGTCCCCAATCCTCAATCTTCAATCCCCAATCCTCAATCCTCAATCCTCAATCCACAATCTTCAATCCTCAAAACTCAATCTTCAATCCTCAATCCTCAATCCTCAATCCTCAATCCTCAATCCTCAATCCTCAATCGTCAATCTCCAATCCTGAATACTCAATCTTCAATCCTCAATCCTCAATCTTCACTCCTCAATCTTCAATCCTCAATACTCAATCCTCAACCCTCAATCTTCAATCCTCAATCCTCAATCCTCATTCTTCAATCCTCAACACCCAGTCCTCAATCTTCAATCCTCAATCCTCAATCCTCAATTCTCAATCCTCAATCCTCAACGCTCAGACCTCAAGCATCAATACTCAACCCTCAGTCCCCGTCCGCAATCCACAAACCTCAATCCTCAATCCTCAATCTTCGATCATCAATATTCAATCATCAATCCTCAATCTTCAATCCTCTATCCTCAATCCTCAATCCTGAATGTTCAATCCTCAATACTCAATCCGTAATCCTCAATCCTCAATCCTCAGTCCTCAAACTTCAATCCTGAATTCTCAATCCTGAATCCTCAATCTTCAGCCCTCAGTCCTCAACAATCAATTGTCAGTCCTCAATCCTCAATAGAATATACCCAATTCACAGTTTTCAACACTCAATCCCCAATCTTCAATCTTCAAATCTCAATCCACAAACATCAATTCTCATCACTCAACGCTCAACACTCAGTCCCCAATCCTCAATCTTCAATCCCCAATCCTCAATCCTCAATCCTCAATCCACAATCTTCAATCCTCAATACTCCATCTTCAATCCTCAATCCTCAATCCTCAATCCTCAATCCTCAATCCTCAATCCTCAATCGTCAATCTCCAATCCTGAATACTCAATCTTCAATCCTCAATCCTCAATCCTCACTCCTCAGTCCTCATTCTTCAATCCTCAATACCAAACCCTCAATCTTCAATCCTCAATCCTCAATCCTCAATTCGCAATCCTCAATCCTCAGACCTGAAGCATTAATACCCAACCCTCAGTCTTCGTCCTCAATCATCAATCCTCAATACTCAATCTTCAATCGCTAATACTCAATCCTCAATCCTCAATCCTCAATCCTCAATCCTCAATCCTCAATTCTCAGTCGTAAATGCTCAATCCCCAATCCTCAATCTTCAATGCTCTATCCTCAATCCTCAATCCTCAATCCCCAATCCTCAATCCTCAATCCTCAAACCTCAATCCTCAATCCTCAATCTTCAATCCTCAGTCCTCAAACCTCAATCCTGAATCCCCAGTCCTGAATCCTCAATCTTCATCCCTCAGTCCTCAACAATCAATTGTCAATCCTCAATCCTCTATAGAATATCCTCAATTCACAGCTTTCAATACTCAATCCCCATTCTTCAATCTTCAAATCTCAATCCACAAACATCAATTCTCATCACTCAACCCTCAACACTCAGTCCTCAATCTTCAATCCTCAATCCTAAATCCTCAATCTTCAATCCTCAATACTCAATCGTCAATCCTCAATCCTCAATTCTCAATCCTCAATACTCAATCCTCAATCGTCAATCCTCAATTCCCAATCCTCAATCTTCAGTCCTCAACCCTCAATCTTCAATCCTTAATCCTCAATCCTCAATCCCCAATCCTCAATCTTCAATTCACAATACTCAATCATCAATCCACAATACTCAATCTTCAATCCTCAATCCTCAATCCTCAATCCTCAAGCCTCAATACTCAATCCTCAGACGTCAATCCTCAATCACCAATCCTCAATCTTCAATCCTCTATCCTCAATCCTCAATCCTCAATCCCCAATCCTCAATCTTCAGTCCTCAATCTTCAATCCTCAATCATCAATCCTCAATACTCAATCTTCAATCCTCAATCCTCAATCCTCAATCCTCAATTCTCAATCCTCAATCCTCAACGCTCTGACCTCAAGCATCAATACTCAACCCTCAGTCCTCGTCCGCAATCCACAACACTCAATCCTCAATCCTCAATCTTCGATCATCAATATTCAATCATCAATCCTCAATCTTCAATCCTCTATCCTCAATCCTCAATGCTGAATGTTCAATCCTCAATACCCAATCCTCAATCTTCAATCCTCAATACTCAATCCTCAATCCTCAATCCTCAATCCTCAGTCCTCAAACCTCAATCCTGAATCCTCAATCCTTAATCCTCAATCTTCAGCCCTCAGTCCTCAACAATCAATTGTCAGTCCTCAATCCTCAATAGAATATACCCAATTCACAGTTTTCAACACTCAATCCCCAACCTTCAATCTTCAAATCTCAATCCACTAACATCAATTCTCATCACTCAACGCTCAACACTCGGACCCCAATCCTGAATCTTCAATCCCCAATCCTCAATTCTCAATACTCAATCCTCAATCTTCAATCCTCAATACTCAATCCTCAATCCTCAATCCTCAATCCTCAATCCTCAATCCTCAATCCTCAATCCTCAATCGTCAATCTCCAATCCTGAATACTCAGTCGTCAATCCTCAATCCTCAATCCTCACTCCTCAGTCCTCATTCTTCAATCCTCAATGCCAAACTCTCAATCTTCAATCCTCAATCCTCAATCCTCAATTCGCAATCCTCAATCCTCAGACCTCAAGCATTAATACCCAACCCTCAGTCCTCGTCCTCAATCTACAACCCTCAATCCTCAATACTCAATCTTCAATTATCAATATTCAACCTTCAATCCTCAGTCCCCAATACTCAATCCTCAATCCTCAATCCTCAATCCCCAAACCTCAATACCCAATCCTCAATCCTCAATCCTCAATCCACAATCCTCAATCCTAAATCCTCAATCCTCAATCCTCAGTCCCCAAACCTCAATCCTGAATCCTCAACCCTGAATCCTCAATCTTCAGCCCTCAGTCCTCAACAATCAGTTGTCAATCCTCAATCCTCAATAGTATACCACCAATTCACAGATTTCAATACTCAATACTCAATCTGCAATCTTCAAATCTCTATCCACCAACATCAATTCTCATCACTCAACCCTCAACACTCAGTCCTCAATACTCAATCTTCAATCCTCAATCCTCAATCTTCAATCCTCAATCCTCAATCCTCAATCCTCAACCCTCAATCCTCAGTCCTGGAACCTCAATCCCGAATCCTCAATCCTGAATCCGCAAACTTCAGTCCCCCGTCCTCAGTCCTCAACAATCAACTGTCAATCCTCAATCCTCAATAGAATATCCTCAATTCACAGTTTTCAATACTCAATCCCCATTCTTCAATCTTCAAATCTCAATCCACAAACATCAATTCTCATCACTCAACCCTCAAAACTCAGTCCTCAACCTTCAATCCTCAATCCTCAATCCGCAATCATGAATCCTCAATACTCAATCTTCAATCCTCATTCCACAATTCTCAATCCTCAACACTCAATCCTCAATCCTCAATCCTCAATCCCCAATCCTCAATCTTCAATCCTCAATACTCAATTTTCAATCCACAATCCTCAATCCTCAGACCTCAATCCTGAATCCTCAACCCTGAATCCTCAATCTTCAGCCCTCAGTCCTCAACAATCAGTTGTCAATCCTCAATTCTCAATACAATATCACCAATTCACAGATTTCATTACTCAATACTCAATCTGCAATCTTCAAATCTCTATCCACCAACATCAATTCTCATCAATCATCCCTCAACACTCAGTCCTTTATGTTCAATCCTCAATCCTCAATTCTCAATCTTCAATCCTCAATACTGAATCTTCAATCTTCAATCCTCAATCCTCAATCCTCAATCCTCAATTCTCAATCCTCAATCCTCAATCCTCAATCTTCAATACTCAGTCCCCAAACCTCAATCTTCAATCCTCAATCCTCAATCCTCAATCCTCGATCCTCGAACCTCAATCCTCAGCCCTCAATCCTCAATCCTCAATGTTCAATCCGCAATACCCAATCCTCAATCTTCAATCCTCTATCCTCAATCCTCAATCCTCAATCCCCAATCCTCAATCTTCAATCCTCAATCTTCAATCCTCAATCATCAATCCTCAATACTCAATCCTCAATACTCAATCCGCAATCCTCAATCCTCAATCCTCAGTCCTCAAACTTCAATCCTGAATTCTCAATCCTGAATCCTCAATCTTCAGCCCTCAGTCCTCAACAATCAATTGTCAGTCCTCAATCCTCAATAGAATATACCCAATTCACAGTTTTCAACACTCAATCCCCAATCTTCAATCTTCAAATCTCAATCCACAAACATCAATTCTCATCACTCAACGCTCAACACTCAGTCCCCAATCCTCAATCTTCAATCCCCAATCCTCAATCCTCAATGCTCAATCCACAATCTTCAATCCTCAATACTCCATCTTCAATCCTCAATCCTCAATCCTCAATCCTCAATCCTCAATCCTCAATCCTCAATCGTCAATCTCCAATCCTGAATACTCAATCTTCAATCCTCAATCCTCAATCCTCACTCCTCAGTCCTCATTCTTCAATCCTCAATACCAAACCCTCAATCTTCAATCCTCAATCCTCAATCCTCAATTCGCAATCCTCAATCCTCAGACCTGAAGCATTAATACCCAACCCTCAGTCTTCGTCCTCAATCATCAATCCTCAATACTCAATCTTCAATCGCTAATACTCAATCCTCAATCCTCAATCCTCAATCCTCAATCCTCAATCCTCAATTCTCAGTCGTAAATGCTCAATCCCCAATCCTCAATCTTCAATGCTCTATCCTCAATCCTCAATCCTCAATCCCCAATCCTCAATCCTCAATCCTCAAACCTCAATCCTCAATCCTCAATCTTCAATCCTCAGTCCTCAAACCTCAATCCTGAATCCTCAGTCCTGAATCCTCAATCTTCATCCCTCAGTCCTCAACAATCAATTGTCAATCCTCAATCCTCTATAGAATATCCTCAATTCACAGCTTTCAATACTCAATCCCCATTCTTCAATCTTCAAATCTCAATCCACAAACATCAATTCTCATCACTCAACCCTCAACACTCAGTCCTCAATCTTCAATCCTCAATCCTAAATCCTCAATCTTCAATCCTCAATACTCAATCTTCAATCCTCAATCCTCAATTCTCAATCCTCAATGCTCAATCCTCAATCGTCAATCCTCAATTCCCAATCCTCAATCTTCAGTCCTCAACCCTCAATCTTCAATCCTTAATCCTCAATCCTCAATCCCCAATCCTCAATCTTCAATTCACAATACTCAATCATCAATCCACAATACTCAATCTTCAATCCTCAATCCTCAATCCTCAATCCTCAATCCTCAATACTCAATCCTCAGACGTCAATCCTCAATCACCAATCCTCAATCTTCAATCCTCTATCCTCAATCCTCAATCCTCAATCCCCAATCCTCAATCTTCAGTCCTCAATCTTCAATCCTCAATCATCAATCCTCAATACTCAATCTTCAATCCTCAATCCTCAATCCTCAATCCTCAATTCTCAATCCTCAATCCTCAACGCTCTGACCTCAAGCATCAATACTCAACCCTCAGTCCTCGTCCGCAATCCACAACACTCAATCCTCAATCCTCAATCTTCGATCATCAATATTCAATCATCAATCCTCAATCTTCAATCCTCTATCCTCAATCCTCAATGCTGAATGTTCAATCCTCAATACCCAATCCTCAATCTTCAATCCTCAATACTCAATCCTCAATCCTCAATCCTCAATCCTCAGTCCTCAAACCTCAATCCTGAATCCTCAATCCTTAATCCTCAATCTTCAGCCCTCAGTCCTCAACAATCAATTGTCAGTCCTCAATCCTCAATAGAATATACCCAATTCACAGTTTTCAACACTCAATCCCCAACCTTCAATCTTCAAATCTCAATCCACTAACATCAATTCTCATCACTCAACGCTCAACACTCGGACCCCAATCCTGAATCTTCAATCCCCAATCCTCAATTCTCAATACTCAATCCTCAATCTTCAATCCTCAATACTCAATCCTCAATCCTCAATCCTCAATCCTCAATCCTCAATCCTCAATCCTCAATCCTCAATCGTCAATCTCCAATCCTGAATACTCAGTCGTCAATCCTCAATCCTCAATCCTCACTCCTCAGTCCTCATTCTTCAATCCTCAATGCCAAACTCTCAATCTTCAATCTTCAATCCTCAATCCTCAATTCGCAATCCTCAATCCTCAGACCTCAAGCATTAATACCCAACCCTCAGTCCTCGTCCTCAATCTACAACCCTCAATCCTCAATACTCAATCTTCAATTATCAATATTCAACCTTCAATCCTCAGTCCCCAATACTCAATCCTCAATCCTCAATCCTCAATCCCCAAACCTCAATACCCAATCCTCAATCCTCAATCCTCAATCCACAATCCTCAATCCTAAATCCTCAATCCTCAATCCTCAGTCCCCAAACCTCAATCCTGAATCCTCAACCCTGAATCCTCAATCTTCAGCCCTCAGTCCTCAACAATCAGTTGTCAATCCTCAATCCTCAATAGTATACCACCAATTCACAGATTTCAATACTCAATACTCAATCTGCAATCTTCAAATCTCTATCCACCAACATCAATTCTCATCACTCAACCCTCAACACTCAGTCCTCAATACTCAATCTTCAATCCTCAATCCTCAATCTTCAATCCTCAATCCTCAATCCTCAATCCTCAACCCTCAATCCTCAGTCCTGGAACCTCAATCCCGAATCCTCAATCCTGAATCCGCAAACTTCAGTCCCCCGTCCTCAGTCCTCAACAATCAACTGTCAATCCTCAATCCTCAATAGAATATCCTCAATTCACAGTTTTCAATACTCAATCCCCATTCTTCAATCTTCAAATCTCAATCCACAAACATCAATTCTCATCACTCAACCCTCAAAACTCAGTCCTCAACCTTCAATCCTCAATCCTCAATCCGCAATCATGAATCCTCAATACTCAATCTTCAATCCTCATTCCACAATTCTCAATCCTCAACACTCAATCCTCAATCCTCAATCCTCAATCCCCAATCCTCAATCTTCAATCCTCAATACTCAATTTTCAATCCACAATCCTCAATCCTCAGACCTCAATCCTGAATCCTCAACCCTGAATCCTCAATCTTCAGCCCTCAGTCCTCAACAATCAGTTGTCAATCCTCAATTCTCAATACAATATCACCAATTCACAGATTTCAATACTCAATACTCAATCTGCAATCTTCAAATCTCTATCCACCAACATCAATTCTCATCAATCATCCCTCAACACTCAGTCCTTTATGTTCAATCCTCAATCCTCAATTCTCAATCTTCAATCCTCAATACTGAATCTTCAATCTTCAATCCTCAATCCTCAATCCTCAATCCTCAATTCTCAATCCTCAATCCTCAATCCTCAATCTTCAATACTCAGTCCCCAAACCTCAATCTTCAATCCTCAATCCTCAATCCTCAATCCTCGATCCTCGAACCTCAATCCTCAGCCCTCAATCCACAATCCTCAATGTTCAATCCGCAATACCCAATCCTCAATCTTCAATCCTCTATCCTCAATCCTCAATCCTCAATCCCCAATCCTCAATCTTCAATCCTCAATCTTCAATCCTCAATCATCAATCCTCAATACTCAATCTTCAATCCTCAATCCTCAATCCTCAAAACTCAATCCTCAATCCTCAATCCTCAATCCTCAATCCTCAGTCGTCAATGCTCAATCCCAATCCTCAATCTTCAATTCTCTATCCTCAATCCTCAGTCCTCAATCCCCAATCCTCAATCTTCAATCCTCAATCTTCAATCCTCAATCATCAATCCTCGTCCGCAATCCACAACCCTCAATCCTCAATCCTCAATGTTCGATCGTCAATATTCAATCATCAATCCTCACTCTTCAATCCTCTATCCTCAATCCTCAATCCTGAGTGTTCAATCCTCAATACCCAATCCTCAATCTTCAATCCTCAATACTCAATCCTCAATCCTCAATCCTCAATCCTCAGTCCTCAAACTTCAATCCTGAATTCTCAATCCTGAATCCTCAATCTTCAGCCCTCAGTCCTCAACAATCAATTGTCAGTCCTCAATCCTCAATAGAATATACCCAATTCACAGTTTTCAACACTCAATCCCCAATCTTCAATCTTCAAATCTCAATCCACAAACATCAACTCTCATCACTCAACGCTCAACACTCAGTCCCCAATCCTCAATCTTCAATCCCCAATCCTCAATCCTCAATCCTCAATCCACAATCTTCAATCCTCAATACTCAATCTTCAATCCTCAATCCTCAATCCTCAATCCTCAATCCTCAATCCTCAATCCTCAATCGTCAATCTCCAATCCTGAATACTCCATCTTCAATCCTCAATCCTCAATCTTCACTCCTCAATCTTCAATCCTCAATACTCAATCCTCAACCCTCAATCTTCAATCCTCAATCCTCAATCCTCATTCTTCAATCCTCAACACCCAGTCCTCAATCTTCAATCCTCAATCCTCAATCCTCAATTCTAAATCCTCAATCCTCAACGCTCAGACCTCAAGCATCAATACTCAACCCTCAGTCCCCGTCCGCAATCCACAAACCTCAATCCTCAATCCTCAATCTTCGATCATCAATATTCAATCATCAATCCTCAATCTTCAATCCTCTATCCTCAATCCTCAATCCTGAATGTTCAATCCTCAATACTCAATCCGCAATCCTCAATCCTCAATCCTCAGTCCTCAAACTTCAATCCTGAATTCTCAATCCTGAATCCTCAATCTTCAGCCCTCAGTCCTCAACAATCAATTGTCAGTCCTCAATCCTCAATAGAATATACCCAATTCACAGTTTTCAACACTCAATCCCCAATCTTCAATCTTCAAATCTCAATCCACAAACATCAATTCTCATCACTCAACGCTCAACACTCAGTCCCCAATCCTCAATCTTCAATCCCCAATCCTCAATCCTCAATCCTCAATCCACAATCTTCAATCCTCAATACTCAATCTTCAATCCTCAATCCTCAATCCTCAATCCTCAATCCTCAATCCTCAATCCTCAATCGTCAATCTCCAATCCTGAATACTCAATCTTCAATCCTCAATCCTCAATCCTCACTCCTCAGTCCTCATTCTTCAATCCTCAATACCAAACCCTCAATCTTCAATCCTCAATCCTCAATCCTCTATTCGCAATCCTCAATCCTCAGACCTGAAGCATTAATACCCAACCCTCAGTCTTCGTCCTCAATCATCAATCCTCAATACTCAATCTTCAATCGCTAATACTCAATCCTCAATCCTCAATCCTCAATCCTCAATCCTCAATCCTCAATCCTCAATCCTCAGTCGTAAATGCTCAATCCCCAGTCCTCAATCTTCAGTCCTCTATCCTCAATCCTCAATCCTAAATCCCCAATCCTCAATCCTCAATCCTCAAACCTCAATCCTCAATCCTCAATCTTCAATCCTCAGTCCTCAAACCTCAATCCTGAATCCTCAGTCCTGAATCCTCAATCTTCATCCCTCAGTCCTCAACAATCAATTGTCAATCCTCAATCCTCTATAGAATATCCTCAATTCACAGCTTTCAATACTCAATCCCCATTCTTCAATCTTCAAATCTCAATCCACAAACATCAATTCTCATCACTCAACCCTCAACACTCAGTCCTCAATCTTCAATCCTCAATCCTAAATCCTCAATCTTCAATCCTCAATACTCAATCTTCAATCCTCAATCCTCAATTCTCAATCCTCAATACTCAATCCTCAATCGTCAATCCTCAATTCCCAATCCTCAATCTTCAGTCCTCAACCCTCAATCTTCAATCCTTAATCCTCAATCCTCAATCCCCAATCCTCAATCTTCAATTCACAATACTCAATCAACAATCCACAATACTCAATCTTCAATCCTCAATCCTCAATACTCAATCCTCAGACGTCAATCCTCAATCACCAATCCTCAATCTTCAATCCTCTATCCTCAATCCTCAATCCTCAATCCCCAATCCTCAATCTTCAGTCCTCAATCTTCAATCCTCAATCATCAATCCTCAATACTCAATCTTCAATCCTCAATCCTCAATCCTCAATCCTCAATTCTCAATCCTCAATCCTCAACGCTCTGACCTCAAGCATTAATACCCAACCCTCAGTCCTCGTCCTCAATCTACAACCCTCAATCCTCAATACTCAATCTTCAATTATCAATATTCAACCTTCAATCCTCAGTCCCCAATACTCAATCCTCAATCCTCAATCCTCAATCCCCAAACCTCAATACCCAATCCTCAATCCTCAATCTTCAATCCCCAATCCTCAATCCTCAATCCTCAATCCACAATCTTCAATCCTCAATACTCAATCTTCAATCCTCAATCCTCAATCCTCAATCCTCAATCCTCAATCCTCAATCCTCAATCGTCAATCTCCAATCCTGAATACTCCATCTTCAATCCTCAATCCTCAATCTTCACTCCTCAATCTTCAATCCTCAATACTCAATCCTCAACCCTCAATCTTCAATCCTCAATCCTCAATCCTCATTCTTCAATCCTCAACACCCAGTCCTCAATCTTCAATCCTCAATCCTCAATCCTCAATTCTAAATCCTCAATCCTCAACGCTCAGACCTCAAGCATCAATACTCAACCCTCAGTCCCCGTCCGCAATCCACAAACCTCAATCCTCAATCCTCAATCTTCGATCATCAATATTCAATCATCAATCCTCAATCTTCAATCCTCTATCCTCAATCCTCAATCCTGAATGTTCAATCCTCAATACTCAATCCGCAATCCTCAATCCTCAATCCTCAGTCCTCAAACTTCAATCCTGAATTCTCAATCCTGAATCCTCAATCTTCAGCCCTCAGTCCTCAACAATCAATTGTCAGTCCTCAATCCTCAATAGAATATACCCAATTCACAGTTTTCAACACTCAATCCCCAATCTTCAATCTTCAAATCTCAATCCACAAACATCAATTCTCATCACTCAACGCTCAACACTCAGTCCCCAATCCTCAATCTTCAATCCCCAATCCTCAATCCTCAATCCTCAATCCACAATCTTCAATCCTCAATACTCAATCTTCAATCCTCAATCCTCAATCCTCAATCCTCAATCCTCAATCCTCAATCCTCAATCGTCAATCTCCAATCCTGAATACTCAATCTTCAATCCTCAATCCTCAATCCTCACTCCTCAGTCCTCATTCTTCAATCCTCAATACCAAACCCTCAATCTTCAATCCTCAATCCTCAATCCTCTATTCGCAATCCTCAATCCTCAGACCTGAAGCATTAATACCCAACCCTCAGTCTTCGTCCTCAATCATCAATCCTCAATACTCAATCTTCAATCGCTAATACTCAATCCTCAATCCTCAATCCTCAATCCTCAATCCTCAATCCTCAATCCTCAATCCTCAGTCGTAAATGCTCAATCCCCAGTCCTCAATCTTCAGTCCTCTATCCTCAATCCTCAATCCTAAATCCCCAATCCTCAATCCTCAATCCTCAAACCTCAATCCTCAATCCTCAATCTTCAATCCTCAGTCCTCAAACCTCAATCCTGAATCCTCAGTCCTGAATCCTCAATCTTCATCCCTCAGTCCTCAACAATCAATTGTCAATCCTCAATCCTCTATAGAATATCCTCAATTCACAGCTTTCAATACTCAATCCCCATTCTTCAATCTTCAAATCTCAATCCACAAACATCAATTCTCATCACTCAACCCTCAACACTCAGTCCTCAATCTTCAATCCTCAATCCTAAATCCTCAATCTTCAATCCTCAATACTCAATCTTCAATCCTCAATCCTCAATTCTCAATCCTCAATACTCAATCCTCAATCGTCAATCCTCAATTCCCAATCCTCAATCTTCAGTCCTCAACCCTCAATCTTCAATCCTTAATCCTCAATCCTCAATCCCCAATCCTCAATCTTCAATTCACAATACTCAATCAACAATCCACAATACTCAATCTTCAATCCTCAATCCTCAATACTCAATCCTCAGACGTCAATCCTCAATCACCAATCCTCAATCTTCAATCCTCTATCCTCAATCCTCAATCCTCAATCCCCAATCCTCAATCTTCAGTCCTCAATCTTCAATCCTCAATCATCAATCCTCAATACTCAATCTTCAATCCTCAATCCTCAATCCTCAATCCTCAATTCTCAATCCTCAATCCTCAACGCTCTGACCTCAAGCATCAATACTCAACCCTCAGTCCTCGTCCGCAATCCACAACCCTCAATCCTCAATCCTCAATCTTCGATCATCAATATTCAATCATCAATCCTCAATCTTCAATCCTCTATCCTCAATCCTCAATGCTGAATGTTCAATCCTCAATACCCAATCCTCAATCTTCAATCCTCAATACTCAATCCTCAATCCTCAATCCTCAATCCTCAGTCCTCAAACCTCAATCCTGAATCCTCAATCCTTAATCCTCAATCTTCAGCCCTCAGTCCTCAACAATCAATTGTCAGTCCTCAATCCTCAATAGAATATACCCAATTCACAGTTTTCAACACTCAATCCCCAACCTTCAATCTTCAAATCTCAATCCACTAACATCAATTCTCATCACTCAACGCTCAACACTCAGACCCCAATCCTGAATCTTCAATCCCCAATCCTCAATTCTCAATACTCAATCCTCAATCTTCAATCCTCAATACTCAATCTTCAATCCTCAATCCTCAATCCTCAATCCTCAATCCTCAATCCTCAATCCTCAATCGTCAATCTCCAATCCTGAATACTCAGTCTTCAATCCTCAATCCTCAATCCTCACTCCTCAGTCCTCATTCTTCAATCCTCAATGCCAAACTCTCAATCTTCAATCCTCAATCCTCAATCCTCAATTCGCAATCCTCAATCCTCAGACCTCAAGCATTAATACCCAACCCTCAGTCCTCGTCCTCAATCTACAACCCTCAATCCTCAATACTCAATCTTCAATTATCAATATTCAACCTTCAATCCTCAGTCCCCAATACTCAATCCTCAATCCTCAATCCTCAATCCCCAAACCTCAATACCCAATCCTCAATCCTCAATCCTCAATCCACAATCCTCAATCCTAAATCCTCAATCCTCAATCCTCAGTCCCCAAACCTCAATCCTGAATCCTCAACCCTGAATCCTCAATCTTCAGCCCTCAGTCCTCAACAATCAGTTGTCAATCCTCAATCCTCAATAGTATACCACCAATTCACAGATTTCAATACTCAATACTCAATCTGCAATCTTCAAATCTCTATCCACCAACATCAATTCTCATCAATCATCCCTCAACACTCAGTCCTTTATGTTCAATCCTCAATCCTCAATTCTCAATCTTCAATCCTCAATACTGAATCTTCAATCCTCAATCCTCAATCCTCAATCCTCTCTCCTCAATCCTCAATCCTCAATCCTCAATCTTCAATACTCAATACTCAATCTTCAAACCTCAATCCTCAATCCTCAGTCCTCAATCCTCAATCCTCAATCCTCAATCCGCAATCCTCAATCCTCAATCTTCAATCATCAATACTCAATCCTCAACCCTCAATCTTCAATCCTCAATCCTCAATCCTCATTCTTCAATCCTCAACACCCAGTCCTCAATCTTCAATCCTCAATCCTCAATCCTCAATTCTCAATCCTCAATCCTCAACGCTCAGACCTCAAGCATCAGTACTCAACCCTCAGTCCCCGTCCGCAATCCACAACCCTCAATCCTCAATCCTCAATCTTCGATCATCAATATTCAATCATCAATCCTCAATCTTCAATCCTCTATCCTCAATCCTCAATCCTCAATCCTGAATGTTCAATACTCAATACCCAATCCTCAATCTTCAATCCTCAATACTCAATCCTCAATCCTCAATCCTCAATCCTCAGTCCTCAAACTTCAATCCTGAATCCTCAATCCTGAATCCTCAATCTTCAGCCCTCAGTCCTCAACAATCAATTGTCAGTCCTCAATCCTCAATAGAATATACCCAATTCACAGTTTTCAACACTCAATCCCCAATCTTCAATCTTCAAATCTCAATCCACAAACATCAATTCTCATCACTCAACGCTCAACACTCAGTCCCAAATCCTCAATCTTCAATCCCCAATCCTCAATCCTCAATCCTCAATCCTCAATCTTCAATCCTCAATACTCAATCTTCAATCCTCAATCCTCAATCCTCAATCCTCAATCCTCAATCCTCAATCGTCAATCCTCAATCGTCAATCTCCAATCCTGAATACTCAATCTTCAATCCTCAATCCTCAATTCTCACTCCTCAGTCCTCATTCTTCAGTACTCAATACCAAACCCTCAATCTTCAATCCTCAATCCTCAATTCGCAATCCTCAATCCTCAGACCTGAAGCATTAATACCCAACCCTCAGTCTTCGTCCTCAATTATCAATCCTCAATACTCAATCTTCAATCGCCAATCCTCAATCCTCAATCCTCAATCCTCAATCCTCTATCCTCAATCCTCAATCCTCAATCCCCAATCCTCAATCCTCAATCCTCAAACCTCAATCCTCAATCCTCAATCCTCAATCCTCAGTCCTCAAACCTCAATCCTGAATCCTCAGTCCTGAATCCTCAATCTTCATCTCTCAGTCCTCAACAATCAATTGTCAATCCTCAATCCTCTATAGAATATCCTCAATTCACAGATTTCAATACTCAATCCCCATTCTTCAATCTTCAAATCTCAATCCACAGACATCAATTCTCATCACTCAACCCTCAACGCTCAGTCCTCAATCTTCAATCCTCAATCCTAAATCCTCAATCTTCAATCCTCAATACTCAATCTTCAATCCTCAATCGTCAATTCTCAATCCTCAATACTCAATCCTCAATCCTCAATCCTCAATACTCAATCCTCAATCGTCAATCCTCAATCCCCAATCCTCAATCTTCAATACTCTATCCTCAATCCTCAATCCTCAATCCCCAATCCTCAGTCTTCAGTCCTCAATCTTCAATCCTCTATCCTCAATCCTCAATCCTGAATGTTCAATCCTCAATACACAATCCTCAATCTTCAATCCTCAATACTCAATCCTCAATCCTCAACCCTCAATCCTCAGTCCTCAAACCTCAATCCTGAATCCTCAATCCTCAATCCTCAATCGTCAATCTCCAATCTTGAATACTCAATCTTCAATCCTCAATACCATACCCTCAATCTTCAATCCTCAATCCTCAATCCTCAGTTCGCAATCCTCAATCCTCAGACCTGAAGCATTAATACCCAACCCTCAGTCTTCGTCCTCAATCATCAATCCTCAATACTCAATCTTCAATCGCCAATCCTCAATCCTCGATCCTCAATCCTCAATCCTCAATCCTCAATCCTCAATTCTCAGTTGTCAATGCTCAATCCCCAATCCTCAATCTTCAATCCTCTATCCTCAATCCTCAATCCTCAATCCTCAATCCTCAATCCCCAATCCTCAATCCTCAATCCTCAAACCTCAATCCTCAATCCTCAATCCTCAATCCTCAGTCCTCAAACCTCAATCCTGAATCCTCAGTCCTGAATCCTCAATCTTCATCCCTCAGTCCTCAACAATCAATTGTCAATTCTCAATCCTCTATAGAATATCCTCAATTCACAGCTTTCAATACTCAATCCCCATTCTTCAATCTTCAAATCTCAATCCACAAACATCAATTCTCATCACTCAACCCTCAACACTCAGTCCTCAATCTTCAATCCTCAATCCTAAATCCTCAATCTTCAATCCTCAATACTCAATCTTCAATCCTCAATCCTCAATTCTCAATCCTCAATACTCAATCCTCAATCGTCAATCCTCAATTCCCAATCCTCAATCTTCAATCCTCAACCCTCAACCTTCAATCCTTAATCCTCAATCCTCAATCCCCAATCCTCAATCCTCAATCCTCAATTCGCAATCCTCAATCCTCAGACCTCAATCCTGAATCCTCAACCCTGAATCCTCAATCTTCAGCCCTCAGTCCTCAACAATCAGTTGTCAATCCTCAATTCTCAATACAATATCACCAATTCACAGATTTCAATACTCAATACTCAATCTGCAATCTTCAAATCTCTATCCACCAACATCAATTCTCATCAATCATCCCTCAACACTCAGTCCTTTATGTTCAATCCTCAATCCTCAATTCTCAATCTTCAATCCTCAATACTGAATCTTCAATCTTCAATCCTCAATCCTCAATCCTCAATCCTCAATTCTCAATCCTCAATCCTCAATCCTCAATCTTCAATACTCAGTCCCCAAACCTCAATCTTCAATCCTCAATCCTCAATCCTCAATCCTCGATCCTCGAACCTCAATCCTCAGCCCTCAATCCTCAATCCTCAATGTTCAATCCGCAATACCCAATCCTCAATCTTCAATCCTCTATCCTCAATCCTCAATCCTCAATCCCCAATCCTCAATCTTCAATCCTCAATCTTCAATCCTCAATCATCAATCCTCAATACTCAATCTTCAATCCTCAATCCTCAATCCTCAAAACTCAATCCTCAATCCTCAATCCTCAATCCTCAATCCTCAGTCGTCAATGCTCAATCCCAATCCTCAATCTTCAATTCTCTATCCTCAATCCTCAGTCCTCAATCCCCAATCCTCAATCTTCAATCCTCAATCTTCAATCCTCAATCATCAATCCTCAATTATCAAACCTCAATACTCAATCTTCAATCCTCAATCCTCAATCCTCAATCCCCAATCCTCAATCCTCAATCCTCAATCCTCAATCTTCAATCCTCAATACTCAATCTTCAACCCTCAATCTTCAATCCTCAATCCTCAATCCTCATTCTTCAATCCTCAACACCCAATCCTCAATCGCCAATCTTCAGCCCTCAGTCCTCAACAATCAGTTGTCAATCCTCAATCCTCAATACAACATCATCAATTCACAGTTTTCAATACTCAATACTCAATCTGCAATCTTCAAATCTCTATCCACAAACATCAATTCTCATCACTCAACCCTCAACACTCCGTCCCCAATCCTCAATCTTCAATCCTCAATCCTCAATCCTCAATCATCAATCCTCAATTTTCATTCCTCAATACTCAATCTTCAATCCTCAATCCTCAATCCTCAATCCTCAATCCTCAATCCTCAATCCTCAATCCTCAACCCTCAATCCTCAGTCCTGAAACCTCAATCCCGAATCCTCAATCCTGAATCCGCAAACTTCAGTCCTCAGTCCTGAACAATCAATCGTCAATACTCAATCCTCAATAGAATATCCTCAATTCACAGTTTTCAATACTCAATCCCCATTCTTCAATCTTCAAGTCTCAATCCACAAACATCAATTCTCATCACACAGCCCTCAACACTCAGTCCTCAATATTCAATCCGCAACCTTGAATCCTCAATACTCAATCTTCAATCCTCAATCCTCAATTCACAATCCTCAACACTCAATCCTCAATCGTCAATCCTCAATCCCCAATCCTCAATCTTCAATTCTCTATCCTCAATCCTCAACCCTCAACACTCAATCCTCAACCTTCAATACCCGATACTCAATCTTCAATCCTCAATCCTCAATCCTCAGTCCTCAATCCTCAATCCTCAATCCTCAATCCTCAATCTTCAATCCTCAATCCTCAATCCTCAATCATCAATCCTCAATTTTCAATCCTCAATACCCAATCTTCAATCCTCAATCCTCAATCCTCAGTCATCAATCCTCAATCCTCAATCCTCAACCCTCAATCCTCAGTCATGAAATCTCAATCCCGAATCCTCAATCCTGAATCCGCAAACTTCAGTCCTCAGTCCTCAACAATCAATCGTCAATCCTCAATCCTCAATAGAATATCCTCAATTCACAGGTTTCAATACTCAAATCCCCATTCTTCAATCTTCAAGTCTCAATCCACAAACATCAATTCTCATCACTCAGCCCTCAACACTCAGTCCTCAATCTTCAATCCTCAGTCCTCAATCCTCAACCTTCAATCCGCAATACTCAATCTTCAATCCTCAATCCTCAATCCTCAATCCTCAATAGTCAATCCTCAATCGTCAATCCTCAATTCCCAATCCTCAATCTTCAATCCTCAATCCTCAATCTTCAATCCTTAATCCTCAATCCTCAATCCCCAATCCTCAATCTTCAATACTCAATCTTCAACCCTCAATCCTCAATCCTCAGTCCTCAATCCTCAATCCGCAATTCTCAATCCTCAATCTTCAATTCTCCATACTCAATCTTCAACCCTCAATCTTCAATCCTCAATCCTTAATCCTCATTCTTCAATCCTCAACACCCAGTCCTCAATCTTCAATCCTCAACCCTCAATCCTCAATTCTCAATCCTCAAACCTCAATCCTCGGACCTCAAGCATCAATACTCAACCCTCAGTCCTCGTCCGCAATCCACAACCCTCAATCCTCAATCCTCAATCTTCAATCATCAATATTCAATCATCAATCCTCTATCCTCAATCCTCAATCCTCAATCCTCAATCCTCTATCCTCAATCCTCAATCTTCTATCCTCAATACTCAATCTGCAATCCTCAATCCTCAATCCTCAATCCTCAATCCTAATTCGTCACTCCTCGAAACCCAGTCCTCAATCTTCAATCCTCTATCCTCAATCCTCAATTCTCAATCCTCAATCCTCAATCCTCAATCCTCAATCTTCAATCCTCAATACTCAATCTTCAATACTCAATCCTCAATCCTCAATCCTCAATCCTCAATCCTCAATCCTGAATCCCAAATCCTCAATCCTCAATCCTCAATCCTCAACCCTCAATCCTCAGTCCTGAAACATCAATACCGAATCCTCAATACTGAATCCTCAATCTTCAGCCCTCAGTCCTCAACAATCAATTGTCAATCCTCAATCCTCAATGGAATATCCTCAATTCACAGTTTTCAATTCTCAATCCCCATTCTTCAATCTTCACATCTCAATCCACAAGCATCAATTCTCATCACTCAACCCTCAACACTCAGTCCTCAATCTTCAATCCTCAATCCTAAATCCTCAATATTCAATCCTCAATACTCAATCTTCAATCCTCAATCCTCAATTCTCAATCTTCAGTACTCAATCCTCAATCTTCAATCCTCAATACTCAATCTTCAATCCTCAATCCTCAATCCTCAATCCTCAATCCTCAATCCTCAATCCTCAATCTTCCCTCCTCAATCTTCAATCCTCAATACTCAATCCTCAACCCTCAATCTTCAATCCTCAATCCTCAATCCTCATTCTTCAATCCTCAACACCCAGTCCTCAATCTTCAATCCTCAATCCTCAATCCTCAATTCTCAATCCTCAATCCTCAACGCTCAGACCTCAAGCATCAATACTCAACCCTCAGTCCCCGTCCGCAATCCACAACCCTCAATCCTCAATCCTCAATCTTCGATCATCAATATTCAATCATCAATCCTCAATCTTCAATCCTCTATCCTCAATCCTCAATCCTGAATGTTCAATCCTCAATACTCAATCCGCAATCCTCAATCCTCAATCCTCAGTCCTCAAACTTCAATCCTGAATTCTCAATCCTGAATCCTCAATCTTCAGCCCTCAGTCCTCAACAATCAATTGTCAGTCCTCAATCCTCAATAGAATATACCCAATTCACAGTTTTCAACACTCAATCCCCAATCTTCAATCTTCAAATCTCAATCCACAAACATCAATTCTCATCACTCAACGCTCAACACTCAGTCCCCAATCCTCAATCTTCAATCCCCAATCCTCAATCCTCAATCCTCAATCCACAATCTTCAATCCTCAATACTCAATCTTCAATCCTCAATCCTCAATCCTCAATCCTCAATCCTCAATCCTCAATCCTCAATCGTCAATCTCCAATCCTGAATACTCAATCTTCAATCCTCAATCCTCAATCCTCACTCCTCAGTCCTCATTCTTCAATCCTCAATACCAAACCCTCAATCTTCAATCCTCAATCCTCAATCCTCAATTCGCAATCCTCAATCCTCAGACCTGAAGCATTAATACCCAACCCACAGTCTTCGTCCTCAATCATCAATCCTCAATACTCAATCTTCAATCGCTAATACTCAATCCTCAATCCTCAATCCTCAATCCTCAATCCTCAATCCTCAATTCTCAGTCGTAAATGCTCAATCCCCAATCCTCAATCTTCAATCCTCTATCCTCAATCCTCAATCCTCAATCCCCAATCCTCAATCCTCAATCCTCAAACCTCAATCCTCAATCCTCAATCTTCAATCCTCAGTCCTCAAACCTCAATCCTGAATCCTCAGTCCTGAATCCTCAATCTTCATCCCTCAGTCCTCAACAATCAATTGTCAATCCTCAATCCTCTATAGAATATCCTCAATTCACAGCTTTCAATACTCAATCCCCATTCTTCAATCTTCAAATCTCAATCCACAAACATCATTTCTCATCACTCAACCCTCAACACTCAGTCCTCAATCTTCAATCCTCAATCCTAAATCCTCAATCTTCAATCCTCAATACTCAATCTTCAATCCTCAATCCTCAATTCTCAATCCTCAATACTCAATCCTCAATCGTCAATCCTCAATTCCCAATCCTCAATCTTCAGTCCTCAACCCTCAATCTTCAATCCTTAATCCTCAATCCTCAATCCCCAATCCTCAATCTTCAATTCACAATACTCAATCATCAATCCACAATACTCAATCTTCAATCCTCAATCCTCAATCCTCAATCCTCAATCCTCAATACTCAATCCTCAGACGTCAATCCTCAATCCCCAATCCTCAATCTTCAATCCTCTATCCTCAATCCTCAATCCTCAATCCCCAATCCTCAATCTTCAGTCCTCAATCTTCAATCCTCAATCATCAATCCTCAATACTCAATCTTCAATCCTCAATCCTCAATCCTCAATCCTCAATTCTCAATCCTCAATCCTCAACGCTCTGACCTGAAGCATCAATACTCAACCCTCAGTCCTCGTCCGCAATCCACAACCCTCAATCCTCAATCCTCAATCTTCGATCATCAATATTCAATCATCAATCCTCAATCTTCAATCCTCTATCCTCAATCCTCAATGCTGAATGTTCAATCCTCAATACCCAATCCTCAATCTTCAATCCTCAATACTCAATCCTCAATCCTCAATCCTCAATCCTCAGTCCTCAAACCTCAATCCTGAATCCTCAATCCTTAATCCTCAATCTTCAGCCCTCAGTCCTCAACAATCAATTGTCAGTCCTCAATCCTCAATAGAATATACCCAATTCACAGTTTTCAACACTCAATCCCCAACCTTCAATCTTCAAATCTCAATCCACTATCATCAATTCTCATCACTCAACGCTCAACACTCAGTCCCAAATCCTCAATCTTCAATCCCCAATCCTCAATCCTCAATCCTCAATCCTCAATCTTCAATCCTCAATACTCAATCTTCAATCCTCAATCCTCAATCCTCAATCCTCAATCCTCAATCCTCAATCGTCAATCCTCAATCGTCAATCCTCAATCCTCAATCCTCAATCTTCAATCCTCAATCCTCAATCCTCAATCATCAATCCTCAATTTTCAATCCTCAATACCCAATCTTCAATCCTCAATCCTCAATCCTCAGTCATCAATCCTCAATCCTCAATCCTCAACCCTCAATCCTCAGTCCTGAAATCTCAATCCCGAATCCTCAATCCTGAATCCGCAAACTTCAGTCCTCAGTCCTCAACAATCAATCGTCAATCCTCAATCCTCAATAGAATATCCTCAATTCACAGGTTTCAATACTCAAATCACCATTCTTCAATCTTCAAGTCTCAATCCACAAACATCAATTCTCATCACTCAGCCCTCAACACTCAGTCCTCAATCTTCAATCCTCAGTCCTCAATCCGCAATCTTGAATAATCAATACTCAATCTTCAATCCTCAATCCTCAATTCTCAATCCTCAACACTCAACCCTCAATCGTCAATCCTCAATCCCCAATCCTCAATCTTCAATCCTCTATCCACAATCCTCAATCCTCAATCCTCAATCCTCAATCTTCAATACTCAATACTCAATCTTCAATCCTCAATCCTCAATCCTCAGACCTCAATTCTCAATCCTCAATCCTCAATCCTCAATCTTCAATCCTCAATACTCAATCTGCAATCCTCAATCCTCAATCCGCAATCATCAATCCTAATTCGTCACTCCTCAATACCCAATCCTCAATCTTCAATCCTCAATCCTCAATCCTCAATTCTAAATCCTCAACCCTCAATCCTCAATCCTCAATCTCTAATCCTCAATACTCAATCCTAAATTCTCAATCCTCAATCCTCAATCCTTAATCCTCAATACTCAACCCTCAATTCTCAGTCCAGAAACATCAGTTCCGAATCCTCAATCCTGAATCCTCAGTCATCAGCCCTCAGTCCTCAACAATCAATTGTCAATCCTCAATCCTCAATAGAATATCCTCAATTCACAGTTTTCAATACTCAATCCCCTTTCTTCAATCTTCAAATCTCAATCCACAAACATCAATTCTCATTACTCAACCCTCAACACTCAGTCCTCTATCTTCAATCCTCAATCCTAAATCCTCAACCTTCAATCCGCAATACTCAATCTTCAATCCTCAATCCTCAATTCTCAATCCTCAATAGTCAATCCTCAACCGTCAATCCTGAATTCCCAATCCTCAATCTTCAATCCTCAATCCTCAATCTTCAATCCTTAATCCTCAATCCTCAATCCCCAATCCTCAATCTTCAATCCTCAATACTCAATCTTCAATCCTCAATCCTCAATCCTCAATCCTCAATCCTCAATCCTCAATCCTCAATTCTCAATCCTCAATCTTCAATCCTCAATACTCAATCTTCAACACACAACCTTCAATCCTCAATCCTCAATCCTCATTCTTCAATCCTCAACACCAAATTCTCAATCTGCAATCCTCAATCCTCAATCCTCAATTCTCAATCCTCATTCCTCAATCCTCAGACCTCAGACATCAATACTCAACCCTCTGTCCTCGTCCGCAATCCACAACCCTCAGTCCTCAATCCTCAATCTTCAATCATCAATATTCAATCTTCAATCCTCAATACTCAACCCTCTATCCTCAATCCTCAATCCTGAATGTTCAATCCTCAATACCCAATCCTCAATCTTCAATACCCAGTACTCAATCCTCAATCCTCAATCCTCGAATCCTCAGTCCTCAAACCTCAGTCCTGAATCCTCAATCCTGATACCTCAATCTTCAGCCCTCAGTCCTCAACAATCAATTGTCAGTCCTCAATCCTCAATAGAATATACCCAATTCGAGGTTTTCAATACTCAATCCCCAATCTTCAATTTTCAAATCTCAATCCACAAACGTCAATTCTCATCACTCAACGCTCAACACTCAGTCCCCAATCCTCAACCTTCAATCCTCAATCCTCAACCCTCAATCCTCAATCCTCTATCTTCAATCCTCAATACTCAATCTTCAATCCTCAATCCTCAATCCTCAATCCTCATTCTTCAATCCTCAACACCCAGTCCTCACTCTTCAATCCTCAATCCTCAATCCTCAATTCTCAATCCTCAATCCTCAACGCTCTGACCTCAAGCATCAATACTCAACCCTCAGTCCTCGTCCGCAATCCACAACCCTCAATCCTCAATCCTCAATCTTCGATCATCAATATTCAATCATCAATCCTCAATCTTCAATCCTCTATCCTCAATCCTCAATCCTGAATGTTCAATCCTCAATACTCAATCCTCAATCCTCAATCCTCAATCCTCAGTCCTCAAACCTCAATCCTGAATCCTCAATCCTGAATCCTCAATCTTCTGCCCTCAGTCCTCAACAATCAATTGTCAGTCCTCAATCCTCAATCCTCAATCCTCAATCCTCAATCTTCAATCCTCAATACTCAATCTTCAATCCTCAATCCTCAATCCTCAATCCTCAATCCTCAATCCTCAATCCTCAATCGTCAATCTTCAGCCCTCAGTCCTCAACAATCAGTTGTCAATCCTCAATCCTCAATACAACATCATCAATTCACAGTTTTCAATACTGAATACTCAATCTGCAATCTTCAAATCTCAATCCACAAACATCAATTCTCTTCACTCAACCCTCAACACTCAGTCCTCTATCTTCAATCCTCAATCCTAAATCCTCAATCTTCAATCCTCAATCCTCAATCCTCATTCTTCAATCCTCAACACCCAGTCCTCAATCTTCAATCCTCAATCCTCAATCCTCAATTCTCAATCCTCAATCCTCAACGCTCAGACGTCAAGCATCAATACTCAACCCTCAGTCCTCGTCCGCAATCCACAACCCTCAATCCTTAATCCTCAATCTGCGATCATCAATATTCAATCATCAATCCTCAATCTTCAATCCTCTATCCTCAATCCTCAATCCTGAATGTTCAATCCTCAATACCCAGTCCTCAATCTTCAATCCTCAATACTCAATCCTCAATCCTCAATCCTCAATCCTCAGTCCTCAAACCTCAATCCTGAATCCTCAATCCTGAATCCTCAATCTTCAGCCCTCAGTCCTCAACAATCAATTGTCAGTCCTCAATCCTCAATCCTCAATCCTAAATCCTCAATCTTCAATCCTCAATCCTCAATCCTCAATCCTCAATCCTCAATCCTCAATCCTCAATTGTCAATCTTCAGCCCTCAGTCCTCAACAATCAGTTGTCAATCCTCAATCCTCAATACAACATCATCAATTCACAGTTTTCAATACTGAATACTCAATCTGCAATCATCAAATCTCAATCCACAAACATCAATTCTCATCACTCAACCCTCAACACTCAGTCCTCTATCTTCAATCCTCAATCCTAAATCCTCAATCTTCAATCCTCAATCCTCAATCCTCATTCTTCAATCCTCAACACCCAGTCCTCAATCTTCAATCCTCAATCCTCAATCCTCAATTCTCAACCCTCAATCCTCAACGCTCAGTCCTCAAGCATCAATACTCAACCCTCAGTCCTCGTCCGCAATCCACAACCCTCAATCCTCAATCCTCAATCTTCCATCATCAGTATTCAATCATCAATCCTCAATCTTCAATCCTCTACCCTCAATCCTCAATCCTGAATGTTCAATCCTCAATACCCAATCCTCAATCTTCAATCCTCAATACTCAATCCTCAATCCTCAATCCTCAATCCTCAGTCCTCAAACCTCAATCCTGAATCCTCAATCCTGAATCCTCAATCTTCAGCCCTCAGTCCTCAACAATCAATTGTCAGTCCTCAATCCTCAATAGAATATACCCAATTCACAGTTTTCGACACTCAATCCCCAATCTTCAATCTTCAAATCTCAATCCACTAACATCAATTCTGATCACTCAACGCTCAACACTCAGACCCCAATCCTCAATCTTCAATCCCCAATCCTCAATCCTCAATACTCAATCCTCAATCTTCAATCCTCAATACTCAATTTTCAATCCTCAATCCTCAAACCTCAATCCTCAATCCTCAATCGTCAATCTCCAATCCCCAATGCTCAATCTTCAATTCACAATACTCAATCTTCAATCCTCAATCCTCAATCCTCAATCCTCAATCCTCAATCCTCAATCCTCAATCGTCAATCCTCAATCCTCAATCCTCAATCCTCAGTCGTCAATGCTCAATCCCCAATCCTCAATCTTCAATCCTCTATCCTCAATCCTCAATCCTCAATTCCCAATCCTCATTCTTCAATCCTCAATCTTCAATCCTCAATCATCAATCCTCAATTATCAAACCTCAATACTCAATCTTCAATCCTCAATCCTCAATCCTCAATCCTCAATCCTCAATCCTCAATCCTCAACCCGCAATCCTCAGTCCTGTAACCTCAATCCCGAATCCTCAATCCTGAATCCGCAAACTTCAGTCCTCAGTCCTCAGTCCTCAGTCCTCAACAATCAATTGTCAATCCTCAATCCTCAATAGAATATCCTCAATTCACAGTTTTCAATACTCAATCCCCATTCTTCAATCTTCAAATCTCAATCCACAAACATCAATTCTCATCACTCAACCCTCAACACTCAGTCCTCAATCTTCAATCCTCAATCCTCAATCTGCAATATTGAATCCTCAATACTCAATCTTCAATCCTCAATCCTCAATTCTCAATCCTCAACACTCAATCCTCAATCCTCAGTCCTCAATCCCCAATCCTCAATCTTCAGTCCTCTATCCTCAATCCTCAATCCTCAATCCTCAATCCTCAATATTCAATACTCAATACTCAATCTTCAATCCTCAATCCTCAATCCTCAGTCCTCAATCCTCAATCCTCAATCCTCAATCCTCAATCCTCAATCCTCAATCTTCAATCCTCAATACTCAATCTGCAATCCTCAATTCTCAATCATCAATACTCAATCCTCAATGCTCAATCTTCAATCCTCAATCCTCAATTCTCAATCCTCAATACTCAATCCTCAATCGTCAATCCTCAATTCCCAATCCTCAATCTTCAATCCTCAATCCTCAATCTTCAATCCTCAATCCTCAATCCTCAATCCCCAATCTTCAATCTTCAATCCTCAATAGTCAATCTTCAATCCTCAATCCTCAATCCTCAATCCTCAATCCGCAATCCTCAATCCTCAATCTTCAATCCTCAATACTCAATCCTCAACCCTCAATCTTCAATCCTCAATCCTCAATCCTCATTCTTCAATCCTCAACACCCAGTCCTCAATCTTCAATCCTCAATCCTCAATCCCCAATTCTCAATCCTCAATCCTCAACGCTCAGACCTCAAGCATCAATACTCTACCCACAGTCCTCGTCCGCAATCCACAACCCTCAATCCTCAATCCTCAATCTTCGATCATCAATATTCAATCATCAATCCTCAACCTTCAATCCTCTATCCTCAATCCTCAATCCTGAATGTTCAATCCTCAATACCCAATCCTCAATCTTCAATCCTCAATACTCAATCCTCAATCCTCAATCCTCAATCCTCAGTCCTCAAACCTCAATCCTGAATCCTCAATCCTGAATCCTCAATCTTCAGCCCTCAGTCCTCAACAATCAATTGTCAGTCCTCAATCCTCAATCCTCAATCCTCAATCCTCTATCTTCAATCCTCAATACTCAATCTTCAATCCTCAATCCTCAATCCTCAATCCTCAATCCTCAATCCTCAATCCTCAATCGTCAATCTTCTGCCCTCAGTCCTCAACAATCAGTTGTCAATCCTTAATCCTCAATACAACATCATCAATTCACAGTTTTCAATACTGAATACTCAATCTGCAATCTTCAAATCTCTATCCACAAACATCAATTCTCATCACTCAACCCTCAACACTCCGTCCCCAATCCTCAATCTTCAATACTCAATCCTCAATCCTCAATCATCAATCCTCAATTTTCAATCCTCAATACTCAATCTTCAATCATCAATCCTCAATCCTAAATCCTCAGTCCTCAATCCTCAATCCTCAATCCTCAACCCTCAATCATCAGTCCTGAAACCTCAATCCCGAATCCTCAATCCTGAATCCGCAAACTTCAGTCCTCAGTCCTCAACAATCAATCGTCAATCCTCAATCCTCAATAGAATATCCTCAATTCACAGTTTTCAATACTCAAATCCCCATTCTTCAATCTTCAAGCCTCAATCCACAAACATCAATTCTCATCACTCAGCCCTCAACACTCAGTCCTCAATCTTCAATCCTCAATCCTCAATCCGCAATCTTGAATCCTCAATACTCAATCTTCAATCCTCAATCCTCAATTCTCAATCCTCAATACTCAATCCTCAATCGTCAATCCTCAATTCCCAATCCTCAATCTTCAATCCTCAATCCTCAATCTTCAATCCTCAATCCTCAATCCTCAATCCCCAATCCTCAATCTTCAATCCTCAATACTCAATCTTCAACCCTCAATCCTCAATCCTCAATCCTCAATCCTCAATCCTCAATCCTCAATCTTCAATCCTCAATACTCAATCTTCAACCCTCAATCTTCAATCCTCAATCCTCAATGCTCATTCTTCAATCCTCAACACCCAGTCCTCAATCTTCAATCCTCAATCCTCAATCCTCAATGCTCAATCCTCAAACCTCAATCCTCAGACCTCAAGCATCAATACTCAACCCTCAGTCCTCGTCCGCAATCCCTAACCCTCAATCCTAAATCCTCAATTCCCAATCCTCAATCTTCAATCCTCAATCCTCAATCTTCAATCCTCAATCCTCAATCCTCAATCCCCAATCTTCAATCTTCAATCCTGAATACTCAATCTTCAATCCTCAATCCTCAATCCTCAATCCTCAATCCTCAATCCTCAATCCTCAATCGTCAATCTTCAGCCCTCAGTCCTCAACAATCAGTGGTCAATCCTCAATCCTCAATACAACATCATCAAATCACAGTTTTCAATACTGAATACTCAATCTGCAATCTTCAAACCTCAATCCACAAACATCAATTCTCATCACTCAACCCTCAACACTCAGTCCTCTATCTTCAATCCTCAATCCTAAATCCTCAATCTTCGATCCTCAATCCTCAATCCTCATTCTTCAATCCTCAACACCCAGTCCTCAATCTTCAATCCTCAATCCTCAATCCTCAATTCTCAATCCTCAATCCTCAACGCTCAGACCTCAAGCATCAATACTCAACCCTCAGTCCTCGTCCGCAATCCACAACCCTCAATCCTTAATCCTCAATCTGCGATCATCAATATTCAATCATCAATCCTCAATCTTCAATCCTCTATCCTCAATCCTCAATCCTGAATGTTCAATCCTCAATACCCAGTCCTCAATCTTCAATCCTCAATCCTCAATCCTCAATCCTCAATCCTCAATCCTCAGTCCTCAAACCTCAATCCTGAATCCTCAATCCTGAATCCTCAATCTTCAGCCCTCAGTCCTCAACAATCAATTGTCAGTCCTCAATCCTCAATCCTCAATCCTCAATCCTCAATCTTCAATCCTCAATACTCAATCTTCAATCCTCAATCCTCAATCCTCAATCCTCAATCCTCAATCCTCAATCCTCAATTGTCAATCTTCAGCCCTCAGTCCTCAACAATCAGTTGTCAATCCTCAATCCTCAATACAACATCATCAATTCACAGTTTTCAATACTGAATACTCAATCTGCAATCTTCAAATCTCAATCCACAAACATCAATTCTCATCACTCAACCCTCAACACTCAGTCCTCTATCTTCAATCCTCAATCCTAAATCCTCAATCTTCAATCCTCAATCCTCAATCCTCATTCTTCAATCCTCAACACCCAGTCCTCAATCTTCAATCCTCAATTCTCAATCCTCAATTCTCAATCCTCAATCCTCAACGCTCAGTCCTCAAGCATCAATACTCAACCCTCAGTCCTCGTCCGCAATCCACAACCCTCAATCCTCAATCCTCAATCTTCGATCATCAATATTCAATCATCAATCCTCAATCTTCAATCCTCTACCCTCAATCCTCAATCCTGAATGTTCAATCCTCAATACCCAATCCTCAATCTTCAATCCTCAATACTCAATCCTCAATCCTCAATCCTCAATCCTCAGTCCTCAAACCTCAATCCTGAATCCTCAATCCTGAATCCTCAATCTTCAGCACTCAGTCCTCAAGAATCAATTGTCAGTCCTCAATCCTCAATAGAATATACCCAATTCACAGTTTTCGACACTCAATCCCCAATCTTCAATCTTCAAATCTCAATCCACTAACATCAATTCTCATCACTCAACGCTCAACACTCAGACCCCAATCCTCAATCTTCAATCCCCAATCCTCAATCCTCAATACTCAATCCTCAATCTTCAATCCTCAATACTCAATCTTCAATCCTCAATCCTCAAACCTCAATCCTCAATCCTCAATCCTCAATCCTCAATCGTCAATCTCCAATCCCCAATGCTCAATCTTCAATTCACAATACTCAATCTTCAATCCTCAATCCTCAATCCTCAATCCCCAATCCTCAATCCTCAATCCTCAATCGTCAATCCTCAATCCTCAATCCTCAATCCTCAGTCGTCAATGCTCAATCCTCAATCGTCAATCTCCAATCCCCAATGCTCAATCTTCAATTCACAATACTCAATCTTCAATCCTCAATCCTCAATCCTCAATCCTCAATCCTCAATCCTCAATCCTCAATCGTCAATCCTCAATCCTCAATCCTCAATCCTCAATCCTCAGTCGTCAATGCTCAATCCCCAATCCTCAATCTTCAATCCTCTATCCTCAATCCTCAATCCTCAATTCCCAATCCTCATCCTTCAATCCTCAATCTTCAATCCTCAATCATCAATCCTCAATTATCAAACCTCAATACTCAATCTTCAATCCTCAATCCTCAATCCTCAATCCTCAATCCTCAATCCTCAATCCTCAACCCGCAATCCTCAGTCCTGTAACCTCAATCCCGAATCCTCAATCCTGAATCCGCAAACTTCAGTCCTCAGTCCTCAGTCCTCAACAATCAATTGTCAATCCTCAATCCTCAATAGAATATCCTCAATTCACAGTTTTCAATACTCAATCCCCATTCTTCAATCTTCAAATCTCAATCCACAAACATCAATTCTCATCACTCAACCCTCAACACTCAGTCCTCAATCTTCAATCCTCAATCCTCAATCTGCAATATTGAATCCTCAATACTCAATCTTCAATCCTCAATCCTCAATTCTCAATCCTCGACACTCAATCCTCAATCCTCAATCCTCAATCCCCAATCCTCAATCTTCAGTCCTCTATCCTCAATCCTCAATCCTCAATCCTCAATCCTCAATCTTCAATACTCAATACTCAATACTCAATCTTCAATCCTCAATCCTGAATCCTCAGTCCTCAATCCTCAATCCTCGATCCTCAATCCTCAATCTTCAATCCTCAATACTCAATCTGCAATCCTCAATTCTCAAACATCAATACTCAATCCTCAATGCTCAATCTTCAATCCTCAATCCACAATTCTCAATCCTCAATACTCAATCCTCAATCGTCAATCCTCAATTCCCAATCCTCAATCTTCAATCCTCAATCCTCAATCTTCAATCCTCAATCCTCAATCCACAATCCCCAATCTTCAATCTTCAATCCTCAATAGTCAATCTTCAATCCTCAATCCTCAATCCTCAATCCTCAATCCGCAATCCTCAATCCTCAATCTTCAATCCTCAATACTCAATCCTCAACCCTCAATCTTCAATCCTCAATCCTCAATCCTCATTCTTCAATCCTCAACACCCAGTCCTCAATCTTCAATCCTCAATCCTCAATCCTCACTGCTCAATCCTCAAACCTCAATCCTCAGACCTCAAGCACCAATACTCAACCCCCAGTCCTCGTCCGCAATCCCTAACCCTCAATCCTAAATCCTCAATTCCCAATCCTCAATCTTCAATCCTCAATCCTCAATCTTCAATCCTCAATCCTCAATCCTCAATCCCCAATCTTCAATCTTCAATCCTCAATAGTCAATCTTCAATCCTCAATCCTCAATCCTCAATCCTCAATCCGCAATCCTCAATCCTCAATCTTCAATCCTCAATACTCAATCCTCAACCCTCAATCTTCAATCCTCAATCCTCAATCCTCATTCTTCAATCCTCAACACCCAGTCCTCAATCTTCAATCCTCAATCCTCAATCCTCAATTCTCAATCCTCAATCTTCGATCACCAATATTCAATCATCAATCCTCAATCTTCAATCCTCTATCCTCAATCCTCAATCCTGAATGTTCAATCCTCAATACCCAATCCTCAATCTTCAATCCTCAATACTCAATCCTCAATCCTCAATCCTCAATCCTCAGTCCTCAAACCTCAATCCTGAATCCTCAATCCTGAATCCTCAATCTTCAGCCCTCAGTCCTCAACAATCAATTGTCAGTCCTCAATCCTCAATAGAGAATACCCAATTCACAGTTTTCAACACTCAATCCCCAATCTTCAATCTTCAAATCTCAATCCACTAACATGAATTCTCATCACTCAACGCTCAACACTCAGACCCCAATCCTCAATCTTCAATCCCCAATCCTCAATCCTCAATACTCAATCCTCAATCTTCAATCCTCAATACTCAATCTTCAATCCTCAATCCTCAATCCTCAATCCTCAATCCTCAATCCTCAATCCTCAATCGTCAATCTCCAATCCTGAATACTCAATCTTCAATCCTCAATCCTCAATCCTCACTCCTCAGTCCTCATTCTTCAATCCTCAATACCAAACCCTCAATCATCAATCCTCAATCCTCAAACCTCAATTCGCAATCCTCAATCTTCAGACCTCAAGCATTAATACCCAACCATCAGACCTCGTCCTCAATCTACAACCCTCAATCCTCAATACTCAATCTTCAATCATCAATATTCAACCTTCAATCCTCAGTCTCCAATACTCAATCCTCAATCCTCAATCCTCAATCCTCAATCCTCAGTCGTCAATGCTCAATCCCCAATCCTCAATCTTCAATCCTCTGTCCTCAATCCTCAATCCTCAATTCCCAATCCTCATTCTTCAATCCTCAATCTTCAATCCTCAATCATATATCCTCAATTATCAAACCTCAATACTCAATCTTCAATCCTCAATCCTCAATCCTCAATCCTCAATCCTCAATCCTCAATCCTCAACCCGCAATCCTCAGTCCTGTAACCTCAATCCCGAATTCTCGATCCTGAATCCGCAAACTTCAGTCCTCAGTCCTCAGTCCTCAACAATCAATTGTCAATCCTCAATCCTCAATAGAATATCCTCAATTCACAGTTTTCAATACTCAATCCCCATTCTTCAATCTTCAAATCTCAATCCACAAATATCAGTTCTCATCACTCAACCCTCAACACTCAGTCCACAATCTTCAATCCTCAATCCTCAATCTGCAATATTGAATCCTCAATACTCAATCTTCAATCCTCAATCCTCAATTCTCAATCCTCAACACTCAATCCTCAATCATCAATCCTCAATCCCCAATCCTCAATCTTCAGTCCTCTATCCTCAATCCTCAATCCTCAATCCTCAATCCTCAATCTTCAATACTCAATACTCAATCTTCAATCCTCAATCCTCAATCCTCAGTCCTCAATCCTCAATCCTCAATCCTCAATCCTCAATCTTCAATCCTCAATACTCAGTCTGCAATCCTCAATTATCAAACCTCAATACTCAATCTTCAATCCTCAATCCTCAATCCTCAATCCTCAATCCTCAATCCTCAATCCTCAACCCGCAATCCTCAGTCCTGTAACCTCAATCCCGAATCCTCGATCCTGAATCCGCAGACTTCAGTCCTCAGTCCTCAGTCCTCAACAATCAATTGTCAATCCTCAATCCTCAATAGAATATCCTCAATTCACAGTTTTCAATACTCAATCCCCATTCTTCAATCTTCAAATCTCAATCCACAAATATCAGTTCTCATCACTCAACCCTCAACACTCAGTCCACAATCTACAATCCTCAATCCTCAGTCTGCAATATTGAATCCTCAATACTCAATCTTCAATCCTCAATCCTCAATTCTCAATCCTCAACACTCAATCCTCAGTCCTCAATCCTCAATCCCCAACCCTCATTCTTCAATCCTCAATACCCAATCCTCAATCTTCAATCCTCAATCCTCAATCCTCAATTCTCAATCCTCAATCCTCAGTCCTGAGTCCTCAGACCTCAATCCTCAACCCTCAGCCCTCATCCTCAATCCTCAATCCTCAATCCTCAGTCCTCACCCTCAATTCTCAATCCTCAATCCTCAATCCTCAATCATCAATCCCCAATCCTCAATCCTCAATCCTCAATCCCCAATCCTCAATCCTCAGTCCTCAAACATCAATCCTGAATCCTAAATATTCAGCCCTCAGTCCTCAACAATCAATTGTCAGTCCTCAATACTCAATAGAATATACCCAATTCGCAGGTTTCAATACTCAATCCCCAATATTCAATCTTCAAATCTCAATCCACAAACATCAATTCTCAACACTCAACGCTCAACACTCAGTCCCCAATCCTCAATCCTCAATCCTCAATCCTCAATCCTCAATCCTCAATCCTCATTCCTCAAACCTCAATCCTCAATCCTCAGTCCTCACCCTCAATTCTCAATCCTCAATCCTCAATCCTCAATCATCAATCCCCAATCCTCAATCCTCAATCCCCAATCCACAATCCTCAGTCCTCAAACATCAATCCTGAATCCTAAATCTTCAGCCCTCAGTCCTCAACAATCAGTTGTTAATCCTCAATCCTCAATAGAATATCACCAATTCACAGTTTTCAATACTCAATACTCAACCTGCAATCTTCAAATCTCTATCCACAAACATCAATTCTCATCACTCAACCCTCAACACTCAGTCCACAATCCTCAATATTCAATCCTCAATCCTCAATCCTCAATCCTCAATCATCAACCTTCAATCCTCAGTGCTCAATCTTCAATCCTCAATCCTCAATCCTCAGTCCTCAATCCTCAATCCCCAATCCTCATTCTTGAATCCTCAATACCCAATCCTCAATCTTCAATCTTCAATCCTCAATCCTCAATTCTCAATCCTCAATAGTCAATCCTCAATCCTCGATCCTCAATCCTCAACCCTCAATCTTCAATCCTCAATACTCAATCTTTAATCCTCAATCCTCAGTCCTCAAACCTCAATTCTGAGTACTCAGTCCTGAATCCTCAACCTTCAGCCCTCAGTCCTGAAACATCAATACCGAATCCTCAATACTGAATCCTCAATCTTCAGCCCTCAGTCCTCAACAATCAAATGTCAATCCTGAATCCTCGATAGAATATCCTCAATTCACAGTTTTCAATTCTCAATCCCCATTCTTCAATCTTCAAATCTCAATCCACAAGCATCAATTCTCATCACTCAACCCTCAACACTCAGTCCTCAATCTTCAATCCTCAATCCTAAATCCTCAATATTCAATCCTCAATACTCAATCTTCAATCCTCAATCCTCAATTCTCAATCTTCAGTACTCAATCCTCAACCGTCAATCCTCAATTCCCAATCCTCAATCTTCAATCCTCAATCCTCAATCTTCAATCCTTAATCCTCAATCCTCAATCCCCAATCCTCAATCTTCAATCCTCAATACTCAATCGTCAATCCTCAATACTGAATCTTCAATCCTCAATCCTCAATCCTCAATCCTCAATCCTCAATCCTCAATCCTCAATCCTCAATCCTCAATCTTCAATACTCAGTCCCCAATCCTCAATCTTCAATCCTCAATCCTCAATCCTCAATCCTCGATCCTCGAACCTCAATCCTCAGTCCTCAATCCTCAATCCTCAATGTTCAATCCGCAATACCCAATCCTCAATCTTCAATCCTCTATCCTCAATCCTCAATCCTCAATCCCCAATCCTCAATCTTCAATCCTCAATCTTCAATCCTCAATCATCAATCCTCAATACTCAATCTTCAATCCTCAATCCTCAATCCTGAATCCTCAATCCTCAATCCTCAATCCTCAATCCTCAATCCTCAGTCGTCAATGCTCAATCCCAATCCTCAATCTTCAATACTCTATCCTCAATCTTCAGTCCTCAATCCCCAATCCTCAATCTTCAATCCTCAATCCTCAATCCTCAACCCTCAATCCTCAGTCCTGAAACCTCAATCCCGAATCCTCAATCCTGAATCCGCAAACTTCAGTCCTCAGTCCTCAACAATCAATCGTCAATACTCAATCCTCAATAGAATATCCTCAATTCACAGTTTTCAATACTCAATCCCCATTCTTCAATCTTCAAGTCTCAATCCACAAACATCAATTCTCATCACTCAGCCCTCAACACTCAGTCCTCAATCTTCAATCCTCAATCCTCAATCCGCAATCTTGAATCCTCAATACTCAATCTTCAATCCTCAATCCTCAATTCACAATCCTCAACACTCAATCCTCAATCGTCAATCCTCAATCCCCAATCCTCAATCTTCAATCCTCTATCCTCAATCCTCAATCCTCAATCCTCAATCCTCAGTCATCAATCCTCAATCCTCAATCCTCAAACCTCAATCCTCAGTCCTGAAATCTCAATCCCGAATCCTCAATCCTGAATCCGCAAACTTCAGTCTTCAGTCCTCAACAATCAATCGTCAATCCTCAATACTCAATAGAATATCCTCAATTCACAGTTTTCAATACTCAAATCCCCATTCTTCAATCTTCAAGTCTCAATCCACAAACATCAATTCTCATCACTCAGCCCTCAACACTCAGTCCTCAATCTTCAATCCTCAATCCTCAATCCGCAATCTTGAATCCTCAATACTCAATCTTCAATCCTCAATCCTCAATTCTCAATCCTCAACACTCAACCCTCAATCGTCAATCCTCAATCCCCAATCCTCAATCTTCAATCCTCTATCCACAATCCTCAATCCTCAATCCTCAATCCTCGATCTTCAATACTCAATACTCAATCTTCAATCCTCAATCCTCAATCCTCAGACCTCAATTCTCAATCCTCAATCCTCAATCCTCAATCTTCAATCCTCAATACTCAATCTGCAATCCTCAATACTCAATCCTCAATCATCAATCCTAATTCGTCACTCCTCAATACCCAATCCGCAATCTTGAATCCTCAATCCTCAATCCTCAATTCTCAATCCTCAACCCTCAATCCTCAATCCTCAATCTTTAATCCTCAATACTCAATCCTCAATTCTCAATCCTCAATCCTCAATCCTTAATCCTCAATACTCAACCCTCAATGCTCAGTCCAGAAACATCAGTTCCGAATCCTCAATCCTGAATCCTCAGTCTTCAGCCCTCAGTCCTCAACAATCAATTGTCAATCCTCAATCCTCAATAGAATATCCTCAATTCACAGTTTTCAATACTCAATCCCCATTCTTCAATCTTCAAATCTCAATCCACAAACATCAATTCTCATCACTCAACACTCAACACTCAGTCCTCTATCTTCAATCCTCAATCCTAAATCCTCAATCTTCAATCCGCAATACTCAATCTTCAATCCTCAATCCTCAATTCTCAATCCTCAATAGTCAATCCTCAATCGTCAATCCTCAATTCCCAATCCTCAATCTTCAATCCTCAATCCTCAATCTTCAATCCTTAATCCTCAATCCTCAATCCCCAATCCTCAATCTTCAATACTCAATCTTCAATCCTCAATCCTCAATCCTCAGTCCTCAATCCTCAATCCGCAATCCTCAATCCTCAATCTTCAATCCTCAATACTCAATCTGCAATCCTCAATCCTCAATCCTCAATCCTCAATCCTAATTCGTCACTCCTCAATACCCAATCCTCAACCTTCAATCCTCAGTCCTCAATCCTCAATTCTCAATCCTCAATCCTCAATCCTCAATCCTCAATCTTCAATCCTCAATACTCAATCTTCAATACTCAATCCTCAATCATCAATCCTCAATACTCAATCCTCAATCCTCAATCCTAAATCCTCAATCCTCAATCCTCAGTCCCCAAACCACAATCCTGAATCCTCAACCATGAATCCTCAATCTTCAGCCCTCAGTCCTCAACGATCAGTTGTCAATCCTCAATCCTCAATAGAATATCACCAATTCACAGATTTCAATACTCAATACACAATCTGCAATCTTCAAATCTCTATCCTCCAACATCAATTCTCATCAATCATCCCTCAACACTCAGTCCTTTCTGTTCAATCCTCAATCCTCAATTCTCAAACTTCAATCCTCAATACTGAATCTTCAATCCTCAATCCTCAATCCTCAATCCTCAATCCTCAATCCTCAATCCTCAATCCTCAATCCTCAATCTTCAATACTCAGTCCCCAATCCTCAATCTTCAATCCCCAATCCTCAATCCTCAATCCTCGATCCTCGAACGTCAATCCTCAGTCCTCAATCCTCAATCCTCAATGTTCAATCCGCAATACCCAATCCTCAATCTTCAATCCTCTATCCTCAATCCTCAGTCCTCAATCCCCAATCCTTAATCTTCAATCCTCAATCTTCAATCCTCAATCATCAATCCTCAATACTCAATCTTCAATCCTCAATCCTCAATCCTCAATCCTCAATCCTCAATCCTCAATCCTCAATCCTCAATCCTCAGTCGTCAATGCTCAATCCCAATCGTCAATCCTCAATCCTCAATCCTCAATCCTCAGTCGTCAATGCTCAATCACCAATCCTCAATCTTCAATCCTCTATCCTCAATCCTCAATCCTCAATTCCCAATCCTCATTCTTCAATACTCAATCTTCAATCCTCAATCATCAATCCTCAATTATCAAACCTCAATACTCAATCTTCAATCCTCAATCCTCAATCCTCAATCCTCAATCGTCAATCCTCAATCCTCAACCCGCAATCCTCAGTCCTGTAACCTCAATCCCGAATCCTCAATCCTGAATCCGCAAACTTCAGTCCTCAGTCCTCAGTCCTCAACAATCAACTGTCAATCCTCAATCCTCAATAGAATATCCTCAATTCACAGTTTTCAATACTCAATCCCCATTCTTCAATCTTCAAATCTGAATCCACAAACATCAATTCTCATCACTCAACCCTCAACACTCAGTCCTCAATCTTCAATCCTCAATCCTCAATCTGCAATATTGAATCCTCAATACTCAATCTTCAATCCTCAATCCTCAGTTCTCAATCCTCAACACTCAATCCTCAATCCTCAATCCTCAATCCCCAATCCTCAATCTTCAGTCCTCTATCCTCAATCCTCAATCCTCAATCCTCAATCCTCAATGTTCAATACTCAATACTCAATCTTCAATCCTCAATCCTCAATCCTCAGTCCTCAATCCTCAATCCTCAATCCGCAATCCTCAATCCTCAATCTTCAATCCTCAGTACTCAATCCTCAACCCTCAATCTTCAATCCTCAATCCTCAATCCTCATTCTTCAATCCTCAACACCCAGTCCTCAATCTTCAATCCTCAATCCTCAATCCTCAATTCTCAATCCTCAATCCTCAATGCTCAGACCTCAAGCATCAATACTCAACCGTCAGTCCTCTTCCGCAATCCACAACCCTCAATCCTCAATCCTCAATCTTCGATCATCAATATTCAATCACCAAACCTCAATCTTCAATCCTCTATCCTCAATCCTCAATCCTGAATGTTCAATCCTCAATACCCAATCCTCAATCTTCAATCCTCAATACTCAATCCTCAATCCTCAATCCTCAATCCTCAGTCCTCAAACCTCAATCCTTAATCCTCAATCCTGAATCCTCAATCTTCAGCCCTCAGTCCTCAACAATCAATTGTCAGTCCTCAATCCTCAATCCTCAATCCTCAATCCTCTATCTTCAATCCTCAATACTCAATCTTCAATCCTCAATCCTCAATCCTCAATCCTCAATCCTCAATCCTCAATCCTCAATACTCAATCTGCAATCCTCAATCCTCAATCCTCAATCCTCAATCCTAATTCGTCACTCCTCAATACCCAATCCTCAACCTTCAATCCTCAGTCCTCAATCCTCAATTCTCAATCCTCAATCCTCAATCCTCAATCCTCAATCTTCAATCCTCAATACTCAATCTTCAATACTCAATCCTCAATCATCAATCCTCAATACTCAATCCTCAATCCTCAATCCTAAATCCTCAATCCTCAATCCTCAGTCCCCAAACCACAATCCTGAATCCTCAACCATGAATCCTCAATCTTCAGCCCTCAGTCCTCAACGATCAGTTGTCAATCCTCAATCCTCAATAGAATATCACCAATTCACAGATTTCAATACTCAATACACAATCTGCAATCTTCAAATCTCTATCCTCCAACATCAATTCTCATCAATCATCCCTCAACACTCAGTCCTTTCTGTTCAATCCTCAATCCTCAATTCTCAAACTTCAATCCTCAATACTGAATCTTCAATCCTCAATCCTCAATCCTCAATCCTCAATCCTCAATCCTCAATCCTCAATCCTCAATCCTCAATCTTCAATACTCAGTCCCCAATCCTCAATCTTCAATCCCCAATCCTCAATCCTCAATCCTCGATCCTCGAACGTCAATCCTCAGTCCTCAATCCTCAATCCTCAATGTTCAATCCGCAATACCCAATCCTCAATCTTCAATCCTCTATCCTCAATCCTCAGTCCTCAATCCCCAATCCTTAATCTTCAATCCTCAATCTTCAATCCTCAATCATCAATCCTCAATACTCAATCTTCAATCCTCAATCCTCAATCCTCAATCCTCAATCCTCAATCCTCAATCCTCAATCCTCAATCCTCAATCCTCAATCCTAAATCCTCAATCCTCAATTCTCAGTCCCCAAACCACAATCCTGAATCCTCAACCATGAATCCTCAATCTTCAGCCCTCAGTCCTCAACGATGAGTTGTCAATCCTCAATCCTCAATAGAATATCACCAATTCACAGATTTCAATACTCAATACACAATCTGCAATCTTCAAATCTCTATCCTCCAACATCAATTCTCATCAATCATCCCTCAACACGCAGTCCTTTATGTTCAATCCTCAATCCTCAATTCTCAAACTTCAATCCTCAATACTGAATCTTCAATCCTCAATCCTCAATCCTCAATCCTCGATCCTCGAACCCCAATCCTCAGTCCTCAATCCTCAATCCTCAATGTTCAATCCGCCATACCCAATCCTCAATCTTCAATCCTCTATCCTCAATCCTCAGTCCTCAATCCCCAATCCTCAATCTTCAATCCTCAATCTTCAATCCTCAATCATCAATCCTCAATACTCAATCTTCAATCCTCAATCCTCAATCCTCAATCCTCAATCCTCAATCCTCAATCCTCAATCCTCAATCCTCAGTCGTCAATGCTCAATCCCAATCCTCAATCTTCAATCCTCTATCCTCAATCCTCAATCCTCAATCCTCAATCTTCAATACTCAGTCCCCAATCCTCAATCTTCAATCCCCAATCCTCAATCCTCAATCCTCGATCCTCGAACCTCAATCCTCAGTCCTCAATCCTCAATCCACAATGTTCAATCCGCAATACCCAATCCTCAATCTTCAATCCTCTATCCTCAATCCTCAGTCCTCAATCCCCAATCCTCAATCTTCAATCCTCAATCTTCAATCCTCAATCATCAATCCTCAATACTCAATCTTCAATCCTCAATCCTCAATCCTCAATCCTCAATCCTCAATCCTCAATCCTCAATCCTCAATCCTCGGTCGTCAATGCTCAATCCCAATCGTCAATCCTCAATCCTCAATCCTCAATCCTCAGTCGTCAATGCTCAATCCCCAATCCTCAATCTTCAATCCTCTATCCTCAATCCTCAATCCTCAATTCCCAATCCTCATTCTTCAATCCTCAATCTTCAATCCTCAATCATCAATCCTCAATTATCAAACCTCAATACTCAATCTTCAATCCTCAATCCTCAATCCTCAATCCTCAATCCTCAATCCTCAACCCGCAATCCTCAGTCCTGTAACCTCAATCCCGAATCCTCGATCCTGAATCCGCAAACTTCAGTCCTCAGTCCTCAGTCCTCAACAATCAATTGTCAATCCTCAATCCTCAATAGAATATGCTCAATTCACAGTTTTCAATACTCAATCCCCATTCTTCAATCTTCAAATCTCAATCCACAAATATCAGTTCTCATCACTCAAGCCTCAACACTCAGTCCACAATCTTCAATCCTCAATCCTCAATCTGCAATATTGAATCCTCAATACTCAATCTTCAATCCTCAATCCTCAATTCTCAATCCTCAACACTCAATCCTCAATCCTCAATCCTCAATCCCCAATCCTCAATCTTCAGTCCTCTATCCTCAATCCTCAATCCTCAATCCTCAATCCTCAACCTTCAATACTCAATACTCAATCTTCAATCCTCAATCCTCAATCCTCAGTCCTCAATCCTCAATCCTCAATCCTCAATCCTCAATCTTCAATCCTCAATACTCAGTCTGCAATCCTCAATTCTCAATCATCAATACTCAATCCTCAATGCTCAATCTTCAATCCTCAATCCTCAATCCCCAATCCTCATTCTTCAATCCTCAATCTTCAATCCTCAATCATCAATCCTCAATTATCAAACCTCAATACTCAATCTTCAATCCTCAATCCTCAATCCTCAATCCTCAATCCTCAATCCTCAATCCTCAACCCGCAATCCTCAGTCCTGAAACCTCAATCCCGAATCCTCAATCCTGAATCCGCAAACTTCAGTCCTCAGTCCTCAGTCCTCAACAATCAATTGTCAATCCTCAATCCTCAATAGAATATCCTCAATTCACAGTTTTCAATACTCAATCCCCATTCTTCAATCTTCAAATCTCAATCCACAAACATCAATTCTCATCACTCAACCCTCAACTCTCAGTCCTCAATCTTCAATCCTCAATCCTCAATCCGCAATCTTGAATCCTCAATACTCAATCTTCAATCCTCAATCCTCAATTCTCAATCCTCAACACTCAATCCTCAATCCTCAATCCTCAATCCCCAATCCTCAATATTCAATCCTCAATCCTCAATCCTCAATCCCCAATCTTCAATCTTCAATCCTCAATAGTCAATCTTCAATCCTCAATCCTCAATCCACAATCCTCATTCCGCAATCCTCAATCCTCAATCTTCAATCCTCAATACTCAATCCTCAACCCTCAATCTTCAATCCTCAATCCTCAATCCTCATTCTTCAATCCTCAACACCCAGTCCTCAATCTTCAATCCTCAATCCTCAATCCTCAATTCTCAATCCTCAATCCTCAACGCTCAGACCTCAAGCATCAATACTCAACCCTCAGTCCTCGTCCGCAATCCACAACCCTCAATCCTCAATCCTCAATCTTCGGTCATCAATATTCAATCATCAATCCTCAATCTTCAATCCTCTATCCTCAATCCTTAATCCTCAATGTTCAATCCTCAATACCCAATCCTCAATCTTCAATCCTCAATATTCAATCCTCAATCCTCAATCCTCAATTCTCAGTCCTCAAACCTCAATCCTGAATCCCCAATCCTGAATCCTCAATCTTCAGCCCTCAGTCCTCAACAATCAATTGCCAGTCCTCAATCCTCAATAGAATATACCCGATTCACAGTTTTCAACACTCAATCCCCAATCTTCAATCTTCAAATCTCAATCCACTAACATCAATTCTCATCACTCAACGCTCAACACTCAGACCCCAATCCTCAATCTTCTATCCCCAATCCTCAATCCTCAATACTCAATCCTCAATCTTCAATCCTCAATACTCAATCTTCAATCCTCAATCCTCAGTCCTCAATCTTCAATCCTCAATCCTCAATCCTCAGTCCTCAATCCTCAATCCTCAATCCGCAATCCTCAATCCTCAATCTTCAATCCTCAGTACTCAATCCTCAACCCTCAATCTTCAATCCTCAATCCTCAATCCTCATTCTTCAATCCTCAACACCCAGTCCTCAATCTTCAATCCTCAATCCTCAATCCTCAATTCTCAATCCTCAATCCTCAATGCTCAGACCTCAAGCATCAATACTCAACCGTCAGTCCTCTTCCGCAATCCACAACCCTCAATCCTCAATCCTCAATCTTCGATCATCAATATTCAATCACCAAACCTCAATCTTCAATCCTCTATCCTCAATCCTCAATCCTGAATGTTCAATCCTCAATACCCAATCCTCAATCTTCAATCCTCAATACTCAATCCTCAATCCTCAATCCTCAATCCTCAGTCCTCAAACCTCAATCCTTAATCCTCAATCCTGAATCCTCAATCTTCAGCCCTCAGTCCTCAACAATCAATTGTCAGTCCTCAATCCTCAATCCTCAATCCTCAATCCTCTATCTTCAATCCTCAATACTCAATCTTCAATCCTCAATCCTCAATCCTCAATCCTCAATCCTCAATCCTCAATCCTCAATCGTCAATCTTCTGCCCTCAGTCCTCAACAATCAGTTGTCAATCCTCAATCCTCAATACAACATCATCAATTCACAGCTTTCAATACTGAATACTCAATCTGCAATCTTCAAATCTCTATCCAGAAACATCAATTCTCATCACTCAACCCTCAACACTCCGTCCCCAATCCTCAATCTTCAATACTCAATCCTCAATCCTCAATCATCAATCCTCAATTTTCAATCCTCAATACTCAATCTTCAATCATCAATCCTCAATCGTCAATCCTCAGTCCTCAATCCTCAATCCTCAATCCTCAACCCTCAATCCTCAGTCCTCAACCCTCAATCCTCAGTCCTGAAACCTCAATCCCGAATCCTCAATCCTGAATCCGCAAACTTCAGTCCTCAGTCCTCAATCCTCAATCCTCAATCCCCAATCTTCAATCTTCAATCCTCAATAGTCAATCTTCAATCCTCAATCCTCAATCCTCAATTCTCAATCCGCAATCCTCAATCCTCAATCTTCAATCCTCAATACTCAATCCTCAACCCTCAATCTTCAATCCTCAATCCTCAATCCTCATCCTTCAATCCTCAACACCCAGTCCTCAATCTTCAATCCTCAATCCTCAATCCTCAATTCTCAATCCTCAATCCTCAACGCTCAGACCTCAAGCATAAATACTCAACGCTCAGTCCTCGTCCGCAATCCACAACCCTCAATCCTCAATCCTCAATCTTCGATCATCAATATTCAATCATCAATCCTCAATCTTCAATCCTCTATCCTCAATCCTCAATCCTGAATGTTCAATCCTCAATACCCAATCCTCAATCTTCAATCCTCAATACCCAATCCTCAATCCTCAATCCTCAATCCTCAGTCCTCAAACCTCAATCCTGAATCCTCAATCCTGAATCCTCAATCTTCAGCCCCCAGTCCTCAACAATCAATTGTCAGTCCTAAATCCTCAATAGAGTATACCCAATTCACAGTCTTCAACACTCAATCCCCAATCTTCAATCTTCAAATCTCAATCCACTAACATCAATTCTCATCACTCAACGCTCAACACTCAGACCCCAATCCTCAATCTTCAATCCCCAATCCTCAATCCTCAATACTCAATCCTCAATCTTCAATCCTCAATACTCAATCTTCAATCCTCAATCCTCAATCCTCAATCCTCAATCCTCAATCCTCAATCCTCAGTCCTCATTCTTCAATCCTCTATACCAAACCCTCAATCTTCAATCCTCAATCCTCAAACCTCAATTCGCAATCCTCAATCCTCAGACCTCAAGCATTAATACCCAACCATCAGTCCTCGTCCTCAATCTACAACCCTCAATCCTCAATACTCAATCTTCAATCATCAATATTCAACCTTCAATCCTCAGTCTCCAATACTCAATCCTCAATCCTCAATCCTCAATCCTCAAACCTCCATACCCAATCCTCAATCCTCAATCCTCAATCCTCAATCCTCAATCCTAAATCCTCAATCCTCAATTCTCAGTCCCCAAACCACAATCCTGAATCCTCAACCATGAATCCTCAATCTTCAGCCCTCAGTCCTCAACGATGAGTTGTCAATCCTCAATCCTCAATAGAATATCACCAATTCACAGATTTCAATACTCAATACACAATCTGCAATCTTCAAATCTCTATCCTCCAACATCAATTCTCATCAATCATCCCTCAACACGCAGTCCTTTATGTTCAATCCTCAATCCTCAATTCTCAAACTTCAATCCTCAATACTGAATCTTCAATCCTCAATCCTCAATCCTCAATCCTCGATCCTCGAACCCCAATCCTCAGTCCTCAATCCTCAATCCTCAATGTTCAATCCGCCATACCCAATCCTCAATCTTCAATCCTCTATCCTCAATCCTCAGTCCTCAATCCCCAATCCTCAATCTTCAATCCTCAATCTTCAATCCTCAATCATCAATCCTCAATACTCAATCTTCAATCCTCAATCCTCAATCCTCAATCCTCAATCCTCAATCCTCAATCCTCAATCCTCAATCCTCAGTCGTCAATGCTCAATCCCAATCCTCAATCTTCAATCCTCTATCCTCAATCCTCAATCCTCAATCCTCAATCTTCAATACTCAGTCCCCAATCCTCAATCTTCAATCCCCAATCCTCAATCCTCAATCCTCGATCCTCGAACCTCAATCCTCAGTCCTCAATCCTCAATCCACAATGTTCAATCCGCAATACCCAATCCTCAATCTTCAATCCTCTATCCTCAATCCTCAATACTCAGTCCCCAATCCTCAATCTTCAATCCCCAATCCTCAATCCTCAATCCTCGATCCTCGAACGTCAATCCTCAGTCCTCAATCCTCAATCCTCAATGTTCAATCCGCAATACCCAATCCTCAATCTTCAATCCTCTATCCTCAATCCTCAGTCCTCAATCCCCAATCCTTAATCTTCAATCCTCAATCTTCAATCCTCAATCATCAATCCTCAATACTCAATCTTCAATCCTCAATCCTCAATCCTCAATCCTCAATCCTCAATCCTCAATCCTCAATCCTCAATCCTCAGTCGTCAATGCTCAATCCCAATCGTCAATCCTCAATCCTCAATCCTCAATCCTCAGTCGTCAATGCTCAATCACCAATCCTCAATCTTCAATCCTCTATCCTCAATCCTCAATCCTCAATTCCCAATCCTCATTCTTCAATACTCAATCTTCAATCCTCAATCATCAATCCTCAATTATCAAACCTCAATACTCAATCTTCAATCCTCAATCCTCAATCCTCAATCCTCAATCGTCAATCCTCAATCCTCAACCCGCAATCCTCAGTCCTGTAACCTCAATCCCGAATCCTCAATCCTGAATCCGCAAACTTCAGTCCTCAGTCCTCAGTCCTCAACAATCAACTGTCAATCCTCAATCCTCAATAGAATATCCTCAATTCACAGTTTTCAATACTCAATCCCCATTCTTCAATCTTCAAATCTCAATCCACAAACATCAATTCTCATCACTCAACCCTCAACACTCAGTCCTCAATCTTCAATCCTCAATCCTCAATCTGCAATATTGAATCCTCAATACTCAATCTTCAATCCTCAATCCTCAGTTCTCAATCCTCAACACTCAATCCTCAATCCTCAATCCTCAATCCCCAATCCTCAATCTTCAGTCCTCTATCCTCAATCCTCAATCCTCAATCCTCAATCCTCAATCTTCAATACTCAATACTCAATCTTCAATCCTCAATCCTCAATCCTCAGTCCTCAATCCTCAATCCTCAATCCGCAATCCTCAATCCTCAATCTTCAATCCTCAGTACTCAATCCTCAACCCTCAATCTTCAATCCTCAATCCTCAATCCTCATTCTTCAATCCTCAACACCCAGTCCTCAATCTTCAATCCTCAATCCTCAATCCTCAATTCTCAATCCTCAATCCTCAATGCTCAGACCTCAAGCATCAATACTCAACCGTCAGTCCTCTTCCGCAATCCACAACCCTCAATCCTCAATCCTCAATCTTCGATCATCAATATTCAATCACCAAACCTCAATCTTCAATCCTCTATCCTCAATCCTCAATCCTGAATGTTCAATCCTCAATACCCAATCCTCAATCTTCAATCCTCAATACTCAATCCTCAATCCTCAATCCTCAATCCTCAGTCCTCAAACCTCAATCCTGAATCCTCAATCCTGAATCCTCAATCTTCAGCCCTCAGTCCTCAACAATCAATTGTCAGTCCTCAATCCTCAATCCTCAATCCTCAATCCTATATCTTCAATCCTCAATACTCAATCTTCAATCCTCAATCCTCAATCCTCAATCCTCAATCCTCAATCCTCAATCCTCAATCGTCAATCTTCTGCCCTCAGTCCTCAACAATCAGTTGTCAATCCTCAATCCTCAATACAACATCATCAATTCACAGCTTTCAATACTGAATACTCAATCTGCAATCTTCAAATCTCTATCCAGAAACATCAATTCTCATCACTCAACCCTCAACACTCCGTCCCCAATCCTCAATCTTCAATACTCAATCCTCAATCCTCAATCATCAATCCTCAATTTTCAATCCTCAATACTCAATCTTCAATCATCAATCCTCAATCGTCAATCCTCAGTCCTCAATCCTCAATCCTCAATCCTCAACCCTCAATCCTCAGTCCTGAAACCTCAATCCCGAATCCTCAATCCTGAATACGCAAACTTCAGTACTCAGTCCTCAACAATCAATCGTCAATCCTCAATCCTCAATAGAATATCCTCAATTCACAGTTTTCAATACTCAAATCCCCTTTCTTCAATCTTCAAGTCTCAATACACAAACATCAATTCTCATCACTCAGCCCTCAACACTCAGTCCTCAATCTTCAATCCTCAATCCTCAATCCGCAATCTTGAATCCTCAATACTCAATCTTCAATCCTCAATCCTCAATTCTCAATCTTCAATACTCAATCCTCAATCGTCAATCCTCAATTCCCAATCCTCAATCTTCAATCCTCAATCCTCAATCTTCAATCCTCAATCCTCAATCCTCAATCCCCAATCCTCAATCTTCAATCCTCAATACTCAATCTTCAATCCTCAATCCTCAATCCTCAATCCTCAATCCTCAATCCTCAATCCTCAATCTTCAATCCTCCATACTCAATCTTCAACCCTCAATCTTCAATCCTCAATCCTCAATCCTCATTCTTCAATCCTCAGCACCCAGTCCTCAATCTTCAATCCTCAATCCTCAATCCTCAATCCTCAATCCTCAATCCTCAATCCCCAACCCGCAATCCTCAGTCCTGTAACCTCAATCCCGAATCCTCGATCCTGAATCCGCAAACTTCAGTCCTCAGTCCTCAGTCCTCAACAATCAATTGTCAATCCTCAATCCTCAATAGAATATCCTCAATTCACAGTTTTCAATACTCAATCCCCATTCTTCAATCTTCAAATCTCAATCCACAAATATCAGTTCTCATCACTCAACCCTCAACACTCAGTCCACAATCTTCAATCCTCAATCCTCAATCTGCAATATTGAATCCTCAATACTCAATCTTCAATCCTCAATCCTCAATTCTCAATCCTCAACACTCAATCCTCAATCCTCAATCCTCAATCCCCAATCCTCAATCTTCAGTCCTCTATCCTCAATCCTCAACCCTCAATCCTCAATCCTCAACCTTCAATACTCAATACTCAATCTTCAATCCTCAATCCTCAATCCTCAGTCCTCAATCCTCAATCCTCAATCCTCAATCCTCAATCTTCAATCCTCAATACTCAGTCTGCAATCCTCAATTCTCAATCATCAATACTCAATCCTCAATGCTCAATCCTCAATCCTCAATCCTCAATCCCCAATCTTCAATCTTCAATCCTCAATAGTCAATCTTCAATCCTCAATCCTCAATCCTCAATTCTCAATCCTCAATCCGCAATCCTCAATCCTCAATCTTCAATCCTCAGTACTCAATCCTCAACCCTCAATCTTCAATCCTCAATCCTCAATCCTCATTCTTCAATCCTCAACACCCAGTCCTCAATCTTCAATTCTCAATCCTCAATCCTCAATTCTCAATCCTCAATCCTCAACGCTCAGACCTCAAGCATAAATACTCAACGCTCAGTCCTCGTCCGCAATCCACAACCCTCAATCCTCAATCCTCAATCTTCGATCATCAATATTCAATCATCAATCCTCAATCTTCAATCCTCTATCCTCAATCCTCAATCCTGAATGTTCAATCCTCAATACCCAATCCTCAATCTTCAATCCTCAATACCCAATCCTCAATCCTCAATCCTCAATCCTCAGTCCTCAAACCTCAATCCTGAATCCTCAATCCTGAATCCTCAATCTTCAGCCCCCAGTCCTCAACAATCAATTGTCAGTCCTAAATCCTCAATAGAGTATACCCAATTCACAGTCTTCAACACTCAATCCCCAATCTTCAATCTTCAAATCTCAATCCACTAACATCAATTCTCATCACTCAACGCTCAACACTCAGACCCCAATCCTCAATCTTCAATCCCCAATCCTCAATCCTCAATACTCAATCCTCAATCTTCAATCCTCAATACTCAATCTTCAATCCTCAATCCTCAATCCTCAATCCTCAATCCTCAATCCTCAATCCTCAGTCCTCATTCTTCAATCCTCTATACCAAACCCTCAGTCTTCAATCCTCAATCCTAAAACCTCAATTCGCAATCCTCAATCCTCAGACCTCAAGCATTAATACCCAACCATCAGTCCTCGTCCTCAATCTACAACCCTCAATCCTCAATACTCAATCTTCAATCATCAATATTCAACCTTCAATCCTCAGTCTCCAATACTCAATCCTCAATCCTCAATCCTCAATCCTCAAACCTCCATACCCAATCCTCAATCCTCAATCCTCAATCCTCAATCCTCAATCCTAAATCCTCAATCCTCAATTCTCAGTCCCCAAACCACAATCCTGAATCCTCAACCATGAATCCTCAATCTTCAGCCCTCAGTCCTCAACGATGAGTTGTCAATCCTCAATCCTCAATAGAATATCACCAATTCACAGATTTCAATACTCAATACACAATCTGCAATCTTCAAATCTCTATCCTCCAACATCAATTCTCATCAATCATCCCTCAACACGCAGTCCTTTATGTTCAATCCTCAATCCTCAATTCTCAAACTTCAATCCTCAATACTGAATCTTCAATCCTCAATCCTCAATCCTCAATCCTCGATCCTCGAACCCCAATCCTCAGTCCTCAATCCTCAATCCTCAATGTTCAATCCGCCATACCCAATCCTCAATCTTCAATCCTCTATCCTCAATCCTCAATCCTCAATCCTCAATCCTCAATCCTCAACCCGCAATCCTCAGTCCTGAAACCTCAATCCCGAATCCTCAATCCTGAATCCGCAAACTTCAGTCCTCAGTCCTCAGTCCTCAACAATCAATTGTCAATCCTCAATCCTCAATAGAATATCCTCAATTCACAGTTTTCAATACTCAATCCCCATTCTTCAATCTTCAAATCTCAATCCACAAACATCAATTCTCATCACTCAACCCTCAACTCTCAGTCCTCAATCTTCAATCCTCAATCCTCAATCCGCAATCTTGAATCCTCAATACTCAATCTTCAATCCTCAATCCTCAATTCTCAATCCTCAACACTCAATCCTCAATCCTCAATCCTCAATCCCCAATCCTCAATATTCAATCCTCAATCCTCAATCCTCAATCCCCAATCTTCAATCTTCAATCCTCAATAGTCAATCTTCAATCCTCAATCCTCAATCCACAATCCTCATTCCGCAATCCTCAATCCTCAATCTTCAATCCTCAATACTCAATCCTCAACCCTCAATCTTCAATCCTCAATCCTCAATCCTCATTCTTCAATCCTCAACACCCAGTCCTCAATCTTCAATCCTCAATCCTCAATCCTCAATTCTCAATCCTCAATCCTCAACGCTCAGACCTCAAGCATCAATACTCAACCCTCAGTCCTCGTCCGCAATCCACAACCCTCAATCCTCAATCCTCAATCTTCGGTCATCAATATTCAATCATCAATCCTCAATCTTCAATCCTCTATCCTCAATCCTTAATCCTCAATGTTCAATCCTCAATACCCAATCCTCAATCTTCAATCCTCAATATTCAATCCTCAATCCTCAATCCTCAATTCTCAGTCCTCAAACCTCAATCCTGAATCCCCAATCCTGAATCCTCAATCTTCAGCCCTCAGTCCTCAACAATCAATTGCCAGTCCTCAATCCTCAATAGAATATACCCGATTCACAGTTTTCAACACTCAATCCCCAATCTTCAATCTTCAAATCTCAATCCACTAACATCAATTCTCATCACTCAACGCTCAACACTCAGACCCCAATCCTCAATCTTCTATCCCCAATCCTCAATCCTCAATACTCAATCCTCAATCTTCAATCCTCAATACTCAATCTTCAATCCTCAATCCTCAGTCCTCAATCTTCAATCCTCAATCCTCAATCCTCAGTCCTCAATCCTCAATCCTCAATCCGCAATCCTCAATCCTCAATCTTCAATCCTCAGTACTCAATCCTCAACCCTCAATCTTCAATCCTCAATCCTCAATCCTCATTCTTCAATCCTTAACACCCAGTCCTCAATCTTCAATCCTCAATCCTCAATCCTCAATTCTCAATCCTCAATCCTCAATGCTCAGACCTCAAGCATCAATACTCAACCGTCAGTCCTCTTCCGCAATCCACAACCCTCAATCCTCAATCCTCAATCTTCGATCATCAATATTCAATCACCAAACCTCAATCTTCAATCCTCTATCCTCAATCCTCAATCCTGAATGTTCAATCCTCAATACCCAATCCTCAATCTTCAATCCTCAATACTCAATCCTCAATCCTCAATCCTCAATCCTCAGTCCTCAAACCTCAATCCTGAATCCTCAATCCTGAATCCTCAATCTTCAGCCCTCAGTCCTCAACAATCAATTGCCAGTCCTCAATCCTCAATCCTCAATCCTCAATCCTCTATCTTCAATCCTCAATACTCAATCTTCAATCCTCAATCCTCAATCCTCAATCCTCAATCCTCAATCCTCAATCCTCAATCGTCAATCTTCTGCCCTCAGTCCTCAACAATCAGTTGTCAATCCTCAATCCTCAATTCAACATCATCAATTCACAGCTTTCAATACTGAATACTCAATCTGCAATCTTCAAATCTCTATCCAGAAACATCAATTCTCATCACTCAACCCTCAACACTCCGTCCCCAATCCTCAATCTTCAATACTCAATCCTCAATCCTCAATCATCAATCCTCAATTTTCAATCCTCAATACTCAATCTTCAATCATCAATCCTCAATCGTCAATCCTCAGTCCTCAATCCTCAATCCTCAATCCTCAACCCTCAATCCTCAGTCCTGAAACCTCAATCCCGAATCCTCAATCCTGAATACGCAAACTTCAGTACTCAGTCCTCAACAATCAATCGTCAATCCTCAATCCTCAATAGAATATCCTCAATTCACAGTTTTCAATACTCAAATCCCCTTTCTTCAATCTTCAAGTCTCAATCCACAAACATCAATTCTCATCACTCAGCCCTCAACACTCAGTCCTCAATCTTCAATCCTCAATCCTCAATCCGCAATCTTGAATCCTCAATACTCAATCTTCAATCCTCAATCCTCAATTCTCAATCTTCAATACTCAATCCTCAATCGTCAATCCTCAATTCCCAATCCTCAATCTTCAATCCTCAATCCTCAATCTTCAATCCTCAATCCTCAATCCTCAATCCCCAATCCTCAATCTTCAATCCTCAATACTCAATCTTCAATCCTCAATCCTCAATCCTCAATCCTCAATCCTCAATCCTCAATCCTCAATCTTCAATCCTCCATACTCAATCTTCAACCCTCAATCTTCAATCCTCAATCCTCAATCCTCATTCTTCAATCCTCAGCACCCAGTCCTCAATCTTCAATCCTCAATCCTCAATCCTCAATCCTCAATCCTCAATCCTCAATCCCCAACCCGCAATCCTCAGTCCTGTAACCTCAATCCCGAATCCTCGATCCTGAATCCGCAAACTTCAGTCCTCAGTCCTCAGTCCTCAACAATCAATTGTCAATCCTCAATCCTCAATAGAATATCCTCAATTCACAGTTTTCAATACTCAATCCCCATTCTTCAATCTTCAAATCTCAATCCACAAATATCAGTTCTCATCACTCAACCCTCAACACTCAGTCCACAATCTTCAATCCTCAATCCTCAATCTGCAATATTGAATCCTCAATACTCAATCTTCAATCCTCAATCCTCAATTCTCAATCCTCAACACTCAATCCTCAATCCTCAATCCTCAATCCCCAATCCTCAATCTTCAGTCCTCTATCCTCAATCCTCAACCCTCAATCCTCAATCCTCAACCTTCAATACTCAATACTCAATCTTCAATCCTCAATCCTCAATCCTCAGTCCTCAATCCTCAATCCTCAATCCTCAATCCTCAATCTTCAATCCTCAATACTCAGTCTGCAATCCTCAATTCTCAATCATCAATACTCAATCCTCAATGCTCAATCCTCAATCCTCAATCCTCAATCCCCAATCTTCAATCTTCAATCCTCAATAGTCAATCTTCAATCCTCAATCCTCAATCCTCAATTCTCAATCCTCAATCCGCAATCCTCAATCCTCAATCTTCAATCCTCAGTACTCAATCCTCAACCCTCAATCTTCAATCCTCAATCCTCAATCCTCATTCTTCAATCCTCAACACCCAGTCCTCAATCTTCAATTCTCAATCCTCAATCCTCAATTCTCAATCCTCAATCCTCAACGCTCAGACCTCAAGCATAAATACTCAACGCTCAGTCCTCGTCCGCAATCCACAACCCTCAATCCTCAATCCTCAATCTTCGATCATCAATATTCAATCATCAATCCTCAATCTTCAATCCTCTATCCTCAATCCTCAATCCTGAATGTTCAATCCTCAATACCCAATCCTCAATCTTCAATCCTCAATACCCAATCCTCAATCCTCAATCCTCAATCCTCAGTCCTCAAACCTCAATCCTGAATCCTCAATCCTGAATCCTCAATCTTCAGCCCCCAGTCCTCAACAATCAATTGTCAGTCCTAAATCCTCAATAGAGTATACCCAATTCACAGTCTTCAACACTCAATCCCCAATCTTCAATCTTCAAATCTCAATCCACTAACATCAATTCTCATCACTCAACGCTCAACACTCAGACCCCAATCCTCAATCTTCAATCCCCAATCCTCAATCCTCAATACTCAATCCTCAATCTTCAATCCTCAATACTCAATCTTCAATCCTCAATCCTCAATCCTCAATCCTCAATCCTCAATCCTCAATCCTCAGTCCTCATTCTTCAATCCTCTATACCAAACCCTCAGTCTTCAATCCTCAATCCTAAAACCTCAATTCGCAATCCTCAATCCTCAGACCTCAAGCATTAATACCCAACCATCAGTCCTCGTCCTCAATCTACAACCCTCAATCCTCAATACTCAATCTTCAATCATCAATATTCAACCTTCAATCCTCAGTCTCCAATACTCAATCCTCAATCCTCAATCCTCAATCCTCAAACCTCCATACCCAATCCTCAATCCTCAATCCTCAATCCTCAATCCTCAATCCTAAATCCTCAATCCTCAATTCTCAGTCCCCAAACCACAATCCTGAATCCTCAACCATGAATCCTCAATCTTCAGCCCTCAGTCCTCAACGATGAGTTGTCAATCCTCAATCCTCAATAGAATATCACCAATTCACAGATTTCAATACTCAATACACAATCTGCAATCTTCAAATCTCTATCCTCCAACATCAATTCTCATCAATCATCCCTCAACACGCAGTCCTTTATGTTCAATCCTCAATCCTCAATTCTCAAACTTCAATCCTCAATACTGAATCTTCAATCCTCAATCCTCAATCCTCAATCCTCGATCCTCGAACCCCAATCCTCAGTCCTCAATCCTCAATCCTCAATGTTCAATCCGCCATACCCAATCCTCAATCTTCAATCCTCTATCCTCAATCCTCAGTCCTCAATCCCCAATCCTCAATCTTCAATCCTCAATCTTCAATCCTCAATCATCAATCCTCAATACTCAATCTTCAATCCTCAATCCTCAATCCTCAATCCTCAATCCTCAATCCTCAATCCTCAATCCTCAATCCTCAGTCGTCAATGCTCAATCCCAATCCTCAATCTTCAATCCTCTATCCTCAATCCTCAATCCTCAATCCTCAATCTTCAATACTCAGTCCCCAATCCTCAATCTTCAATCCCCAATCCTCAATCCTCAATCCTCGATCCTCGAACCTCAATCCTCAGTCCTCATTCCTCAATCCACAATGTTCAATCCGCAATACCCAATCCTCAATCTTCAATCCTCTATCCTCAATCCTCAGTCCTCAATCCCCAATCCTCAATCTTCAATCCTCAATCTTCAATCCTCAATCATCAATCCTCAATACTCAATCTTCAATCCTCAATCCTCAATCCTCAATCCTCAATCCTCAATCCTCAATCCTCAATCCTCAATCCTCGGTCGTCAATGCTCAATCCCAATCGTCAATCCTCAATCCTCAATCCTCAATCCTCAGTCGTCAATGCTCAATCCCCAATCCTCAATCTTCAATCCTCTATCCTCAATCCTCAATCCTCAATTCCCAATCCTCATTCTTCAATCCTCAATCTTCAATCCTCAATCATCAATCCTCAATTATCAAACCTCAATACTCAATCTTCAATCCTCAATCCTCAATCCTCAATCCTCAATCCTCAATCCTCAACCCGCAATCCTCAGTCCTGTAACCTCAATCCCGAATCCTCGATCCTGAATCCGCAAACTTCAGTCCTCAGTCCTCAGTCCTCAACAATCAATTGTCAATCCTCAATCCTCAATAGAATATGCTCAATTCACAGTTTTCAATACTCAATCCCCATTCTTCAATCTTCAAATCTCAATCCACAAATATCAGTTCTCATCACTCAAGCCTCAACACTCAGTCCACAATCTTCAATCCTCAATCCTCAATCTGCAATATTGAATCCTCAATACTCAATCTTCAATCCTCAATCCTCAATTCTCAATCCTCAACACTCAATCCTCAATCCTCAATCCTCAATCCCCAATCCTCAATCTTCAGTCCTCTATCCTCAATCCTCAATCCTCAATCCTCAATCCTCAACCTTCAATACTCAATACTCAATCTTCAATCCTCAATCCTCAATCCTCAGTCCTCAATCCTCAATCCTCAATCCTCAATCCTCAATCTTCAATCCTCAATACTCAGTCTGCAATCCTCAATTCTCAATCATCAATACTCAATCCTCAATGCTCAATCTTCAATCCTCAATCCTCAATCCCCAATCCTCATTCTTCAATCCTCAATCTTCAATCCTCAATCATCAATCCTCAATTATCAAACCTCAATACTCAATCTTCAATCCTCAATCCTCAATCCTCAATCCTCAATCCTCAATCCTCAATCCTCAACCCGCAATCCTCAGTCCTGAAACCTCAATCCCGAATCCTCAATCCTGAATCCGCAAACTTCAGTCCTCAGTCCTCAGTCCTCAACAATCAATTGTCAATCCTCAATCCTCAATAGAATATCCTCAATTCACAGTTTTCAATACTCAATCCCCATTCTTCAATCTTCAAATCTCAATCCACAAACATCAATTCTCATCACTCAACCCTCAACTCTCAGTCCTCAATCTTCAATCCTCAATCCTCAATCCGCAATCTTGAATCCTCAATACTCAATCTTCAATCCTCAATCCTCAATTCTCAATCCTCAACACTCAATCCTCAATCCTCAATCCTCAATCCCCAATCCTCAATATTCAATCCTCAATCCTCAATCCTCAATCCCCAATCTTCAATCTTCAATCCTCAATAGTCAATCTTCAATCCTCAATCCTCAATCCACAATCCTCATTCCGCAATCCTCAATCCTCAATCTTCAATCCTCAATACTCAATCCTCAACCCTCAATCTTCAATCCTCAATCCTCAATCCTCATTCTTCAATCCTCAACACCCAGTCCTCAATCTTCAATCCTCAATCCTCAATCCTCAATTCTCAATCCTCAATCCTCAACGCTCAGACCTCAAGCATCAATACTCAACCCTCAGTCCTCGTCCGCAATCCACAACCCTCAATCCTCAATCCTCAATCTTCGGTCATCAATATTCAATCATCAATCCTCAATCTTCAATCCTCTATCCTCAATCCTTAATCCTCAATGTTCAATCCTCAATACCCAATCCTCAATCTTCAATCCTCAATATTCAATCCTCAATCCTCAATCCTCAATTCTCAGTCCTCAAACCTCAATCCTGAATCCCCAATCCTGAATCCTCAATCTTCAGCCCTCAGTCCTCAACAATCAATTGCCAGTCCTCAATCCTCAATAGAATATACCCGATTCACAGTTTTCAACACTCAATCCCCAATCTTCAATCTTCAAATCTCAATCCACTAACATCAATTCTCATCACTCAACGCTCAACACTCAGACCCCAATCCTCAATCTTCTATCCCCAATCCTCAATCCTCAATACTCAATCCTCAATCTTCAATCCTCAATACTCAATCTTCAATCCTCAATCCTCAGTCCTCAATCCTCAATCCTCAATCCTCAATCCTCAATCGTCAATCTCCAGTCCTGAATACTCAATCTTCAATCCTCAATCCTCAATTCTCACTCCTCAGTCCTCATTCTTCAATCCTCAATGCCAAACCCTCAATCTTCAATCCTCAATCCTCAATCCTCAATTCGCAATCCTCAATCCTCAGACCTCAAGCATTAATACCCAACCCTCAGTCCTCGTCCTCAATCTACAACCCTCAATCCTCAATCCTCAATCCTCAATCCTCAATCCTAAATCCTCAATCCTCAATCCTCAGTCACCAAACCTCAATCCTGAATCCTCAGTCCTGAATCCTCAACATTCAGCCCCCAGTCCTCAACAATCAGTTGTCAATCCTCAATCCTCAATAGAATATCACCAATTCACAGATTTCAATACTTAATGCTCAATCTGCAATCTTCAAATCTCTATCCACCAACATCAATTCTCATCAATCATCCCTCAACACTCAGTCCTTTATGTTCAATCCTCAATCCTCAATTCTCAATCTTCAATCCTCAATACTCAATCTTCAATCCTCAATCCTCAGTCCTCAATCCTCAATCCTCAATCCTCAATCCTCAATCGTCAATCTCCAGTCCTGAATACTCAATCTTCAATCCTCAATCCTCAATCCTCAATCCTCAATCCTCAATCCTCAATCCTCAATCCTCAATCCTCAATCCTCAATCCTCAATCCTCAATCCTCAATCTTCAACACTCAGTCCCCAATCCTCAATCTTCAATCCTCAATCCTCAATCCTCAATCCTCGATCCTGGAACCTCAATCCTCAGTCCTCAATCCTCAATCCTCAATGTTCAATCCGCAATACCCAATCCTCAATCTTCAATCCTCTATCCTCAATCCTCAATCCTCAATCCCCAATCCTCAATCTTCAATCCTCAATCTTCAATCCTCAATCATCAATCCTCAATACTCAATCTTCAATCCTCAATCCTCAATCCTGAATCCTCAATCCTCAATCCTCAATCCTCAATCCTCAATCCTCAGTCGTCAATGCTCAATCCCAATCCTCAATCTTCAATCCTCTATCCTCAATCTTCAGTCCTCAATCCCCAATCCTCAATCTTCAATCCTCAATCTTCAATCCTCAATCATCAATCCTCAATTATCAAACCTCAATACTCAATCTTCAATCCTCAATCTTCAATCCTCAATCATCAATCCTCAATTATCAAACCTCAATACTCAATCTTCAATCCTCAATCCTCAATCCTCAATCCTCAATCCTCAATCCTCAATCCTCAACCCTCATTCCTCAGCCCTGGAACCTCAATCCCGAATCCTCAATCCTGAATCCGCAAACTTCAGCCCCCGTCCTCAGTCCTCAACAATCAACTGTCAATCCTCAATCCTCAATAGAATATCCTCAATTCACAGTTATCAATACTCAATCCCCATTCTTCAATCTTCAAATCTCAATCCACAAACATCAATTCTCATCACTCAACCCTCAACACTCAGTCCTCAATCTTCAATCCTCAATCCTCAATCCGCAATCTTGAATCCTCAATACTCAATCTTCAATCCTCAATCCTCAATTCTCAATCCTCAACACTCAATCCTCAATCCTCAATCCTCAATCCCCAATCCTCAGTCTTCAATCCTCTACCCTCAATCCTCAATCCACAATCCTCAATCTTCAATACTCAATACTCAATCTTCAATCCTCAATCCTCAATCCTCAGTCCTCAATCCTCAATCCTCAATCCTCAATCCTCAATCTTCAATACTCAATACTCAATCTGCAATCCTCAATCCTCAATCTTCAATACTCAATCCTCAATCCTCAATCCCCAATGCTCAATCTTCAATTCTCAATAGTCAATCTTCAATCCTCAATCCTCAATCCTCCATCGTCAATCCTCAATCCTGAATCCTCAATCGTCAATCCTCAATCCCCAATCCTCAATCTTCAATCCTCTATCCTCAATCCTCAATCCTCAATCCCCAATCCTCAATCTTCAATCCTCAATCTTCAATCCTCAATACTCAATCTTCAATACTCAATCCTCAATTCTCAATCCTCAACCCTCAATCCTCAATCCTCAATCTTTAATCCTCAATAATCAATCCTCAATTCTCAATCCTCAATCCTCAATCCTTAATCCTCAATACTCAACCCTCAATGCTCAGTCCAGAAACATCAGTTCCGAATCCTCAATCCTGAATCCTCAGTCTTCAGCCCTCAGGCCTCAACAATCAATTGTCAATCCTCAATCCTCAATAGAATATCCTCAATTCACAGTTTTCAATACTCAATCCCCATTCTTCAATCTTCAAATCTCAATCCACAAACATCAATTCTCATCACTCAACCCTCAACACTCACTCCTCAATCTTCAATCCTCAATCCTCAATCCGCAATCTTGAATCCTCAATACTCAATCTTCAATCCTCAATCCTTAATTCTCAATCCTCAACACTCAATCCTCAATCCTCAATCCTCAATCCCCAATCCTCAATCTTCAATCCTCAATCCTCAATCCTCAATCCCCAATCTTCAATCTTCAATCCTCAATAGTCAATCTTCAATCCTCAATCCTCAATCCTCAATCCTCAATCCGCAATCCTCAATCCTCAACCTTCAATCCTCGATACTCAATCCTCAACCCTCAATCTTCAATCCTCAATCCACAATCCTCATTCTTCAATCCTCAACACCCAGTCCTCAATCTTCAATCCTCAATCCTCAATCCTCAATTCTCAATCCTCAATCCTCAACGCTCAGACCTCAAGCATCAATACTCAACCCTCAGTCCTCGTCCGCAATCCACAACCCTCAATCCTCAATCCTCAATCTTCGATCATCAATATTCAATCATCAATCCTCAATCTTCAATCCTCTATCCTCAATCCTCAATCCTGAATGTTCAATCCTCAATACCCAATCCTCAATCTTCAATCCTCAATACTCAATCCTCAATCCTCAATCCTCAATCCTCAGTCCTCAAACCTCAATCCTGAATCCTCAATCCTGAATCCTCAATCTTCAGCCCTCAGTCCTCAACAATCAATTGTCAGTCCTCAATCCTCAATAGAGTATACCCAATTCACAGTTTTCAACACTGAATCCCCAATCTTCAATCTTCAAATCTCAATCCACTAACATCAATTCTCATCACTCAACGCTCAACACTCAGACCCCAATCTTCAATCTTCAATCCCCAATCCTCAATCCTCAATACTCAATCCTCAATCCTCAATCCTCAATACTCAATCTTCAATCCTCAATCCTCAATCCTCAATCCTCAATCCTCAATCCTCAATCCTCAATCGTCAATCTCCAATCCTGAATACTCAATCTTCAGTCCTCAATCCTCAACCCTCACTCCTCAGTCCTCAATCCTCGATCCTCAATCCTCAATCCTCAATCCTCAACCCGCAATCCTCAGTCCTGAAACCTCAATCCCGAATCCTCAATCCTGAATCCGCAAACTTCAGTCCTCAGTCCTCAGTCCTCAACAATCAATTGTCAATCCTCAATCCTCAATAGAATATCCTCAATTCACAGTTTTCAATACTCAATCCCCATTCTTCAATCTTCAAATCTCAATCCACAAACATCAATTCTCATCACTCAACCCTCAACTCTCAGTCCTCAATCTTCAATCCTCAATCCTCAATCCGCAATCTTGAATCCTCAATACTCAATCTTCAATCCTCAATCCTCAATTCTCAATCCTCAACACTCAATCCTCAATCCTCAATCCTCAATCCCCAATCCTCAATCTTCAATACTCAATCCTCAATCCTCAATCCCCAATCTTCAATCTTCAATCCTCAATAGTCAATCTTCAATCCTCAATCCTCAATCCACAATCCTCAATCCGCAATCCTCAATCCTCAATCTTCAATCCTCAATACTCAATCCTCAACCCTCAATCTTCAATCCTCAATCCTCAATCCTCATTCTTCAATCCTCAACACCCAGTCCTCAATCTTCAATCCTCAATCCTCAATCCTCAATTCTCAATCCTCAATCCTCAACGCTCAGACCTCAAGCATCAATACTCAACCCTCAGTCCTCGTCCGCAATCCACAACCATCAATCCTCAATCCTCAATCTTCGGTCATCAATATTCAATCATCAATCCTCAATCTTCAATCCTCTATCCTCAATCCTTAATCCTCAATGTTCAATCCTCAATACCCAATCCTCAATCTTCAATCCTCAATATTCAATCCTCAATCCTCAATCCTCAATTCTCAGTCCTCAAACCTCAATCCTGAATCCCCAATCCTGAATCGTCAATCTTCAGCCCTCAGTTCTCAACAATCAATTGCCAGTCCTCAATCCTCAATAGAATATACCCGATTCACAGTTTTCAACACTCAATCCGCAATCTTCAATCTTCAAATCTCAATCCACTAACATCAATTCTCATCACTCAACGCTCAACACTCAGACCCCAATCCTCAATCTTCTATCCCCAATCCTCAATCCTCAATACTCAATCCTCAATCTTCAATCCTCAATACTCAATCTTCAATCCTCAATCCTCAGTCCTCAATCCTCAATCCTCAATCCTCAATCCTCAATCGTCAATCTCCAGTCCTGAATACTCAATCTTCAATCCTCAATCCTCAATTCTCACTCCTCAGTCCTCATTCTTCAATCCTCAATGCCAAACCCTCAATCTTCAATCCTCAATCCTCAATCCTCAATTCGCAATCCTCAATCCTCAGACCTCAAGCATTAATACCCAACCCTCAGTCCTCGTCCTCAATCTACAACCCTCAATCCTCAATCCTCAATCCTCAATCCTCAATCCTAAATCCTCAATCCTCAATCCTCAGTCACCAAACCTCAATCCTGAATCCTCAGTCCTGAATCCTCAACATTCAGCCCCCAGTCCTCAACAATCAGTTGTCAATCCTCAATCCTCAATAGAATATCACCAATTCACAGATTTCAATACTTAATGCTCAATCTGCAATCTTCAAATCTCTATCCACCAACATCAATTCTCATCAATCATCCCTCAACACTCAGTCCTTTATGTTCAATCCTCAATCCTCAATTCTCAATCTTCAATCCTCAATACTCAATCTTCAATCCTCAATCCTCAGTCCTCAATCCTCAATCCTCAATCCTCAATCCTCAATCGTCAATCTCCAGTCCTGAATACTCAATCTTCAATCCTCAATCCTCAATCCTCAATCCTCAATCCTCAATCCTCAATCCTCAATCCTCAATCCTCAATCCTCAATCCTCAATCTTCAACACTCAGTCCCCAATCCTCAATCTTCAATCCTCAATCCTCAATCCTCAATCCTCGATCCTGGAACCTCAATCCTCAGTCCTCAATCCTCAATCCTCAATGTTCAATCCGCAATACCCAATCCTCAATATTCAATCCTCTATCCTCAATCCTCAATCCTCAATCCCCAATCCTCAATCTTCAATCCTCAATCTTCAATCCTCAATCATCAATCCTCAATACTCAATCTTCAATCCTCAATCCTCAATCCTGAATCCTCAATCCTCAATCCTCAATCCTCAATCCTCAATCCTCAGTCGTCAATGCTCAATCCCAATCCTCAATCTTCAATCCTCTATCCTCAATCTTCAGTCCTCAATCCCCAATCCTCAATCTTCAATCCTCAATCTTCAATCCTCAATCATCAATCCTCAATTATCAAACCTCAATACTCAATCTTCAATCCTCAATCTTCAATCCTCAATCATCAATCCTCAATTATCAAGCCTCAATACTCAATCTTCAATCCTCAATCCTCAATCCTCAATCCTCAATCCTCAATCCTCAATCCTCAACCCTCATTCCTCAGCCCTGGAACCTCAATCCCGAATCCTCAATCCTGAATCCGCAAACTTCAGCCCCCGTCCTCAGTCCTCAACAATCAACTGTCAATCCTCAATCCTCAATAGAATATCCTCAATTCACAGTTATCAATACTCAATCCCCATTCTTCAATCTTCAAATCTCAATCCACAAACATCAATTCTCATCACTCAACCCTCAACACTCAGTCCTCAATCTTCAATCCTCAATCCTCAATCCGCAATCTTGAATCCTCAATACTCAATCTTCAATCCTCAATCCTCAATTCTCAATCCTCAACACTCAATCCTCAATCCTCAATCCTCAATCCCCAATCCTCAGTCTTCAATCCTCTACCCTCAATCCTCAATCCACAATCCTCAATCTTCAATACTCAATACTCAATCTTCAATCCTCAATCCTCAATCCTCAGTCCTCAATCCTCAATCCTCAATCCTCAATCCTCAATCTTCAATACTCAATACTCAATCTGCAATCCTCAATCCTCAATCTTCAATACTCAATCCTCAATCCTCAATCCCCAATGCTCAATCTTCAATTCTCAATAGTCAATCTTCAATCCTCAATCCTCAATCCTCCATCGTCAATCCTCAATCCTGAATCCTCAATCGTCAATCCTCAATCCCCAATCCTCAATCTTCAATCCTCTATCCTCAATCCTCAATCCTCAATCCCCAATCCTCAATCTTCAATCCTCAATCTTCAATCCTCAATACTCAATCTTCAATACTCAATCCTCAATTCTCAATCCTCAACCCTCAATCCTCAATCCTCAATCTTTAATCCTCAATAATCAATCCTCAATTCTCAATCCTCAATCCTCAATCCTTAATCCTCAATACTCAACCCTCAATGCTCAGTCCAGAAACATCAGTTCCGAATCCTCAATCCTGAATCCTCAGTCTTCAGCCCTCAGGCCTCAACAATCAATTGTCAATCCTCAATCCTCAATAGAATATCCTCAATTCACAGTTTTCAATACTCAATCCCCATTCTTCAATCTTCAAATCTCAATCCACAAACATCAATTCTCATCACTCAACCCTCAACACTCACTCCTCAATCTTCAATCCTCAATCCTCAATCCGCAATCTTGAATCCTCAATACTCAATCTTCAATCCTCAATCCTTAATTCTCAATCCTCAACACTCAATCCTCAATCCTCAATCCTCAATCCCCAATCCTCAATCTTCAATCCTCAATCCTCAATCCTCAATCCCCAATCTTCAATCTTCAATCCTCAATAGTCAATCTTCAATCCTCAATCCTCAATCCTCAATCCTCAATCCGCAATCCTCAATCCTCAACCTTCAATCCTCAATACTCAATCCTCAACCCTCAATCTTCAATCCTCAATCCACAATCCTCATTCTTCAATCCTCAACACCCAGTCCTCAATCTTCAATCCTCAATCCTCAATCCTCAATTCTCAATCCTCAATCCTCAACGCTCAGACCTCAAGCATCAATACTCAACCCTCAGTCCTCGTCCGCAATCCACAACCCTCAATCCTCAATCCTCAATCTTCGATCATCAATATTCAATCATCAATCCTCAATCTTCAATCCTCTATCCTCAATCCTCAATCCTGAATGTTCAATCCTCAATACCCAATCCTCAATCTTCAATCCTCAATACTCAATCCTCAATCCTCAATCCTCAATCCTCAGTCCTCAAACCTCAATCCTGAATCCTCAATCCTGAATCCTCAATCTTCAGCCCTCAGTCCTCAACAATCAATTGTCAGTCCTCAATCCTCAATAGAGTATACCCAATTCACAGTTTTCAACACTGAATCCCCAATCTTCAATCTTCAAATCTCAATCCACTAACATCAATTCTCATCACTCAACGCTCAACACTCAGACCCCAATCTTCAATCTTCAATCCCCAATCCTCAATCCTCAATACTCAATCCTCAATCCTCAATCCTCAATACTCAATCTTCAATCCTCAATCCTCAATCCTCAATCCTCAATCCTCAATCCTCAATCCTCAATCGTCAATCTCCAATCCTGAATACTCAATCTTCAGTCCTCAATCCTCAACCCTCACTCCTCAGTCCTCAATCCTCGATCCTCAATCCTCAATCCTCAATCCTCAACCCGCAATCCTCAGTCCTGAAACCTCAATCCCGAATCCTCAATCCTGAATCCGCAAACTTCAGCCCTCAGTCCTCAGTCCTCAACAATCAATTGTCAATCCTCAATCCTCAATAGAATATCCTCAATTCACAGTTTTCAATACTCAATCCCCATTCTTCAATCTTCAAATCTCAATCCACAAACATCAATTCTCATCACTCAACCCTCAACTCTCAGTCCTCAATCTTCAATCCTCAATCCTCAATCCGCAATCTTGAATCCTCAATACTCAATCTTCAATCCTCAATCCTCAATTCTCAATCCTCAACACTCAATCCTCAATCCTCAATCCTCAATCCCCAATCCTCAATCTTCAATACTCAATCCTCAATCCTCAATCCCCAATCTTCAATCTTCAATCCTCAATAGTCAATCTTCAATCCTCAATCCTCAATCCACAATCCTCAATCCGCAATCCTCAATCCTCAATCTTCAATCCTCAATACTCAATCCTCAACCCTCAATCTTCAATCCTCAATCCTCAATCCTCATTCTTCAATCCTCAACACCCAGTCCTCAATCTTCAATCCTCAATCCTCAATCCTCAATTCTCAATCCTCAATCCTCAACGCTCAGACCTCAAGCATCAATACTCAACCCTCAGTCCTCGTCCGCAATCCACAACCCTCAATCCTCAATCCTCAATCTTCGATCATCAATATTCAATCATCAATCCTCAATCTTCAATCCTCTATCCTCAATCCTTAATCCTCAATGTTCAATCCTCAATACCCAATCCTCAATCTTCAATCCTCAATATTCAATCCTCAATCCTCAATCCTCAATTCTCAGTCCTCAAACCTCAATCCTGAATCCTCAATCCTGAATCCTCAATCTTCAGCCCTCAGTCCTCAACAATCAATTGCCAGTCCTCAATCCTCAATAGAATATACCCAATTCACAGTTTTCAACACTCAATCCCCAATCTTCAATCTTCAAATCTCAATCCACTAACATCAATTCTCATCACTCAACGCTCAACACTCAGACCCCAATCATCAATCTTCTATCCCCAATCCTCAATCCTCAATACTCAATCCTCAATCTTCAATCCTAAATACTCAATCTTCAATCCTCAATCCTCAGTCCTCAATCCTCAATCCTCAATCCTCAATCCTCAATCGTCAATCTCCAGTCCTGAATACTCAATCTTCAATCCTCAATCCTCAATTCTCACTCCTCAGTCCTCATTCTTCAATCCTCAATGCCAAACCCTCAATCTTCAATCCTCAATCCTCAATCCTCAATTCGCAATCCTCAATCCTCAGACCTCAAGCATTAATACCCAACCCTCAGTCCTCGTCCTCAATCTACAACCCTCAATCCTCAATCCTCAATCCTCAATCCTCAATCCTAAATCCTCAATCCTCAATCCTCAGTCACCAAACCTCAATCCTGAATCCTCAGTCCTGAATCCTCAACATTCAGCCCCCAGTCCTCAACAATCAGTTGTCAATCCTCAATCCTCAATAGAATATCACCAATTCACAGATTTCAATACTTAATGCTCAATCTGCAATCTTCAAATCTCTATCCACCAACATCAATTCTCATCAATCATCCCTCAACACTCAGTCCTTTATGTTCAATCCTCAATCCTCAATTCTCAATCTTCAATCCTCAATACTGAATCTTCAATCCTCAATCCTCAATCCTCAATCCTCAATCCTCAATCCTCAATCCTCAATCCTCAATTCTCAATCTTCAGTACTCAGTCCCCAATCCTCAATCCTCAATCCTCAATCCTCAATCCTCAATCCTCGATCCTGGAACCTCAATCCTCAGTCCTCAATCCTCAATCCTCAATGTTCAATCCGCAATACCCAATCCTCAGTCTTCAATCCTCTATCCTCAATCCTCAATCCTCAATCCCCAATCCTCAATCTTCAATCCTCAATCTTCAATCCTCAATCATCAATCCTCAATACTCAATCTTCAATCCTCAATCCTCAATCCTGAATCCTCAATCCTCAATCCTCAATCCTCAATCCTCAATCCTCAGTCGTCAATGCTCAATCCCAATCCTCAATCTTCAATCCTCTATCCTCAATCTTCAGTCCTCAATCCCCAATCCTCAATCTTCAATCCTCAATCTTCAATCCTCAATCATCAATCCTCAATTATCAAACCTCAATACTCAATCTTCAATCCTCAATCCTCAATCCTCAATCCTCAATCCTCAATGCTCAATCATCAACCCTCATTCCTCAGTCCTGGAACCTCAATCCCGAATCCTCAATCCTGAATCCGCAAACTTCAGCCCCCGTCCTCAGTCCTCAACAATCAACTGTCAATCCTCAATCCTCAATAGAATATCCTCAATTCACAGTTTTCAATACTCAATCCCCATTCTTCAATCTTCAAATCTCAATCCACAAACATCAATTCTCATCACTCAACCCTCAACACTCACTCCTCAATCTTCAATCCTCAATCCTCAATCCGCAATCTTGAATCCTCAATACTCAATCTTCAATCCTCAATCCTTAATTCTCAATCGTCAACACTCAATCCTCAATCCTCAATCCTCAATCCCCAATCCTCAATCTTCAATCCTCAATCCTCAATCCCCAATCCCCAATCTTCAATCTTCAATCCTCAATAGTCAATCTTCAATCCTCAATCCTCAATCCTCAATCCGCAATCCGCAATCCTCAATCCTCAACCTTCAATCCTCAATACTCAATCCTCAACCCTCAATCTTCAATCCTCAATCCACAATCCTCATTCTTCAATCCTCAACACCCAGTCCTCAATCTTCAATCCTCAATCCTCAATCCTCAATTCTCAATCCTCAATCCTCAACGCTCAGACCTCAAGCATCAATACTCAACCCTCAGTCCTCGTCCGCAATCCACAACCCTCAATCCTCAATCCTCAATCTTCGATCATCAATATTCAATCATCAATCCTCAATCTTCAATCCTCTATACTCAATCCTCAATCCTGAATGTTCAATCCTCAATACCCAATCCCCAATCTTCAATCCTCAATACTCAATCCTCAATCCTCAATCCTCAATCCTCAGTCCTCAAACCTCAATCCTGAATCCTCAATCGTGAATCCTCAATCTTCAGCCCTCAGTCCTCAACAATCAATTGTCAGTCCTCAATCCTCAATAGAGTATACCCAATTCACAGTTTTCAACACTGAATCCCCAATCTTCAATCTTCAAATCTCAATCCACTAACATCAATTCTCATCACTCAACGCTCAACACTCAGACCCCAATCTTCAATCTTCAATCCCCAATCCTCAATCCTCAATACTCAATCCTCAATCCTCAATCCTCAATACTCAATCTTCAATCCTCAATCCTCAATCCTCAATCCTCAATCCTCAATCCTCAATCCTCAATCGTCAATCTCCAATCCTGAATACTCAATCTTCAATCCTCAATCCTCAACCCTCACTCCTCAGTCCTCAATCCTCGATCCTCAATCCTCAATCCTCAATCCTCAACCCGCAATCCTCAGTCCTGAAACCTCAATCCCGAATCCTCAACCCTGAATCCGCAAACTTCAGTCCTCAGTCCTCAGTCCTCAACAATCAATTGTCAATCCTCAATCCTCAATAGAATATCCTCAATTCACAGTTTTCAATACTCAATCCCCATTCTTCAATCTTCAAATCTCAATCCACAAACATCAATTCTCATCACTCAACCCTCAACTCTCAGTCCTCAATCTTCAATCCTCAATCCTCAATCCGCAATCTTGAATCCTCAATACTCAATCTTCAATCCTCAATCCTCAATTCTCAATCCTCAACACTCAATCCTCAATCCTCAATCCTCAATCCCCAATCCTCAACACTCAATCCTCAATCCTCAATCCTCAATCCCCAATCCTCAATCTTCAATACTCAATCCTCAATCCTCAATCCCCAATCTTCAATCTTCAATCCTCAATAGTCAATCTTCAATCCTCAATCCTCAATCCACAATCCTCAATCCGCAATCCTCAATCCTCAATCTTCAATCCTCAATACTCAATCCTCAAACCTCAATCTTCAATCCTCAATCCTCAATCCTCATTCTTCAATCCTCAACACCCAGTCCTCAATCTTCAATCCTCAATCCTCAATCCTCAATTCTCAATCCTCAATCCTCAACGCTCAGACCTCAAGCATCAATACTCAACCCTCAGTCCTCGTCCGCAATCCACAACCCTCAATCCTCAATCCTCAATCTTCGATCATCAATATTCAATCATCAATCCTCAATCTTCAATCCTCTATCCTCAATCCTTAATCCTCAATGTTCAATCCTCAATACCCAATCCTCAATCTTCAATCCTCAATATTCAATCCTCAATCCTCAATCCTCAATTCTCAGTCCTCAAACCTCAATCCTGAATCCTCAATCCTGAATCCTCAATCTTCAGCCCTCAGTCCTCAACAATCAATTGCCAGTCCTCAATCCTCAATAGAATATACCCAATTCACAGTTTTCAACACTCAATCCCCAATCTTCAATCTTCAAATCTCAATCCACTAACATCAATTCTCATCACTCAACGCTCAACACTCAGACCCCAATCATCAATCTTCTATCCCCAATCCTCAATCCTCAATACTCAATCCTCAATCTTCAATCCTAAATACTCAATCTTCAATCCTCAATCCTCAGTCCTCAATCCTCAATCCTCAATCCTCAATCCTCAATCGTCAATCTCCAGTCCTGAATACTCAATCTTCAATCCTCAATCCTCAATTCTCACTCCTCAGTCCTCATTCTTCAATCCTCAATGCCAAACCCTCAATCTTCAATCCTCAATCCTCAATCCTCAATTCGCAATCCTCAATCCTCAGACCTCAAGCATTAATACCCAACCCTCAGTCCTCGTCCTCAATCTACAACCCTCAATCCTCAATCCTCAATCCTCAATCCTCAATCCTAAATCCTCAATCCTCAATCCTCAGTCACCAAACCTCAATCCTGAATCCTCAGTCCTGAATCCTCAACATTCAGCCCCCAGTCCTCAACAATCAGTTGTCAATCCTCAATCCTCAATAGAATATCACCAATTCACAGATTTCAATACTTAATGCTCAATCTGCAATCTTCAAATCTCTATACACCAACATCAATTCTCATCAATCATCCCTCAACACTCAGTCCTTTATGTTCAATCCTCAATCCTCAATTCTCAATCTTCAATCCTCAATACTGAATCTTCAATCCTCAATCCTCAATCCTCAATCCTCAATCCTCAATCCTCAATCCTCAATCCTCAATCCTCAATCTTCAATACTCAGTCCCCAATCCTCAATCCTCAATCCTCAATCCTCAATCCTCAATCCTCGATCCTGGAACCTCAATCCTCAGTCCTCAATCCTCAATCCTCAATGTTCAATCCGCAATACCCAATCCTCAATCTTCAATCCTCTATCCTCAATCCTCAATCCTCAATCCCCAATCCTCAATCTTCAATCCTCAATCTTCAATCCTCAATCATCAATCCTCAATACTCAATCTTCAATCCTCAATCCTCAATCCTGAATCCTCAATCCTCAATCCTCAATCCTCAATCCTCAATCCTCAGTCGTCAATGCTCAATCCCAATCCTCAATCTTCAATCCTCTATCCTCAATCTTCAGTCCTCAATCCCCAATCCTCAATCTTCAATCCTCAATCTTCAATCCTCAATCATCAATCCTCAATTATCAAACCTCAATACTCAATCTTCAATCCTCAATCCTCAATCCTCAATCCTCAATCCTCAATGCTCAATCATCAACCCTCATTCCTCAGTCCTGGAACCTCAATCCCGAATCCTCAATCCTGAATCCGCAAACTTCAGCCCCCGTCCTCAGTCCTCAACAATCAACTGTCAATCCTCAATCCTCAATAGAATATCCTCAATTCACAGTTTTCAATACTCAATCCCCATTCTTCAATCTTCAAATCTCAATCCACAAACATCAATTCTCATCACTCAACCCTCAACACTCACTCCTCAATCTTCAATCCTCAATCCTCATTCCGCAATCTTGAATCCTCAATACTCAATCTTCAATCCTCAATCCTTAATTCTCAATCGTCAACACTCAATCCTCAATCCTCAATCCTCAATCCCCAATCCTCAATCTTCAATCCTCAATCCTCAATCCCCAATCCCCAATCTTCAATCTTCAATCCTCAATAGTCAATCTTCAATCCTCAATCCTCAATCCTCAATCCGCAATCCGCAATCCTCAATCCTCAACCTTCAATCCTCAATACTCAATCCTCAACCCTCAATCTTCAATCCTCAATCCACAATCCTCATTCTTCAATCCTCAACACCCAGTCCTCAATCTTCAATCCTCAATCCTCAATCCTCAATTCTCAATCCTCAATCCTCAACGCTCAGACCTCAAGCATCAATACTCAACCCTCAGTCCTCGTCCGCAATCCACAACCCTCAATCCTCAATCCTCAATCTTCGATCATCAATATTCAATCATCAATCCTCAATCTTCAATCCTCTATCCTCAATCCTCAATCCTGAATGTTCAATCCTCAATACCCAATCCCCAATCTTCAATCCTCAATACTCAATCCTCAATCCTCAATCCTCAATCCTCAGTCCTCAAACCTCAATCCTGAATCCTCAATCCTGAATCCTCAATCTTCAGCCCTCAGTCCTCAACAATCAATTGTCAGTCCTCAATCCTCAATAGAGTATACCCAATTCACAGTTTTCAACACTGAATCCCCAATCTTCAATCTTCAAATCTCAATCCACTAACATCAATTCTCATCACTCAACGCTCAACACTCAGACCCCAATCTTCAATCTTCAATCCCCAATCCTCAATCCTCAATACTCAATCCTCAATCCTCAATCCTCAATACTCAATCTTCAATCCTCAATCCTCAATCCTCAATCCTCAATCCTCAATCCTCAATCCTCAATCGTCAATCTCCAATCCTGAATACTCAATCTTCAATCCTCAATCCTCAACCCTCACTCCTCAGTCCTCAATCCTCGATCCTCAATCCTCAATCCTCAATCCTCAACCCGCAATCCTCAGTCCTGAAACCTCAATCCCGAATCCTCAATCCTGAATCCGCAAACTTCAGTCCTCAGTCCTCAGTCCTCAACAATCAATTGTCAATCCTCAATCCTCAATAGAATATCCTCAATTCACAGTTTTCAATACTCAATCCCCATTCTTCAATCTTCAAATCTCAATCCACAAACATCAATTCTCATCACTCAACCCTCAACTCTCAGTCCTCAATCTTCAATCCTCAATCCTCAATCCGCAATCTTGAATCCTCAATACTCAATCTTCAATCCTCAATCCTCAATTCTCAATCCTCAACACTCAATCCTCAATCCTCAATCCTCAATCCCCAATCCTCAATCTTCAATCCTCAATCCTCAATCCTCAATCCCCAATCTTCAATCTTCAATCCTCAATAGTCAATCTTCAATCCTCAATCCTCAATCCACAATCCTCAATCCGCTATCCTCAATCCTCAATCTTCAATCCTCAATACTCAATCCTCAACCCTCAATCTTCAATCCTCAATCCTCAATCCTCATTCTTCAATCCTCAACACCCAGTCCTCAATCTTCAATCCTCAATCCTCAATCCTCAATTCTCAATCCTCAATCCTCAACGCTCAGACCTCAAGCATCAATACTCAACCCTCAGTCCTCGTCCGCAATCCACAACCCTCAATCCTCAATCCTCAATCTTCGATCATCAATATTCAATCATCAATCCTCAACCTTCAATCCTCTATCCTCAATCCTTAATCCTCAATGTTCAATCCTCAATACCCAATCCTCAATCTTCAATCCTCAATATTCAATCCTCAATCCTCAATCCTCAATTCTCAGTCCTCAAACCTCAATCCTGAATCCTCAATCCTGAATCCTCAATCTTCAGCCCTCAGTCCTCAACAATCAATTGCCAGTCCTCAATCCTCAATAGAATATACCCAATTCACAGTTTTCAACACTCAATCCCCAATCTTCAATCTTCAAATCTCAATCCACTAACATCAATTCTCATCACTCAACGCTTAACACTCAGACCCCAATCTTCAATCCTCAATCCTCAATCCGCAATCTTGAATCCTCAATACTCAATCTTCAATCCTCAATCCTCAATTCTCAATCCTCAACACTCAATCCTCAATCCTCAATCCTCAATCCCCAATCCTCAATCTTCAATACTCAATCCTCAATCCTCAATCTCCAATCTTCAATCTTCAATCCTCAATAGTCAATCTTCAATTCTCAATCTTCAATCCTCAATACTGAATCTTCAATCCTCAATCCTCAATCCTCAATCCTCAATCCTCAATCCTCAATCCTCAATCCTCAATCCTCAATCTTCAATACTCAGTCCCCAATCCTCAATCCTCAATCCTCAATCCTCAATCCTCAATCCTCGATCCTGGAACCTCAATCCTCAGTCCTCAATCCTCAATCCTCAATGTTCAATCCGCAATACCCAATCCTCAATCTTCAATCCTCTATCCTCAATCCTCAATCCTCAATCCCCAATCCTCAATCTTCAATCCTCAATCTTCAATCCTCAATCATCAATCCTCAATACTCAATCTTCAATCCTCAATCCTCAATCCTGAATCCTCAATCCTCAATCCTCAATCCTCAATCCTCAATCCTCAGTCGTCAATGCTCAATCCCAATCCTCAATCTTCAATCCTCTATCCTCAATCTTCAGTCCTCAATCCCCAATCCTCAATCTTCAATCCTCAATCTTCAATCCTCAATCATCAATCCTCAATTATCAAACCTCAATACTCAATCTTCAATCCTCAATCCTCAATCCTCAATCCTCAATCCTCAATCCTCAATCATCAACCCTCATTCCTCAGTCCTGGAACCTCAATCCCGAATCCTCAATCCTGAATCCGCAAACTTCAGCCCCCGTCCTCAGTCCTCAACAATCAACTGTCAATCCTCAATCCTCAATAGAATATCCTCAATTCACAGTTTTCAATACTCAATCCCCATTCTTCAATCTTCAAATCTCAATCCACAAATATCAATTCTCATCACTCAACCCTCAACACTCACTCCTCAATCTTCAATCCTCAATCCTCAATCCGCAATCTTGAATCCTCAATACTCAATCTTCAATCCTCAATCCTTAATACTCAATCGTCAACACTCAATCCTCAATCCTCAATCCCCAATCCTCAATCTTCAATCCTCAATCCTCAATCCCCAATCCCCAATCTTCAATCTTCAATCCTCAATAGTCAATCTTCAATCCTCAATAGTCAATCTTCAATCCTCAATCCTCAATCCTCAATCCGCAATCCGCAATCCTCAATACTCAACCTTCAATCCTCAATACTCAATCCTCAACCCTCAATCTTCAGTCCTCAACCCCCAATCCTCAATCTTCAATCCTCAATCTTCAATCCTCAATCATCAATCCTCAATTATCAAACCTCAATACTCAATCTTCAATCCTCAATCCTCAATCCTCAATCCTCAATCCTCAATCCTCAATCATCAACCCTCATTCCTCAGTCCTGGAACCTCAATCCCGAATCCTCAATCCTGAATCCGCAAACTTCAGCCCCCGTCCTCAGTCCTCAACAATCAACTGTCAATCCTCAATCCTCAATAGAATATCCTCAATTCACAGTTTTCAATACTCAATCCCCATTCTTCAATCTTCAAATCTCAATCCACAAATATCAATTCTCATCACTCAACCCTCAACACTCACTCCTCAATCTTCAATCCTCAATCCTCAATCCGCAATCTTGAATCCTCAATACTCAATCTTCAATCCTCAATCCTTAATACTCAATCGTCAACACTCAATCCTCAATCCTCAATCCTCAATCCCCAATCCTCAATCTTCAATCCTCAATCCTCAATCCCCAATCCCCAATCTTCAATCTTCAATCCTCAATAGTCAATCTTCAATCCTCAATCCTCAATCCTCAATCCGCAATCCGCAATCCTCAATCCTCAACCTTCAATCCTCAATACTCAATCCTCAACCCTCAATCTTCAATCCTCAATCCACAATCCTCATTCTTCAATCCTCAACACCCAGTCCTCAATCTTCAATCCTCAATCCTCAATCCTCAATTCTCAATCCTCAATCCTCAACGCTCAGACCTCAAGCATCAATACTCAACCCTCAGTCCTCGTCCGCAATCCACAACCCTCAATCCTCAATCCTCAATCTTCGATCATCAATATTCAATCATCAATCCTCAATCTTCAATCCTCTATCCTCAATCCCCAATCTTCAATCCTCAATACTCAATCCTCAATCCTCAATCCTCAATCCTCAGTCCTCAAACCTCAATCCTGAATCCTCAATCCTGAATCCTCAATCTTCAGCCCTCAGTCCTCAACAATCAATTGTCAGTCCTCAATCCTCAATAGAGTATACCCAATTCACAGTTTTCAACACTGAATCCCCAATCTTCAATCTTCAAATCTCAATCCACTAACATCAATTCTCATCACTCAACGCTCAACACTCAGACCCCAATCTTCAATCTTCAATCCCCAATCCTCAATCCTCAATACTCAATCCTCAATCCTCAATCCTCAATACTCAATCTTCAATCCTCAATCCTCAATCCTCAATCCTCAATCCTCAATCCTCAATCCTCAATCGTCAATCTCCAATCCTGAATACTCAATCTTCAATCCTCAATCCTCAACCCTCACTCCTCAGTCCTCAATCCTCGATCCTCAATCCTCAATCCTCAATCCTCAACCCGCAATCCTCAGTCCTGAAACCTCAATCCCGAATCCTCAATCCTGAATCCGCAAACTTCAGTCCTCAGTCCTCAGTCCTCAACAATCAATTGTCAATCCTCAATCCTCAATAGAATATCCTCAATTCACAGTTTTCAATACTCAATCCCCATTCTTCAATCTTCAAATCTCAATCCACAAACATCAATTCTCATCACTCAACCCTCAACTCTCAGTCCTCAATCTTCAATCCTCAATCCTCAATCCGCAATCTTGAATCCTCAATACTCAATCTCCAATCCTCAATCCTCAATTCTCAATCCTCAACACTCAATCCTCAATCCTCAATCCTCAATCCCCAATCCTCAATCTTCAATCCTCAATCCTCAATCCTCAATCCCCAATCTTCAATCTTCAATCCTCAATAGTCAATCTTCAATCCTCAATCCTCAATCCACAATCCTCAATCCGCTATCCTCAATCCTCAATCTTCAATCCTCAATACTCAATCCTCAACCCTCAATCTTCAATCCTCAATCCTCAATCCTCATTCTTCAATCCTCAACACCCAGTCCTCAATCTTCAATCCTCAATCCTCAATCCTCAATTCTCAATCCTCAATCCTCAACGCTCAGACCTCAAGCATCAATACTCAACCCTCAGTCCTCGTCCGCAATCCACAACCCTCAATCCTCAATCCTCAATCTTCGATCATCAATATTCAATCATCAATCCTCAACCTTCAATCCTCTATCCTCAATCCTTAATCCTCAATGTTCAATCCTCAATACCCAATCCTCAATCTTCAATCCTCAATATTCAATCCTCAATCCTCAATCCTCAATTCTCAGTCCTCAAACCTCAATCCTGAATCCTCAATCCTGAATCCTCAATCTTCAGCCCTCAGTCCTCAACAATCAATTGCCAGTCCTCAATCCTCAATAGAATATACCCAATTCACAGTTTTCAACACTCAATCCCCAATCTTCAATCTTCAAATCTCAATCCACTAACATCAATTCTCATCACTCAACGCTTAACACTCAGACCCCAATCTTCAATCCTCAATCCTCAATCCGCAATCTTGAATCCTCAATACTCAATCTTCAATCCTCAATCCTCAATTCTCAATCCTCAACACTCAATCCTCAATCCTCAATCCTCAATCCCCAATCCTCAATCTTCAATACTCAATCCTCAATCCTCAATCTCCAATCTTCAATCTTCAATCCTCAATAGTCAATCTTCAATTCTCAATCTTCAATCCTCAATACTGAATCTTCAATCCTCAATCCTCAATCCTCAATCCTCAATCCTCAATCCTCAATCCTCAATCCTCAATCCTCAATCTTCAATACTCAGTCCCCAATCCTCAATCCTCAATCCTCAATCCTCAATCCTCAATCCTCGATCCTGGAACCTCAATCCTCAGTCCTCAATCCTCAATCCTCAATGTTCAATCCGCAATACCCAATCCTCAATCTTCAATCCTCTATCCTCAATCCTCAATCCTCAATCCCCAATCCTCAATCTTCAATCCTCAATCTTCAATCCTCAATCATCAATCCTCAATACTCAATCTTCAATCCTCAATCCTCAATCCTGAATCCTCAATCCTCAATCCTCAATCCTCAATCCTCAATCCTCAGTCGTCAATGCTCAATCCCAATCCTCAATCTTCAATCCTCTATCCTCAATCTTCAGTCCTCAATCCCCAATCCTCAATCTTCAATCCTCAATCTTCAATCCTCAATCATCAATCCTCAATTATCAAACCTCAAAACTCAATCTTCAATCCTCAATCCTCAATCCTCAATCCTCAATCCTCAATCCTCAATCATCAACCCTCATTCCTCAGTCCTGGAACCTCAATCCCGAATCCTCAATCCTGAATCCGCAAACTTCAGCCCCCGTCCTCAGTCCTCAACAATCAACTGTCAATCCTCAATCCTCAATAGAATATCCTCAATTCACAGTTTTCAATACTCAATCCCCATTCTTCAATCTTCAAATCTCAATCCACAAATATCAATTCTCATCACTCAACCCTCAACACTCACTCCTCAATCTTCAATCCTCAATCCTCAATCCGCAATCTTGAATCCTCAATACTCAATCTTCAATCCTCAATCCTTAATACTCAATCGTCAACACTCAATCCTCAATCCTCAATCCTCAATCCCCAATCCTCAATCTTCAATCCTCAATCCTCAATCCCCAATCCCCAATCTTCAATCTTCAATCCTCAATAGTCAATCTTCAATCCTCAATAGTCAATCTTCAATCCTCAATCCTCAATCCTCAATCCGCAATCCGCAATCCTCAATACTCAACCTTCAATCCTCAATACTCAATCCTCAACCCTCAATCTTCAGTCCTCAACCCCCAATCCTCAATCTTCAATCCTCAATCTTCAATCCTCAATCATCAATCCTCAATTATCAAACCTCAATACTCAATCTTCAATCCTCAATCCTCAATCCTCAATCCTCAATCCTCAATCCTCAATCATCAACCCTCATTCCTCAGTCCTGGAACCTCAATCCCGAATCCTCAATCCTGAATCCGCAAACTTCAGCCCCCGTCCTCAGTCCTCAACAATCAACTGTCAATCCTCAATCCTCAATAGAATATCCTCAATTCACAGTTTTCAATACTCAATCCCCATTCTTCAATCTTCAAATCTCAATCCACAAATATCAATTCTCATCACTCAACCCTCAACACTCACTCCTCAATCTTCAATCCTCAATCCTCAATCCGCAATCTTGAATCCTCAATACTCAATCTTCAATCCTCAATCCTTAATACTCAATCGTCAACACTCAATCCTCAATCCTCAATCCTCAATCCCCAATCCTCAATCTTCAATCCTCAATCCTCAATCCCCAATCCCCAATCTTCAATCTTCAATCCTCAATAGTCAATCTTCAATCCTCAATCCTCAATCCTCAATCCGCAATCCGCAATCCTCAATCCTCAACCTTCAATCCTCAATACTCAATCCTCAACCCTCAATCTTCAATCCTCAATCCACAATCCTCATTCTTCAATCCTCAACACCCAGTCCTCAATCTTCAATCCTCAATCCTCAATCCTCAATTCTCAATCCTCAATCCTCAACGCTCAGACCTCAAGCATCAATACTCAACCCTCAGTCCTCGTCCGCAATCCACAACCCTCAATCCTCAATCCTCAATCTTCGATCATCAATATTCAATCATCAATCCTCAATCTTCAATCCTCTATCCTCAATCCCCAATCTTCAATCCTCAATACTCAATCCTCAATCCTCAATCCTCAATCCTCAGTCCTCAAACCTCAATCCTGAATCCTCAATCCTGAATCCTCAATCTTCAGCCCTCAGTCCTCAACAATCAATTGTCAGTCCTCAATCCTCAATAGAGTATACCCAATTCACAGTTTTCAACACTGAATCCCCAATCTTCAATCTTCAAATCTCAATCCACTAACATCAATTCTCATCACTCAACGCTCAACACTCAGACCCCAATCTTCAATCTTCAATCCCCAATCCTCAATCCTCAATACTCAATCCTCAATCCTCAATCCTCAATACTCAATCTTCAATCCTCAATCCTCAATCCTCAATCCTCAATCCTCAATCCTCAATCCTCAATCGTCAATCTCCAATCCTGAATACTCAATCTTCAATCCTCAATCCTCAACCCTCACTCCTCAGTCCTCAATCCTCGATCCTCAATCCTCAATCCTCAATCCTCAACCCGCAATCCTCAGTCCTGAAACCTCAATCCCGAATCCTCAATCCTGAATCCGCAAACTTCAGTCCTCAGTCCTCAGTCCTCAACAATCAATTGTCAATCCTCAATCCTCAATAGAATATCCTCAATTCACAGTTTTCAATACTCAATCCCCATTCTTCAATCTTCAAATCTCAATCCACAAACATCAATTCTCATCACTCAACCCTCAACTCTCAGTCCTCAATCTTCAATCCTCAATCCTCAATCCGCAATCTTGAATCCTCAATACTCAATCTTCAATCCTCAATCCTCAATTCTCAATCCTCAACACTCAATCCTCAATCCTCAATCCTCAATCCCCAATCCTCAATCTTCAATCCTCAATCCTCAATCCTCAATCCCCAATCTTCAATCTTCAATCCTCAATAGTCAATCTTCAATCCTCAATCCTCAATCCACAATCCTCAATCCGCAATCCTCAATCCTCAATCTTCAATCCTCAATACTCAATCCTCAACCCTCAATCTTCAATCCTCAATCCTCAATCCTCATTCTTCAATCCTCAACACCCAGTCCTCAATCTTCAATCCTCAATCCTCAATCCTCAATTCTCAATCCTCAATCCTCAACGCTCAGACCTCAAGCATCAATACTCAACCCTCAGTCCTCGTCCGCAATCCACAACCCTCAATCCTCAATCCTCAATCTTCGATCATCAATATTCAATCATCAATCCTCAACCTTCAATCCTCTATCCTCAATCCTTAATCCTCAATGTTCAATCCTCAATACCCAATCCCCAATCTTCAATCCTCAATATTCAATCCTCAATCCTCAATCCTCAATTCTCAGTCCTCAAACCTCAATCCTGAATCCTCAATCCTGAATCCTCAATCTTCAGCCCTCAGTCCTCAACAATCAATTGCCAGTCCTCAATCCTCAATAGAATATACCCAATTCACAGTTTTCAACACTCAATCCCCAATCTTCAATCTTCAAATCTCAATCCACTAACATCAATTCTCATCACTCAACGCTCAACACTCAGACCCCAATCCTCAATCTTCTATCCCCAATCCTCAATCCTCAATACTCAATCCTCAATCTTCAATCCTCAATACTCAATCTTCAATCCTCAATCTTCAATCCTCAATCCTCAATCCTCAATCCTCAATCCTCAATCCTCAATCCTCAATCCTCAATCCTCGGTCGTCAATGCCCAATCCCAATCGTCAATCCTCAATCCTCAATCCTCAATCCTCAGTCGTCAATGCTCAATCCCCAATCCTCAATCTTCAATCCTCTATCCTCAATCCTCAATCCTCAATTCCCAATCCTCATTCTTCAATCCTCAATCTTCAATCCTCAATCATCAATCCTCAATTATCAAACCTCAATACTCAATCTTCAATCCTCAATCCTCAATCCTCAATCCTCAATCCTCAATCCTCAATCCTCAACCCGCAATCCTCAGTCCTGTAACCTCAATCCCGAATCCTCGATCCTGAATCCGCAAACTTCAGTCCTCAGTCCTCAGTCCTCAACAATCAATTGTCAATCCTCAATCCTCAATAGAATATGCTCAATTCACAGTTTTCAATACTCAATCCCCATTCTTGAATCTTCAAATCTCAATCCACAAATATCAGTTCTCATCACTCAACCCTCAACACTCAGTCCACAATCTTCAATCCTCAATCCTCAATCTGCAATATTGAATCCTCAATACTCAATCTTCTATCCTCAATCCTCAATTCTCAATCCTCAACACTCAATCCTCAATCATCAATCCTCAATCCCCAATTCTCAATCTTCAGTCCTCTATCCTCAATCCTCAATCCTCAATCCTCAATCCTCAATCTTCAATACTCAATACTCAATCTTCAATCCTCAATCCTCAATCCTCAGTCCTCAATCCTCAATCCTCAATCCTCAATCCTCAATCTTCAATCCTCAATACTCAGTCTGCAATCCTCAATTATCAAACCTCAATACTCAATCTTCAATCCTCAATCCTCAATCCTCAATCCTCAATCCTCAATCCTCAACCCGCAATCCTCAGTCCTGTAACCTCAATCCCGAATCCTCGATCCTGAATCCGCAAACTTCAGTCCTCAGTCCTCAGTCCTCAACAATCAATTGTCAATCCTCAATCCTCAATAGAATATCCTCAATTGACAGTTTTCAATACTCAATCCCCATTCTTCAATCTTCAAATCTCAATCCACAAATATCAGTTCTCATCACTCAACCCTCAACACTCAGTCCACAATCTTCAATCCTCAATCCTCAATCTGCAATATTGAATCCTCAATACTCAATCTTCAATCCTCAATCCTCAATTCTCAATCCTCAACACTCAATCCTCAATCCTCAATCCTCAATCCCCAATCCTCAATCTTCAGTCCTCTATCCTCAATCCTCAATCCTCAATCCTCAATCCTCAACCTCCAATACTCAATACTCAATCTTCAATCCTCAATCCTCAATCCTCAGTCCTCAATCCTCAATCCTCAATCCTCAATCCTCAATCTTCAATCCTCAATACTCAGTCTGCAATCCTCAATTCTCAATCATCAATACTCAATCCTCAATGCTCAATCTTCAATCCTCAATCCTCAATCCCCAATCCTCATTCTTCAATCCTCAATCTTCAATCCTCAATCATCAATCCTCAATTATCAAACCTCAATACTCAATCTTCAATCCTCAATCCTCAATCCTCAATCCTCAATCCTCAATCCTCAATCCTCAACCCGCAATCCTCAGTCCTGAAACCTCAATCCCGAATCCTCAATCCTGAATCCGCAAACTTCAGTCCTCAGTCCTCAGTCCTCAACAATCAATTGTCAATCCTCAATCCTCAATAGAATATCCTCAATTCACAGTTTTCAATACTCAATCCCCATTCTTCAATCTTCAAATCTCAATCCACAAACATCAATTCTCATCACTCAACCCTCAACTCTCAGTCCTCAATCTTCAATCCTCAATCCTCAATCCGCAATCTTGAATCCTCAATACTCAATCTTCAATCCTCAATCCTCAATTCTCAATCCTCAACACTCAATCCTCAATCCTCAATCCTCAATCCCCAATCCTCAATATTCAATCCTCAATCCTCAATCCTCAATCCCCAATCTTCAATCTTCAATCCTCAATAGTCAATCTTCAATCCTCAATCCTCAATCCACAATCCTCAATCCGCAATCCTCAATCCTCAATCTTCAATCCTCAATACTCAATCCTCAACCCTCAATCTTCAATCCTCAATCCTCAATCCTCATTCTTCAATCCTCAACACCCAGTCCTCAATCTTCAATCCTCAATCCTCAATCCTCAATTCTCAATCCTCAATCCTCAACGCTCAGACCTCAAGCATCAATACTCAACCCTCAGTCCTCGTCCGCAATCCACAACCCTCAATCCTCAATCCTCAATCTTCGGTCATCAATATTCAATCATCAATCCTCAATCTTCAATCCTCTATCCTCAATCCTTAATCCTCAATGTTCAATCCTCAATACCCAATCCTCAATCTTCAATCCTCAATATTCAATCCTCAATCCTCAATCCTCAATTCTCAGTCCTCAAACCTCAATCCTGAATCCTCAATCCTGAATCCTCAATCTTCAGCCCTCAGTCCTCAACAATCAATTGCCAGTCCTCAATCCTCAATAGAATATACCCAATTCACAGTTTTCAACACTCAATCCCCAATCTTCAATCTTCAAATCTCAATCCACTAACATCAATTCTCATCACTCAACGCTCAACACTCAGACCCCAATCCTCAATCTTCTATCCCCAATCCTCAATCCTCAATACTCAATCCTCAATCTTCAATCCTCAATACTCAATCTTCAATCCTCAATCCTCAGTCCTCAATCCTCAATCCTCAATCCTCAATCCTCAATCGTCAATCTCCAGTCCTGAATACTCAATCTTCAATCCTCAATCCTCAATTCTCACTCCTCAGTCCTCATTCTTCAATCCTCAATGCCAAACCCTCAATCTTCAATCCTCAATCCTCAATCCTCAATTCGCAATCCTCAATCCTCAGACCTCAAGCATTAATACCCAACCCTCAGTCCTCGTCCTCAATCTACAACCCTCAATCCTCAATCCTCAATCCTCAATCCTCAATCCTAAATCCTCAATCCTCAATCCTCAGTCACCAAACCTCAATCCTGAATCCTCAGTCCTGAATCCTCAACATTCAGCCCCCAGTCCTCAACAATCAGTTGTCAATCCTCAATCCTCAATAGAATATCACCAATTCACAGATTTCAATACTTAATGCTCAATCTGCAATCTTCAAATCTCTATCCACCAACATCAATTCTCATCAATCATCCCTCAACACTCAGTCCTTTATGTTCAATCCTCAATCCTCAATTCTCAATCTTCAATCCTCAATACTCAATCTTCAATCCTCAATCCTCAGTCCTCAATCCTCAATCCTCAATCCTCAATCCTCAGTCGTCAATCTCCAGTCCTGAATACTCAATCTTCAATCCTCAATCCTCAATCCTCAATCCTCAATCCTGAATCCTCAATCCTCAATCCTCAATCCTCAATCCTCAATCCTCAATCCTCAATCCTCAATCTTCAACACTCAGTCCCCAATCCTCAATCTTCAATCCTCAATCCTCAATCCTCAATCCTCGATCCTGGAACCTCAATCCTCAGTCCTCAATCCTCAATCCTCAATGTTCAATCCGCAATACCCAATCCTCAATCTTCAATCCTCTATCCTCAATCCTCAATCCTCAATCCCCAATCCTCAATCTTCAATCCTCAATCTTCAATCCTCAATCATCAATCCTCAATACTCAATCTTCAATCCTCAATCCTCAATCCTGAATCCTCAATCCTCAATCCTCAATCCTCAATCCTCAATCCTCAGTCGTCAATGCTCAATCCCAATCCTCAATCTTCAATCCTCTATCCTCAATCTTCAGTCCTCAATCCCCAATCCTGAATCTTCAATCCTCAATCTTCAATCCTCAATCATCAATCCTCAATTATCAAACCTCAATACTCAATCTTCAATCCTTAATCCTCAATCCTCAATCCTCAATCCTCAATCCTCAACCCTCATTCCTCAGTCCTGGAACCTCAATCCCGAATCCTCAATCCTGAATCCAGAAACTTCAGCCCCCGTCCTCAGTCCTCAACAATCAACTGTCAATCCTCAATCCTCAATAGAATATCCTCAATTCACAGTTATCAATACTCAATCCCCATTCTTCAATCTTCAAATCTCAATCCACAAACATCAATTCTCATCACTCAACCCTCAACACTCAGTCCTCAATCTTCAATCCTCAATCCTCAATCCGCAATCTTGAATCCTCAATACTCAATCTTCAATCCTCAATCCTCAATTCTCAATCCTCAACACTCAATCCTCAATCCTCAATCCTCAATCCCCAATCCTCAGTCTTCAATCCTCTACCCTCAATCCTCAATCCACAATCCTCAATCTTCAATACTCAATACTCAATCTTCAATCCTCAATCCTCAATCCTCAGTCCGCAATCCTCAATCCTCAATCCTCAATCCTCAATCTTCAATACTCAATACTCAATCTGCAATCCTCAATCCTCAATCTTCAATACTCAATCCTCAATCCTCAATCCCCAATGCTCAATCTTCAATTCTCAATAGTCAATCTTCAATCCTCAATCCTCAATCCTCCATCGTCAATCCTCAATCCTGAATCCTCAATCGTCAATCCTCAATCCCCAATCCTCAATCTTCAATCCTCTATCCTCAATCCTCAATCCTCAATCCCCAATCCTCAATCTTCAATCCTCAATCTTCAATCCTCAATACTCAATCTTCAATACTCAATCCTCAATTCTCAATCCTCAACCCTCAATCCTCAATCCTCAATCTTTAATCCTCAATAATCAATCCTCAATTCTCAATCCTCAATCCTCAATCCTTAATCCTCAATACTCAACCCTCAATGCTCAGTCCAGAAACATCAGTTCCGAATCCTCAATCCTGAACCCTCAGTCTTCAGCCCTCAGGCCTCAACAATCAATTGTCAATCCTCAATCCTCAATAGAATATCCTCAATTCACAGTTTTCAATACTCAATCCCCATTCTTCAATCTTCAAATCTCAATCCACAAACATCAATTCTCATCACTCAACCCTCAACACTCACTCCTCAATCTTCAATCCTCAATCCTCAATCCGCAATCTTGAATCCTCAATACTCAATCTTCAATCCTCAATCCTTAATTCTCAATCCTCAACACTCAATCCTCAATCCTCAATCCTCAATCCCCAATCCTCAATCTTCAATCCTCAATCCTCAATCCTCAATCCCCAATCTTCAATCTTCAATCCTCAATAGTCAATCTTCAATCCTCAATCCTCAATCCTCAATCCTCAATCCGCAATCCTCAATCCTCAACCTTCAATCCTCAATACTCAATCCTCAACCCTCAATCTTCAATCCTCAATCCACAATCCTCATTCTTCAATCCTCAACACCCAGTCCTCAATCTTCAATCCTCAATCCTCAATCCTCAATTCTCAATCCTCAATCCTCAACGCTCAGACCTCAAGCATCAATACTCAACCCTCAGTCCTCGTCCGCAATCCACAACCCTCAATCCTCAATCCTCAATCTTCGATCATCAATATTCAATCATCAATCCTCAATCTTCAATCCTCTATCCTCAATCCTCAATCCTGAATGTTCAATCCTCAATACCCAATCCTCAATCTTCAATCCTCAATACTCAATCCTCAATCCTCAATCCTCAATCCTCAGTCCTCAAACCTCAATCCTGAATCCTCAATCCTGAATCCTCAATCTTCAGCCCTCAGTCCTCAACAATCAATTGTCAGTCCTCAATCCTCAATAGAGTATACCCAATTCACAGTTTTCAACACTGAATCCCCAATCTTCAATCTTCAAATCTCAATCCACTAACATCAATTCTCATCACTCAACGCTCAACACTCAGACCCCAATCTTCAATCTTCAATCCCCAATCCTCAATCCTCAATACTCAATCCTCAATCATCAATCCTCAATACTCAATCCTCAATCCTCAATACTCAATCCTCAATCCTCAATCCTCAATCCTCAATCCTCAATCGTCAATCTCCAATCCTGAATACTCAATCTTCAATCCTCAATCCTCAACCCTCACTCCTCAGTCCTCAATCCTCGATCCTCAATCCTCAATCCTCAATCCTCAACCCGCAATCCTCAGTCCTGAAACCTCAATCCCGAATCCTCAATCCTGAATCCGCAAACTTCAGTCCTCAGTCCTCAGTCCTCAACAATCAATTGTCAATCCTCAATCCTCAATAGAATATCCTCAATTCACAGTTTTCAATACTCAATCCCCATTCTTCAATCTTCAAATCTCAATCCACAAACATCAATTCTCATCACTCAACCCTCAACTCTCAGTCCTGAATCTTCAATCCTCAATCCTCAATCCGCAATCTTGAATCCTCAATACTCAATCTTCAATCCTCAATCCTCAATTCTCAATCCTCAACACTCAATCCTCAATCCTCAATCCTCAATCCCCAATCCTCAATCTTCAATCCTCAATCCTCAATCCTCAATCCCCAATCTTCAATCTTCAATCCTCAATAGTCAATCTTCAATCCTCAATCCTCAATCCACAATCCTCAATCCGCAATCCTCAATCCTCAATCTTCAATCCTCAATACTCAATCCTCAACCCTCAATCTTCAATCCTCAATCCTCAATCCTCATTCTTCAATCCTCAACACCCAGTCCTCAATCTTCAATCCTCAATCCTCAATCCTCAATTCTCAATCCTCAATCCTCAACGCTCAGACCTCAAGCATCAATACTCAACCCTCAGTCCTCGTCCGCAATCCACAACCCTCAATCCTCAATCCTCAATCTTCGATCATCAATATTCAATCATCAATCCTCAATCTTCAATCCTCTATCCTCAATCCTTAATCCTCAATGTTCAATCCTCAATACCCAATCCTCAATCCTCAATCCTCAATATTCAATCCTCAATCCTCAATCCTCAATTCTCAGTCCTCAAACCTCAATCCTGAATCTTCAATCCTGAATCCTCAATCTTCAGCCCTCAGTCCTCAACAATCAATTGTCAGTCCTCAATCCTCAATAGAATATACCCAATTCACAGTTTTCAACATTCAATCCCCAATCTTCAATCTTCAAATCTCAATCCACTAACATCAATTCTCATCACTCAACGCTCAACACTCAGACCCCAATCCTCAATCTTCTATCCCCAATCCTCAATCCTCAATACTCAATCCTCAATCTTCAATCCTCAATACTCAATCTTCAATCCTCAATCCTCAATCCTCAATCCTCAATCGTCAATCTCCAATCCTGAATACTCAATCTTCAATCCTCAATCCTCAATTCTCACTCCTCAGTCCTCATTCTTCAATCCTCAATGCCAAACCCTCAATCTTCAATCCTCAATCCTCAATCCTCAATTCGCAATACTCAATCCTCGGAACTCAAACATCAATCCTGAATCCTAAATCTTCAGCCCACAGTCCTCAACAACCAATTGTCAGTCCTCAATCCTCAATAGAATATACCCAATTCGCAGGTTTCAATACTCAATCCCCAATGTTCAATCTTCAAATCTCAATCCACAAACATCAATTCTCATCACTCAACGCTTAACACTCAGTCCCCAATCCTCAATCTTCAATCCTCAATCCTCAATCCACAATCCTCAATCCTCAATCCTCAATCCTCATTCCTCAAACCTCAATCCTCAATCCTCAGTCCTCACCCTCAATTCTCAATCCTCAATCCTCAATCCTCAATCATCAATCCCCAATCCTCAATCCTCAATCCCCAATCCTCAATCCTCAGTCCTCAAACATCAATCCTGAATCCTAAATCTTCAGCCCTCAGTCCTCAACAATCAGTTGTTAATCCTCAATCCTCAATAGAATATCACCAATTCACAGTTTTCGATACTCAATACTCAATCTGCAATCTTCAAATCTCTATCCACAAACATCAATTCTCATCACTCAACCCTCAACACTCAGTCCACAATCCTCAATATTCAATCCTCAATCCTCAATCCTCAAACCTCAATCATCAACCTTCAATCCTCAGTGCTCAATCTTCAATCCTCAATCCTCAATCCTCAGTCCTCAATCCTCAATCCCCAATCCTCATTCTTCAATCCTCAATACACAATCCTCAATCTTCAATCTTCAATCCTCAATCCTCAATAGTCAATCCTCAATCCTCGATCCTCAATCCTCAACCCTCAATCTTCAATCCTCAATACTCAATCTTTAATCCTCAATCCTCAGTCCTCAAACCTCAATTCTGAGTACTCAGTCCTGAATCCTCAACCTTCAGCCCTCAGTCCTGAAACATCAATACCGAATCCTCAATACTGAATCCTCAATCTTCAGCCCTCAGTCCTCAACAATCAAATGTCAATCCGCAATCCTCGATAGAATATCCTCAATTCACAGTTTTCAATTCTCAATCCCCATTCTTCAATCTTCAAATCTCTATCCACAAACATCAATTCTCATCACTCAACCCTCAACACTCAGTCCTCAATCTTCAATCCTCAATCCTAAATCCTCAATCTTCAATCCTCAATACTCAATCTTCAATCCTCAATCCTCAATTCTCAATCCTGAATACTCAATCCACACTCGTCAATCCTCAATACCTAAACCTCAATCTTCAATCCTCAATCCTCAATCTTCAATCCTCAATCCTCAATCCTCAATCCCCAATCCTCAATCTTCAATCCTCAATCCTCAATCCTCAATCCTCAATCCTCAATCCCCAATCCTCATTCCTCAAACCTCAATCCTCAATCCTCAGTCCTCACCCTCAATTCTCAATCCTCAATCCTCAATCCTCAATCATCAATCCCCAATCCTCAATCCTCAATCCTCAATCCCCAATCCTCAATCCTCAGTCCTCAAACATCAATCCTGAATCCTAAATCTTCAGCCCTCAGTCCTCAACAATCAATTGTCAGTCCTCAATACTCAATAGAATATACCCAATTCGCAGGTTTCAATACTCAATCCCCAATACTCAATCTTCAAATCTCAATCCACAAACATCAATTCTCAACACTCAACGCTCAACACTCAGTCCCCAATCCTCAATCCTCAATCCTCAATCCTCAATCCTCAATCCTCAATCCTCATTCCTCAAACCTCAATCCTCAATCCTCAGTCCTCACCCTCAATTCTCAATCCTCAATCCTCAATCCTCAATCATCAATCCCCAATCCTCAATCCTCAATCCCCAATCCACAATCCTCAGTCCTCAAACATCAATCCTGAATCCTAAATCTTCAGCCCTCAGTCCTCAACAATCAGTTGTTAATCCTCAATCCTCAATAGAATATCACCAATTCACAGTTTTCAATACTCAATACTCAACCTGCAATCTTCAAATCTCTATCCACAAACATCAATTCTCATCACTCAACCCTCAACACTCAGTCCACAATCCTCAATATTCAATCCTCAATCCTCAATCCTCAATCCTCAATCATCAACCTTCAATCCTCAGTGCTCAATCTTCAATCCTCAATCCTCAATCCTCAGTCCTCAATCCTCAATCCCCAATCCTCATTCTTCAATCCTCAATACCCAATCCTCAATCTTCAATCTTCAATCCTCAATCCTCAATTCTCAATCCTCAATAGTCAATCCTCAATCCTCGATCCTCAATCCTCAACCCTCAATCTTCAATCCTCAATACTCAATCTTTAATCCTCAATCCTCAGTCCTCAAACCTCAATTCTGAGTACTCAGTCCTGAATGCTCAACCTTCAGCCGTCAGTCCTGAAATATCAATACCGAATCCTCAATACTGAATCCTCAATCTTCAGCCCTCAGTCCTCAACAATCAAATGTCAATCCTCAATCCTCGATAGAATATCCTCAATTCACAGTTTTCAATTCTCAATCCCCATTCTTCAATCTTCAAATCTCAATCCACAAGCATCAATTCTCATCACTCAACCCTCAACACTCAGTCCTCAATCTTCAATCCGCAATCTTGAATCCTCAATACTCAATCTTCAATCCTCAATCCTCAATTCACAATCCTCAACACTCAATCCTCAATCGTCAATCCTCAATCCCCAATCCTCAATCTTCAATTCTCTATCCTAAATCCTCAATCTTCAATCCTCAATACTCAATCTTCAATCCTCAATCCTCAATTCTCAATCCTGAATACTCAATCCACACTCGTCAATCCTCAATACCTAATCCTCAATCTTCAATCCTCAATCCTCAATCTTCAATCCTCAATCCTCAATCCTCAATCCCCAATCCTCAATCTTCAATCCTCAATCCTCAATCCTCAATCCTCAATCCTCAATCCCCAATCCTCATTCCTCAAACCTCAATCCTCAATCCTCAGTCCTCACCCTCAATTCTCAATCCTCAATCCTCAATCCTCAATCATCAATCCCCAATCCTCAATCCTCAATCCTCAATCCCCAATCCTCAATCCTCAGTCCTCAAACATCAATCCTGAATCCTAAATCTTCAGCCCTCAGTCCTCAACAATCAATTGTCAGTCCTCAATACTCAATAGAATATACCCAATTCGCAGGTTTCAATACTCAATCCCCAATACTCAATCTTCAAATCTCAATCCACAAACATCAATTCTCAACACTCAACGCTCAACACTCAGTCCCCAATCCTCAATCCTCAATCCTCAATCCTCAATCCTCAATCCTCAATCCTCATTCCTCAAACCTCAATCCTCAATCCTCAGTCCTCACCCTCAATTCTCAATCCTCAATCCTCAATCCTCAATCATCAATCCCCAATCCTCAATCCTCAATCCCCAATCCACAATCCTCAGTCCTCAAACATCAATCCTGAATCCTAAATCTTCAGCCCTCAGTCCTCAACAATCAGTTGTTAATCCTCAATCCTCAATAGAATATCACCAATTCACAGTTTTCAATACTCAATACTCAACCTGCAATCTTCAAATCTCTATCCACAAACATCAATTCTCATCACTCAACCCTCAACACTCAGTCCACAATCCTCAATATTCAATCCTCAATCCTCAATCCTCAATCCTCAATCATCAACCTTCAATCCTCAGTGCTCAATCTTCAATCCTCAATCCTCAATCCTCAGTCCTCAATCCTCAATCCCCAATCCTCATTCTTCAATCCTCAATACCCAATCCTCAATCTTCAATCTTCAATCCTCAATCCTCAATTCTCAATCCTCAATAGTCAATCCTCAATCCTCGATCCTCAATCCTCAACCCTCAATCTTCAATCCTCAATACTCAATCTTTAATCCTCAATCCTCAGTCCTCAAACCTCAATTCTGAGTACTCAGTCCTGAATCCTCAACCTTCAGCCGTTAGTCCTGAAATATCAATACCGAATCCTCAATACTGAATCCTCAATCTTCAGCCCTCAGTCCTCAACAATCAAATGTCAATCCTCAATCCTCGATAGAATATCCTCAATTCACAGTTTTCAATTCTCAATCCCCATTCTTCAATCTTCAAATCTCAATCCACAAGCATCAATTCTCATCACTCAACCCTCAACACTCAGTCCTCAACCTTCAATCCGCAATCTTGAATCCTCAATACTCAATCTTCAATCCTCAATCCTCAATTCACAATCCTCAACACTCAATCCTCAATCGTCAATCCTCAATCCCCAATCCTCAATCTTCAATTCTCTATCCTCAATCCTCAACCCTCAATACTCAATCCTCAACCTTCAATACCCGATACTCAATCTTCAATCCTCAATCCTCAATCCGCAATCCTCAATCCTCAATCTTCAATTCTCAATACTCAATCCTCAACCCTCAATCTTCAATCCTCAATCCTCAATCCTCATTCTTCAATCCTGAACACCCAGTCCTCAATCTTCAATCCTCAATCCTCAATCCTCAATTCTCAATCCTCAATCCTCAACGCTCAGACCTCAAGCATCAATACTCAACCCTCAGTCCTCGTCCGCAATCCACAACCCTCAATCCTCAATCCTCAATCTTCGATCATCAATATTCAATCATCAATCCTCAATCTTCAATCCTCTATCCTCAATCCTCAATCCTGAATGTTCAATCCTCAATACCCAATCCTCAATCTTCAATCCTCAATACTCAATCCTCAATCCTCAATCCTCAATCCTCAATCCTCAGTCCTCAAACCTCAATCCTGAATCCTCAATCTTCAGCCCTCAGTCCTCAACAATCAATTGTCAGTCCTCAATCCTCAATAGAATATACCCAATTCACAGTTTTCAACACTCAATCCCCAATCTTCAATCTTCAAATCTCAATCCACTAACATCAATTCTCATCACTCAACGCTCAACACTCAGACCCCAATCCTCAATCTTCTATCCCCAATCCTCAATCCTCAATACTCAATCCTCAATCTTCAATCCTCAATACTCAATCTTCAATCCTCAATCCTCAATCCTCAATCCTCAATCCTCAATCCTCAATCCTCAATCGTCAATCTCCAATCCTGAATACTCAATCTTCAATCCTCAATCCTCAATTCTCACTCCTCAGTCCTCATTCTTCAATCCTCAATGCCAAACGCTCAATCTTCAATCCTCAATCCTCAATCCTCAATTCGCAATACTCAATCCTCAGAACTCAAACATCAATCCTGAATCCTAAATCTTCAGCCCACAGTCCTCAACAACCAATTGTCAGTCCTCAATCCTCAATAGAATATACCCAATTCGCAGGTTTCAATACTCAATCCCCAATGTTCAATCTTCAAATCTCAATCCACAAACATCAATTCTCATCACTCAACGCTTAACACTCAGTCCCCAATCCTCAATCTTCAATCCTCAATCCTCAATCCTCAATCCTCAATCCTCAATCCTCAATCCTCAATCCTCATTCCTCAAACCTCAATCCTCAATCCTCAGTCCTCACCCTCAATTCTCAATCCTCAATCCTCAATCCTCAATCATCAATCCCCAATCCTCAATCCTCAATCCCCAATCCTCAATCCTCAGTCCTCAAACATCAATCCTGAATCCTAAATCTTCAGCCCTCAGTCCTCAACAATCAGTTGTTAATCCTCAATCCTCAATAGAATATCACCAATTCACAGTTTTCGATACTCAATACTCAATCTGCAATCTTCAAATCTCTATCCACAAACATCAATTCTCATCACTCAACCCTCAACACTCAGTCCACAATCCTCAATATTCAATCCTCAATCCTCAATCCTCAAACCTCAATCATCAACCTTCAATCCTCAGTGCTCAATCTTCAATCCTCAATCCTCAATCCTCAGTCCTCAATCCTCAATCCCCAACCCTCATTCTTCAATCCTCAATACCCAATCCTCAATATTCAATCCTCAATCCTCAATCCTCAATTCTCAATCCTCAATCCTCAGTCCTGAGTCCTCAGACCTCAATCCTCAACCCTCAGCCCTCATCCTCAATCCTCAATCCTCGATCCTCAATCCTCAACCCTCAATCTTCAATCCTCAATACTCAAACTTTAATCCTCAATCCTCAGTCCTCAAACCCCAATTCTGAGTACTCAGTCCTGAATCCTCAACCTGCAGCCCTCAGTCCTCAACAATCAGTTGCCAATCCTCAGTCCTCAATAGAATATCCTCAATTCACAGCTTTCAATACTCAATACTCAATCTGCATTCTTCAAATCTCTATCCACAAACATCAATGCTCATAACTCAACCCTCAACACTCAGTCCTCAATGTTCAGTCCTCAATCCTCAATTCTCAATATTCAATCCTCAATTCTGAATCTTCAATCCCAATTCCTCAGTCCTCAATCCTCAATCCTCAATCCTCAATCCTCAATCTTCTATCCTCAATACTCAATCTGCAATCCTCAATCCTCAATCCTCAACCCTCAATCCTCAGTCCTGAAACCTCAATACCGAATCCTCAATCCTGAATCCTCAATCTTCGGCACTCAGTCCTCAACAATCAATTGTCAATTCTCAATTCTCAATCCTCAATAGAATATCCTCAATTCAGAGTTTTCAATACTCAATCCCCATTCTTCAATCTTCAAATCTCAATCCACAAACATCAATTCTCATCACTCAACCCTCAACACTCAGTCCTCAATCTTCAATCCTCAATCCTAAATCCTCAATCTTCAATCCTCAATACTCAATCTTCAATCCTCAATCCTCAATTCTCAATCCTCAATACTCAATCCACACTCGTCAATCCTCAATACCTAATCCTCAATCTTCAATCCCCAATCCTCAATCTTCAATCCTCAATCCTCAATCCTCAATCCTCAATCCTCAATCCTCACTCCTCATTCCTCAAACCTCAATCCTCAATCCTCAGTCCTCACCCTCAATTCTCAATCCTCAATCCTCAATCCTCAATCATCAATCCCCAATCCTCAATCCTCAATCCTCAATCCCCAATCCTCAATCCTCAGTCCTCAAACATCAATCCTGAATCCTAAATCTACAGCCCTCAGTCCTCAACAATCAATTGTCAGTCCTCAATACTCAATAGAATATACCCAATTCGCAGGTTTCAATACTCAATCCCCAATATTCAATCTTCAAATCTCAATCCACAAACATCAATTCTCAACACTCAACGCTCAACACTCAGTCCCCAATCCTCAATCCTCAATCCTCAATCCTCAACACTCAATCCTCAATCCTCAATCCTCAATCCCCAATCCTCAATCTTCAGTCCTCTATCCTCAATCCTCAATCCTCAATCCTCAATCCTCAACCTTCAATACTCAATACTCAATCTTCAATCCTCAATCCTCAATCCTCAGTCCTCAATCCTCCATCCTCAATCCTCAATCCTCAATCTTCAATCCTCAATACTCAGTCTGCAATCCTCAATTCTCAATCATCAATACTCAATCCTCAATGCTCAATCTTCAATCCTCAATCCTCAATCCCCAATCCTCATTCTTCAATCCTCAATCTTCAATCCTCAATCATCAATCCTCAATTATCAAACCTCAATACTCAATCTTCAATCCTCAATCCTCAATCCTCAATCCTCAATCCTCAATCCTCAACCCGCAATCCTCAGTCCTGAAACATCAATCCCGAATCCTCAATCCTGAATCCGCAAACTTCAGTCCTCAGTCCTCAGTCCTCAACAATCAATTGTCAATCCTCAATCCTCAATAGAATATCCTCAATTCACAGTTTTCAATACTCAATCCCCATTCTTCAATCTTCAAATCTCAATCCACAAACATCAATTCTCATCACTCAACCCTCAACACTCAGTCCTCAATCTTCAATCCTCAATCCTCAATCCGCAATCTTGAATCCTCAATACTCAATCTTCAATCCTCAATCCTCAATTCTCAATCCTCAACACTCAATCCTCAATCCTCAATCCTCAATCCCCAATCCTCAATCTTCAATTCTCAATCCTCAATCCTCAATCCCCAATCTTCAATCTTCAATCCTCAATAGTCAATCTTCAATCCTCAATCCTCAATCCACAATCCTCAATCCGCAATCTTCAATCCTCAATCTTCAATCCTCAATACTCAATCTTCAAAACTCAATCTTCAATCCTCAATCCTCAATCCTCATTCTTCAATCCTCAACACCCAGTCCTCAATCTTCAATCCTCAATCCTCAATCCTCAATTCTCAATCCTCAATCCTCAACGCTCAGACCTCAAGCATCAATACTCAACCCTCAGTCCTCGTCCGCAATCCACAACCCTCAATCCTCAATCCTCAATCCTCAATCTTCGATCATCAATATTCAATCATCAATCCTCAATCTTCAATCCACTATCCTCAATCCTCAATCCTGAATGTTCAATCCTCAATACCCAATCCCCAATCTTCAATCCTCAATACTCAATCCTCAATCCTCAATCCTCAATCCTCAGTCCTCAAACCTCAATCCTGAATCCTCAATCCTGAATCCTCAATCTTCAGCCCTCAGTCCTCAACAATCGATTGTCAGTCCTCAATCCTCAATAGAGTATACCCAATTCACAGTTTTCAGCACTAAATCCCCAATCTTCAATCTTCAAATCTCAATCCACTAACATCAATTCTCATCACTCAACGCTCAACACTCAGATCCCAATCCTCAATCTTCAATCCCCAATCCTCAATCCTCAATACTCAATCCTCAATCTTCAATCCTCAATACTCAATCTTCAATCCTCAATCCTCAATCCTCAATCCTCAATCCTCAATCCTCAATCCTCAATCGTCAATCTCCAATACTGAATACTCAATCTTCAATCCTCAATCCTCAACCCTCACTCCTCAGTCCTCAATCCTCGATCCTCAATCCTCAATCCTCAATCCTCAACCCGCAATCCTCAGTCCTGAAACCTCAATCCCGAATCCTCAATCTTGAATCCGCAAACTTCAGTCCTCAGTCCTCAGTCCTCAACAATCAATTGTCAATCCTCAATCCTCAATAGAATATCCTCAATTCACAGTTTTCAATACTCAATCCCCATTCTTCAATCTTCAAATCTCAATCCACAAACATCAATTCTCATCACTCAACCCTCAACACTCAGTCCTCAATCTTCAATCCTCAACCCTCAATCCTCAATCTTCAATCCTCAATCCTCAATCCTCAATCCCCAATCCTCAATCTTCAATCCTCAATCTTCAATCCTCAATCATCAATCCTCAATACTCAATCTTCAATCCTCAATCCTCAATCCTGAATCCTCAATCCTCAATCCTCAATCCTCAATCCTCAATCCTCAGCCGTCAATGCTCAATCCCAATCCTCAATCTTCAATCCTCTATCCTCAATCTTCAGTCCTCAATCCCCAATCCTCAATCTTCAATCCTCAATCTTCAATCCTCAATCATCACTCCTCAGTCCTCAATCCTCGATCCTCAATCCTCAATCCTCAATCCTCAACCCGCAATCTTCAGTCCTGAAACCTCAATCCCGAATCCTCAATCCTGAATCCGCAAACTTCAGTCCTCAGTCCTCAGTCCTCAACAATCAATTGTCAATCCTCAATCCTCAATAGAATATCCTCAATTCACAGTTTTCAATACTCAATCCCCATTCTTCAATCTTCAAATCTCGATCCACAAACATCAATTCTCATCACTCAACCCTCAACACTCAGTCCTCAATCTTCAATCCTCAATCCTCAATCCGCAATCTTGAATCCTCAATACTTAATCTTCAATCCTCAATCCTCAATTCTCAATCCTCAACACTCAATCCTCAATCCTCAATCCTCAATGCCCAATCCTCAATCTTCAATCCTCTATCCTCAATCCTCAATCATCAATCCTCAATCCTCAATCCTCAATCTTCAATACTCATTACTCAATCTTCAATCCTCAATCCTCAATCCTCAGTCCTCAATCCTCAATCATCAATCCTCAATCCTCAATCTTCAATCCTCAATCCTCAATCCTCAATCTTCAATCCTCTATCCTCAATCCTCAATCCTCAATCCCCAATCGTCAATCTTCAATCCTCAATCTTCAATCCTCAATCATCAATCCTCAATTATCAAACCTCAATACTCAATCTTCAATCCTCAATCCTCAATCCTCAATCCTCAATCCTCTATCCTCAATCCTCAACCCTCAATCCTCAGTCCTGAAACCTTAATCCAGAATCCTCAATCCTGAATCCGCAAACTTCAGTCCTCAGTCCTCAGTCCTCAACAATCAATTGTCAATCCTCAATCCTCAATAGAATATCCTCAATTCACAGTTTTCAATACTCAATCCCCATTCTTCAATCTTCAAATCTCAATCCACAAACATCAATTCTCATCACTCAACACTCAACACTCAGTCCTCAACCTTCAATCCTCAATCCTCAATCCGCAATATTGAATCCTCAATACTCAATCTTCAATCCTCAATCCTCAATTCTCAATCCTCAACACTCAATCCTCAATCCTCAATCCTCAATCCCCAATCCTCAATCCTCAATCCTCTATCCTCAATCTTCAATCCTCAATACTCAATCTTCAACCCTCAATCTTCAATCCTCAATCCTCAATCCTCATTCTTCAATCCTCAACACACAGTCCTCAATCTTCAATCCTCAATCCTCAATCCTCAATTCTCAATCCTCAAACCTCAATCCTCAGACCTCAAGCATCAATACTCAACCCTCAGCCCTCGTCCGCAATCCCCAACCCTCAATCCTCAATTCTCAATTCCCAATCCTCAATCTTCAATCCTCAATCCTCAATCTTCAATCCTCAATCCTCAATCCTCAATCCCCAATCTTCAATCTTCAATCCTCAATAGTCAATCTTCAATCCTCAATCCTCAATCCTCAATCCTCAATCCGCAATCCTCAATCCTCAATCTTCAATTCTCAATACTCAATCCTCAACCCTCAATCTTCAATCCTCAATCCTCAATCCTCATTCTTCAATCCTGAACACCCAGTCCTCAATCTTCAATCCTCAACCCTCAATCCTCAATTCTCAATCCTCAATCCTCAACGCTCAGACCTCAAGCATCAATACTCAACCCTCAGTCCTCGTCCGCAATCCACAACCCTCAATCCTCAATCCTCAATCTTCGATCATCAATATTCAATCATCAGTCCTCAATCTTCAATCCTCTATCCTCAATCCTCAATCCTGAATGCTCAACCCTCAATACCCAATCCTCAATCTTCAATCCTCAATACTCAATCCTCAATCCTCAACCCTCAATCCTCAGTCCTCAAACCTCAATCCTGAATCCTCAATCCTGAATCCTCAATCTTCAGCCCTCAGTCCTCAACAATCAATTGTCAGTCCTCAATCCTCAATAGAATATACCCAATTCACAGTTTTCAACACTCAATCCCCAATCTTCAATCTTCAAATCTCAATCCACTAACATCAATTCTCATCACTCAACGCTCAACACTCAGACCCCAATCCTCAATCTTCTATTCCCAATCCTCAATCCTCAATACTCAATCCTCAATCTTCAATCCTCAATACTCAATCTTCAATCCTCAATCCTCAATCCTCAATCCTCAATCCTCAATCCTCAATCCTCAATCCTCAATCCTCAATTCGCAATACTCAATCCTCAGAACTCAAACATCAATCCTGAATCCTAAATCTTCAGCCCACAGTCCTCAACAACCAATTGTCAGTCCTCAATCCTCAATAGAATATACCCAATTCGCAGGTTTCAATACTCAATCCCCAATGTTCAATCTTCAAATCTCAATCCACAAACATCAATTCTCATCACTCAACGCTTAACACTCAGTCCCCAATCCTCAATCTTCAATCCTCAATCTTCAATCCTCAATCCTCAATCCTCAATCCTCATTCCTCAAACCTCAATCCTCAATCCTCAGTCCTCACCCTCAATTCTCAATCCTCAATCCTCAATCCTCAATCATCAATCCCCAATCCTCAATCCTCAATCCCCAATCCTCAATCCTCAGTCCTCAAACATCAATCCTGAATCCTAAATCTTCAGCCCTCAGTCCTCAACAATCAGTTGTTAATCCTCAATCCTCAATAGAATATCACCAATTCACAGTTTTCGATACTCAATACTCAATCTGCAATCTTCAAATCTCTATCCACAAACATCAATTCTCATCACTCAACCCTCAACACTCAGTCCACAATCCTCAATATTCAATCCTCAATCCTCAATCCTCAAACCTCAATCATCAACCTTCAATCCTCAGTGCTCAATCTTCAATCCTCAATCCTCAATCCTCAGTCCTCAATCCTCAATCCCCAACCCTCATTCTTCAATCCTCAATACCCAATCCTCAATCTTCAATCCTCAATCCTCAATCCTCAATTCTCAATCCTCAATCCTCAGTCCTGAGTCCTCTGACCTCAATCCTCAACCCTCAGCCCTCATCCTCAATCCTCAATCCTCGATCCTCAATCCTCAACCCTCAATCTTCAATCCTCAATACTCAACCTTTAATCCTCAATCCTCAGTCCTCAAACCCCAATTCTGAGTACTCAGTCCTGAATCGTCAACCTGCAGCCCTAAGTCCTCAACAATCAGTTGCCAATCCTCAGTCCTCAATAGAATATCCTCAATTCACAGCTTTCAATACTCAATACTCAATCTTCATTCTTCAAATCTCTATCCACAAACATCAATGCTCATAACTCAACCCTCAACACTCAGTCCTCAATGTTCAGTCCTCAATCCTCAATTCTCAATATTCAATCCTCAATTCTGAATCTTCAATCCTAATTCCTCAGTCCTCAATCCTCAATCCTCAATCCTCAATCCTCAATCTTCTATCCTCAATACTCAATCTGCAATCCTCAATCCTCAATCCTCAACCCTCAATCCTCAGTCCTGAAACCTCAATACCGAATCCTCAATCCTGAATCCTCAATCTTCGGCACTCAGTCCTCAACAATCAATTGTCAATTCTCAATTCTCAATCCTCAATAGAATATCCTCAATTCAGAGTTTTCAATACTCAATCCGCATTCTTCAATCTTCAAATCTCAATCCACAAACATCAATTCTCATCACTCAACCCTCAACACTCAGTCCTCAATCTTCAATCCTCAATCCTAAATCCTCAATCTTCAATCCTCAATACTCAATCTTCAATCCTCAATCCTCAATTCTCAATCCTCAATACTCAATCCACACTCGTCAATCCTGAATACCTAATCCTCAATCTTCAATCCTCAATCCTCAATCTTCAATCCTCAATCCTCAATCCTCAATCCCCAATCCTCAATCTTCAATCCTCAATCCTCAATCCTCAATCCTCAATCCTCAATCCTCAATCCTCATTCCTCAAACCTCAATCCTCAATCCTCAGTCCTCATCCTCAATTCTCAATCCTCAATCCTCAATCCTCAATCATCAATCCCCAATCCTCAATCCTCAATCCTCAATCCCCAATCCTCAATCCTCAGTCCTCAATCATCAATCCTGAATCCTAAATCTTCAGCCCTCAGTCCTCAACAATCAATTGTCAGTCCTCAATCCTCAATCCTCAATCCTCAATCATCAATCCCCAATCCTCAATCCTCAATCCCCAATCCACAATCCTCAGTCCTCAAACATCAATCCTGAATCCTAAATCTTCAGCCCTCAGTCCTCAACAATCAGTTGTTAATCCTCAATCCTCAATAGAATATCACCAATTCACAGTTTTCAATACTCAATACTCAACCTGCAATCTTCAAATCTCTATCCACAAACATCAATTCTCATCACTCAACCCTCAACACTCAGTCCACAATCCTCAATATTCAATCCTCAATCCTCAATCCTCAATCCTCAATCATCAACCTTCAATCCTCAGTGCTCAATCTTCAATCCTCAATCCTCAATCCTCAGTCCTCAATCCTCAATCCCCAATCCTCATTCTTCAATCCTCAATACCCAATCCTCAATCTTCAATCTTCAATCCTCAATCCTCAATTCTCAATCCTCAATAGTCAATCCTCAATCCTCGATCCTCAATCCTCAACTCTCAATCTTCAATCCTCAATACTCAATCTTTAATCCTCAATCCTCAGTCCTCAAACCTCAATTCTGAGTACTCAGTCCTGAATCCTCAACCTTCAGCCCTCAGTCCTGAAACATCAATACCGAATCCTCAATACTGAATCCTCAATCTTCAGCCCTCAGTCCTCAACAATCAAATGTCAATCCTCAATCCTCGATAGAATATCCTCAATTCACAGTTTTCAATTCTCAATCCCCATTCTTTAATCTTCAAATCTCAATCCACAAGCATCAATTCTCATCACTCAACCCTCAACACTCAGTCCTCAATCTTCAATCCTCAATCCTAAATCCTCAATATTCAATCCTCAATACTCAATCTTCAATCCTCAATCCTCAATTCTCAATCTTCAGTACTCAATCCTCAACCGTCAATCCTCAATTCCCAATCCTCAATCTTCAATCCTCAATCCTCAATCTTCAATCCTTAATCCTCAATCCTCAATCCCCAATCCTCAATCTTCAATCCTCAATACTCAATCTTCAATCCTCAATACTGAATCTTCAATCCTCAATCCTCAATCCTCAATCCTCAATCCTCAATCCTCAATCCTGAATCCTCAATCCTCAATACTCAATCTTCAATACTCAGTCCCCAATCCTCAATCTTCAATCCTCAATCCTCAATCCTCAATCCTCGATCCTCGAACCTCAATCCTCAGTCCTCAATCCTCAATCCTCAATCCTCAATACTCAATCTGCAATCCTCAATCCTCAATCTTCAATACTCAATCCTCAATCCTCAATCCCCAATGCTCAATCTTCAATTCTCAATACTCAATCTTCAATCCTCAATCCTCAATCCTCCATCGTCAATCCTCAATCCTGAATCCTCAATCGTCAATCCTCAATCCCCAATCCTCAATCTTCAATCCTCTATCCTCAATCCTCAATCCTCAATCCCCAATCCTCAATCTTCAATCCTCAATCTTCAATCCTCAATACTCAATCTTCAATACTCAATCCTCAATTCTCAATCCTCAACCCTCAATCCTCAATCCTCAATCTTTAATCCTCAATACTCAATCCTCAATTCTCAATCCTCAATCCTCAATCCTTAATCCTCAATACTCAACCCTCAATGCTCAGTCCAGAAACATCAGTTCCGAATCCTCAATCCTGAATCCTCAGTCTTCAGCCCTCAGGCCTCAACAATCAATTGTCAATCCTCAATCCTCAATAGAATATCCTCAATTCACAGTTTTCAATACTCAATCCCCATTCTTCAATCTTCAAATCTCAATCCACAAACATCAATTCTCATCACTCAACCCTCAACACTCACTCCTCAATCTTCAATCCTCAATCCTCAATCCGCAATCTTGAATCCTCAATACTCAATCTTCAATCCTCAATCCTTAATTCTCAATCCTCAACACTCAATCCTCAATCCTCAATCCTCAATCCCCAATCCCCAATCCTCAATCTTCAATCCTCAATCCTCAATCCTCAATCCCCAATCTTCAATCTTCAATCCTCAATAGTCAATCTTCAATCCTCAATCCTCAATCCTCAATCCTCAATCCGCAATCCTCAATCCTCAACCTTCAATCCTCAATACTCAATCCTCAACCCTCAATCTTCAATCCTCAATCCACAATCCTCATTCTTCAATCCTCAACACCCAGTCCTCAATCTTCAATCCTCAATCCTCAATCCTCAATTCTCAATCCTCAATCCTCAACGCTCAGACCTCAAGCATCAATACTCAACCCTCAGTCCTCGTCCGCAATCCACAACCCTCAATCCTCAATCCTCAATCTTCGATCATCAATATTCAATCATCAATCCTCAATCTTCAATCCTCTATCCTCAATCCTCAATCCTGAATGTTCAATCCTCAATACCCAATCCTCAATCTTCAGTCCTCAATACTCAATCCTCAATCCTCAATCCTCAATCCTCAGTCCTCAAACCTCAATCCTGAATCCTCAATCCTGAATCCTCAATCTTCAGCCCTCAGTCCTCAACAATCAATTGTCAGTCCTCAATCCTCAATAGGGTATACCCAATTCACAGTTTTCAACACTGAATCCCCAATCTTCAATCTTCAAATCTCAATCCACTAACATCAATTCTCATCACTCAACACTCAACACTCAGTCCTCAACCTTCAATCCTCAATCCTCAATCCGCAATATTGAATCCTCAATACTCAATCTTCAATCCTCAATCCTCAATTCTCAATCCTCAACACTCAATCCTCAATCCTCAATCCTCAATCCCCAATCCTCAATCCTCAATCCTCTATCCTCAATCCTCAATCCTCAATCCTCAATCCTCAATCCTCAACCCTCAATCCTCAACACTCAATCCTCAATCCTCAATCCTCAATCCCCAATCCTCAATCCTCGATCCTCAATCCTCAATCCTCAATCCTCAATCCTCAACCCTCACTCCTCAGTCCTCAATCCTCGATCCTCAATCCTCAATCCTCAATCCTCAACCCGCAATCCTCAGTCCTGAAACCTCAATCCCGAATCCTCAATCCTGAATCCGCAAACTTCAGTCCTCAGTCCTCAGTCCTCAACAATCAATTGTCAATCCTCAATCCTCAATAGAATATCCTCAATTCACAGTTTTCAATACTCAATACCCATTCTTCAATCTTCAAATCTCAATCCACAAACATCAATTCTCATCACTCAACCCTCAACACTCAGTCCTCAATCTTCAATCCTCAATCCTCAATCCGCAATCATCAATACTCAATCCTCAATCCTCAATCCTCAATACTCAATCTTCAATCCTCAATCCTCAATCCTCAATCCTCAATCCTCAATCCTCAATCCTCAATCGCCAATCTCTAATCCTGAATACTCAATCTTCAATCCTCAATCCTCAACCCTCACTCCTCAGTCCTCAATCCTCGATCCTCAATCCTCAATCCTCAATCCTCAACCCGCAATCTTCAGTCCTGAAACCTCAATCCCGAATCCTCAATCCTGAATCCGCAAACTTCAGTCCTCAGTCCTCAGTCCTCAACAATCAATTGTCAATCCTCAATCCTCAATAGAATATCCTCAATTCACAGTTTTCAATACTCAATCCCCATTCTTCAATCTTCAAATCTCGATCCACAAACATCAATTCTCATCACTCAACCCTCAACACTCAGTCCTCAATCTTCAATCCTCAATCCTCAATCCGCAATCTTGAATCCTCAATACTTAATCTTCAATCCTCAATCCTCAATTCTCAATCCTCAACACTCAATCCTCAATCCTCAATCCTCAATGCCCAATCCTCAATCTTCAATCCTCTATCCTCAATCCTCAATCATCAATCCTCAATCCTCAATCCTCAATCTTCAATACTCATTACTCAATCTTCAATCCTCAATCCTCAATCCTCAGTCCTCAATCCTCAATCATCAATCCTCAATCCTCAATCTTCAATCCTCAATCCTCAATCCTCAATCTTCAATCCTCTATCCTCAATCCTCAATCCTCAATCCCCAATCGTCAATCTTCAATCCTCAATCTTCAATCCTCAATCATCAATCCTCAATTATCAAACCTCAATACTCAATCTTCAATCCTCAATCCTCAATCCTCAATCCTCAATCCTCTATCCTCAATCCTCAACCCTCAATCCTCAGTCCTGAAACCTTAATCCAGAATCCTCAATCCTGAATCCGCAAACTTCAGTCCTCAGTCCTCAGTCCTCAACAATCAATTGTCAATCCTCAATCCTCAATAGAATATCCTCAATTCACAGTTTTCAATACTCAATCCCCATTCTTCAATCTTCAAATCTCAATCCACAAACATCAATTCTCATCACTCAACACTCAACACTCAGTCCTCAACCTTCAATCCTCAATCCTCAATCCGCAATATTGAATCCTCAATACTCAATCTTCAATCCTCAATCCTCAATTCTCAATCCTCAACACTCAATCCTCAATCCTCAATCCTCAATCCCCAATCCTCAATCCTCAATCCTCTATCCTCAATCTTCAATCCTCAATACTCAATCTTCAACCCTCAATCTTCAATCCTCAATCCTCAATCCTCATTCTTCAATCCTCAACACACAGTCCTCAATCTTCAATCCTCAAACCTCAATCCTCAATTCTCAATCCTCAAACCTCAATCCTCAGACCTCAAGCATCAATACTCAACCCTCAGCCCTCGTCCGCAATCCCCAACCCTCAATCCTCAATTCTCAATTCCCAATCTTCAATCTTCAATCCTCAATCCTCAATCTTCAATCCTCAATCCTCAATCCTCAATCCCCAATCTTCAATCTTCAATCCTCAATAGTCAATCTTCAATCCTCAATCCTCAATCCTCAATCCTCAATCCGCAATCCTCAATCCTCAATCTTCAATTCTCAATACTCAATCCTCAACCCTCAATCTTCAATCCTCAATCCTCAATCCTCATTCTTCAATCCTGAACACCCAGTCCTCAATCTTCAATCCTCAACCCTCAATCCTCAATTCTCAATCCTCAATCCTCAACGCTCAGACCTCAAGCATCAATACTCAACCCTCAGTCCTCGTCCGCAATCCACAACCCTCAATCCTCAATCCTCAATCTTCGATCATCAATATTCAATCATCAGTCCTCAATCTTCAATCCTCTATCCTCAATCCTCAATCCTGAATGCTCAACCCTCAATACCCAATCCTCAATCTTCAATCCTCAATACTCAATCCTCAATCCTCAACCCTCAATCCTCAGTCCTCAAACCTCAATCCTGAATCCTCAATCCTGAATCCTCAATCTTCAGCCCTCAGTCCTCAACAATCAATTGTCAGTCCTCAATCCTCAATAGAATATACCCAATTCACAGTTTTCAACACTCAATCCCCAATCTTCAATCTTCAAATCTCAATCCACTAACATCAATTCTCATCACTCAACGCTCAACACTCAGACCCCAATCCTCAATCTTCTATTCCCAATCCTCAATCCTCAATACTCAATCCTCAATCTTCAATCCTCAATACTCAATCTTCAATCCTCAATCCTCAATCCTCAATCCTCAATCCTCAATCCTCAATCCTCAATCGTCAATCTCCAATCCTGAATACTCAATCTTCAATCCTCAATCCTCAATTCTCACTCCTCAGTCCTCATTCTTCAATCCTCAATGCCAAACCCTCAATCTTCAATCCTCAATCCTCAATCCTCAATTCGCAATACTCAATCCTCAGAACTCAAACATCAATCCTGAATCCTAAATCTTCAGCCCACAGTCCTCAACAACCAATTGTCAGTCCTCAATCCTCAATAGAATATACCCAATTCGCAGGTTTCAATACTCAATCCCCAATGTTCAATCTTCAAATCTCAATCCACAAACATCAATTCTCATCACTCAACGCTTAACACTCAGTCCCCAATCCTCAATCTTCAATCCTCAATCTTCAATCCTCAATCCTCAATCCTCAATCCTCATTCCTCAAACCTCAATCCTCAATCCTCAGTCCTCACCCTCAATTCTCAATCCTCAATCCTCAATCCTCAATCATCAATCCCCAATCCTCAATCCTCAATCCCCAATCCTCAATCCTCAGTCCTCAAACATCAATCCTGAATCCTAAATCTTCAGCCCTCAGTCCTCAACAATCAGTTGTTAATCCTCAATCCTCAATAGAATATCACCAATTCACAGTTTTCGATACTCAATACTCAATCTGCAATCTTCAAATCTCTATCCACAAACATCAATTCTCATCACTCAACCCTCAACACTCAGTCCACAATCCTCAATATTCAATCCTCAATCCTCAATCCTCAAACCTCAATCATCAACCTTCAATCCTCAGTGCTCAATCTTCAATCCTCAATCCTCAATCCTCAGTCCTCAATCCTCAATCCCCAACCCTCATTCTTCAATCCTCAATACCCAATCCTCAATCTTCAATCCTCAATCCTCAATCCTCAATTCTCAATCCTCAATCCTCAGTCCTGAGTCCTCTGACCTCAATCCTCAACCCTCAGCCCTCATCCTCAATCCTCAATCCTCGATCCTCAATCCTCAACCCTCAATCTTCAATCCTCAATACTCAACCTTTAATCCTCAATCCTCAGTCCTCAAACCCCAATTCTGAGTACTCAGTCCTGAATCGTCAACCTGCAGCCCTAAGTCCTCAACAATCAGTTGCCAATCCTCAGTCCTCAATAGAATATCCTCAATTCACAGCTTTCAATACTCAATACTCAATCTTCATTCTTCAAATCTCTATCCACAAACATCAATGCTCATAACTCAACCCTCAACACTCAGTCCTCAATGTTCAGTCCTCAATCCTCAATTCTCAATATTCAATCCTCAATTCTGAATCTTCAATCCTAATTCCTCAGTCCTCAATCCTCAATCCTCAATCCTCAATCCTCAATCTTCTATCCTCAATACTCAATCTGCAATCCTCAATCCTCAATCCTCAACCCTCAATCCTCAGTCCTGAAACCTCAATACCGAATCCTCAATCCTGAATCCTCAACCTTCGGCACTCAGTCCTCAACAATCAATTGTCAATTCTCAATTCTCAATCCTCAATAGAATATCCTCAATTCAGAGTTTTCAATACTCAATCCGCATTCTTCAATCTTCAAATCTCAATCCACAAACATCAATTCTCATCACTCAACCCTCAACACTCAGTCCTCAATCTTCAATCCTCAATCCTAAATCCTCAATCTTCAATCCTCAATACTCAATCTTCAATCCTCAATCCTCAATTCTCAATCCTCAATACTCAATCCACACTCGTCAATCCTCAATACCTAATCCTCAATCTTCAATCCTCAATCCTCAATCTTCAATCCTCAATCCTCAATCCTCAATCCCCAATCCTCAATCTTCAATCCTCAATCCTCAATCCTCAATCCTCAATCCTCAATCCTCAATCCTCATTCCTCAAACCTCAATCCTCAATCCTCAGTCCTCATCCTCAATTCTCAATCCTCAATCCTCAATCCTCAATCATCAATCCCCAATCCTCAATCCTCAATCCTCAATCCCCAATCCTCAATCCTCAGTCCTCAATCATCAATCCTGAATCCTAAATCTTCAGCCCTCAGTCCTCAACAATCAATTGTCAGTCCTCAATCCTCAATCCTCAATCCTCAATCATCAATCCCCAATCCTCAATCCTCAATCCCCAATCCACAATCCTCAGTCCTCAAACATCAATCCTGAATCCTAAATCTTCAGCCCTCAGTCCTCAACAATCAGTTGTTAATCCTCAATCCTCAATAGAATATCACCAATTCACAGTTTTCAATACTCAATACTCAACCTGCAATCTTCAAATCTCTATCCACAAACATCAATTCTCATCACTCAACCCTCAACACTCAGTCCACAATCCTCAATATTCAATCCTCAATCCTCAATCCTCAATCCTCAATCATCAACCTTCAATCCTCAGTGCTCAATCTTCAATCCTCAATCCTCAATCCTCAGTCCTCAATCCTCAATCCCCAATCCTCATTCTTCAATCCTCAATACCCAATCCTCAATCTTCAATCTTCAATCCTCAATCCTCAATTCTCAATCCTCAATAGTCAATCCTCAATCCTCGATCCTCAATCCTCAACTCTCAATCTTCAATCCTCAATACTCAATCTTTAATCCTCAATCCTCAGTCCTCAAACCTCAATTCTGAGTACTCAGTCCTGAATCCTCAACCTTCAGCCCTCAGTCCTGAAACATCAATACCGAATCCTCAATACTGAATCCTCAATCTTCAGCCCTCAGTCCTCAACAATCAAATGTCAATCCTCAATCCTCGATAGAATATCCTCAATTCACAGTTTTCAATTCTCAATCCCCATTCTTTAATCTTCAAATCTCAATCCACAAGCATCAATTCTCATCACTCAACCCTCAACACTCAGTCCTCAATCTTCAATCCTCAATCCTAAATCCTCAATATTCAATCCTCAATACTCAATCTTCAATCCTCAATCCTCAATTCTCAATCTTCAGTACTCAATCCTCAACCGTCAATCCTCAATTCCCAATCCTCAATCTTCAATCCTCAATCCTCAATCTTCAATCCTTAATCCTCAATCCTCAATCCCCAATCCTCAATCTTCAATCCTCAATACTCAATCTTCAATCCTCAATACTGAATCTTCAATCCTCAATCCTCAATCCTCAATCCTCAATCCTCAATCCTCAATCCTGAATCCTCAATCCTCAATACTCAATCTTCAATACTCAGTCCCCAATCCTCAATCTTCAATCCTCAATCCTCAATCCTCAATCCTCGATCCTCGAACCTCAATCCTCAGTCCTCAATCCTCAATCCTCAATGTTCAATCCGCAATACCCAATCCTCAATCTTCAATCCTCTATCCTCAATCCTCAATCCTCAATCCTCAATCCCCAATCCTCAATCTTCAATCCTCAATCTTCAATCCTCAATCATCAATCCTCAATACTCAATCTTCAATCCTCAATCCTCAATCCTGAATCCTCAATCCTCAATCCTCAATCCTCAATCCTCAATCCTCAGTCGTCAATGCTAAATCCCAATCCTCAATCTTCAATACTCTATCCTCAATCTTCAGTCCTCAATCCCCAATCCTCAATCTTCAATCCTCAATCCTCAATCCTCAACCCGCAATCCTCAGTCCTGAAACCTCAATCCCGAATCCTCAATCCTGAATCCGCAAACTTCGGTCCTCAGTCCTCAACAATCAATCGTCAATACTCAATCCTCAATAGAATATCCTCAATTCACAGTTTTCAATACTCAATCCCCATTCTTCAATCTTCAAGTCTCAATCCACAAACATCAATTCTCATCACTCAGCCCTCAACACTCAGTCCTCAATCTTCAATCCTCAATCCTCAATCCGCAATCTTGAATCCTCAATACTCAATCTTCAATCCTCAATCCTCAATTCACAATCCTCAACACTCAATCCTCAATCGTCAATCCTCAATCCCCAATCCTCAACCTTCAATCCTCTATCCTCAATCCTCAATCCTCAATCCTCAATCCTCAGTCATCAATCCTCAATCCTCAATCCTCAACCCTCAATCCTCAGTCCTGAAATCTCAATCCCGAATCCTCAATCCTGAATCCGCAAACTTCAGTCCTCAGTCCTCAACAATCAATCGTCAATCCTCAATCCTCAATAGAATATCCTCAATTCACAGTTTTCAATACTCAAATCCCCATTCTTCAATCTTCAAGTCTCAATCCACAAACATCAATTCTCATCACTCAGCCCTCAACACTCAGTCCTCAATCTTCAATCCTCAATCCTCAATCCGCAATCTTGAATCCTCAATACTCAATCTTCAATCTTCAATCTTCAATCCTCAATAGTCAATCTGCAATCCTCAATCCTCAATCCTCAATCCTCAATCCGCAATCCTCAATCCTCAATCTTCAATTCTCAATACTCAATCCTCAACCCTCAATCTTCAATCCTCAATCCTCAATCCTCATTCTTCAATCCTGAACACCCAGTCCTCAATCTTCAATCCTCAACCCTCAATCCTCAATTCTCAATCCTCAATCCTCAACGCTCAGACCTCAAGCATCAATACTCAACCCTCAGTCCTCGTCCGCAATCCACAACCCTCAATCCTCAATCCTCAATCTTCGATCATCAATATTCAATCATCAGTCCTCAATCTTCAATCCTCTATCCTCAATCCTCAATCCTGAATGCTCAACCCTCAATACCCAATCCTCAATCTTCAATCCTCAATACTCAATCCTCAATCCTCAACCCTCAATCCTCAGTCCTCAAACCTCAATCCTGAATCCTCAATCCTGAATCCTCAATCTTCAGCCCTCAGTCCTCAACAATCAATTGTCAGTCCTCAATCCTCAATAGAATATACCCAATTCACAGTTTTCAACACTCAATCCCCAATCTTCAATCTTCAAATCTCAATCCACTAACATCAATTCTCATCACTCAACGCTCAACACTCAGACCCCAATCCTCAATCTTCTATTCCCAATCCTCAATCCTCAATACTCAATCCTCAATCTTCAATCCTCAATACTCAATCTTCAATCCTCAATCCTCAATCCTCAATCCTCAATCCTCAATCCTCAATCCTCAATCGTCAATCTCCAATCCTGAATACTCAATCTTCAATCCTCAATCCTCAATTCTCACTCCTCAGTCCTCATTCTTCAATCCTCAATGCCAAACCCTCAATCTTCAATCCTCAATCCTCAATCCTCAATTCGCAATACTCAATCCTCAGAACTCAAACATCAATCCTGAATCCTAAATCTTCAGCCCACAGTCCTCAACAACCAATTGTCAGTCCTCAATCCTCAATAGAATATACCCAATTCGCAGGTTTCAATACTCAATCCCCAATGTTCAATCTTCAAATCTCAATCCACAAACATCAATTCTCATCACTCAACGCTTAACACTCAGTCCCCAATCCTCAATCTTCAATCCTCAATCTTCAATCCTCAATCCTCAATCCTCAATCCTCATTCCTCAAACCTCAATCCTCAATCCTCAGTCCTCACCCTCAATTCTCAATCCTCAATCCTCAATCCTCAATCATCAATCCCCAATCCTCAATCCTCAATCCCCAATCCTCAATCCTCAGTCCTCAAACATCAATCCTGAATCCTAAATCTTCAGCCCTCAGTCCTCAACAATCAGTTGTTAATCCTCAATCCTCAATAGAATATCACCAATTCACAGTTTTCGATACTCAATACTCAATCTGCAATCTTCAAATCTCTATCCACAAACATCAATTCTCATCACTCAACCCTCAACACTCAGTCCACAATCCTCAATATTCAATCCTCAATCCTCAATCCTCAAACCTCAATCATCAACCTTCAATCCTCAGTGCTCAATCTTCAATCCTCAATCCTCAATCCTCAGTCCTCAATCCTCAATCCCCAACCCTCATTCTTCAATCCTCAATACCCAATCCTCAATCTTCAATCCTCAATCCTCAATCCTCAATTCTCAATCCTCAATCCTCAGTCCTGAGTCCTCTGACCTCAATCCTCAACCCTCAGCCCTCATCCTCAATCCTCAATCCTCGATCCTCAATCCTCAACCCTCAATCTTCAATCCTCAATACTCAACCTTTAATCCTCAATCCTCAGTCCTCAAACCCCAATTCTGAGTACTCAGTCCTGAATCGTCAACCTGCAGCCCTAAGTCCTCAACAATCAGTTGCCAATCCTCAGTCCTCAATAGAATATCCTCAATTCACAGCTTTCAATACTCAATACTCAATCTTCATTCTTCAAATCTCTATCCACAAACATCAATGCTCATAACTCAACCCTCAACACTCAGTCCTCAATGTTCAGTCCTCAATCCTCAATTCTCAATATTCAATCCTCAATTCTGAATCTTCAATCCTAATTCCTCAGTCCTCAATCCTCAATCCTCAATCCTCAATCCTCAATCTTCTATCCTCAATACTCAATCTGCAATCCTCAATCCTCAATCCTCAACCCTCAATCCTCAGTCCTGAAACCTCAATACCGAATCCTCAATCCTGAATCCTCAATCTTCGGCACTCAGTCCTCAACAATCAATTGTCAATTCTCAATTCTCAATCCTCAATAGAATATCCTCAATTCAGAGTTTTCAATACTCAATCCGCATTCTTCAATCTTCAAATCTCAATCCACAAACATCAATTCTCATCACTCAACCCTCAACACTCAGTCCTCAATCTTCAATCCTCAATCCTAAATCCTCAATCTTCAATCCTCAATACTCAATCTTCAATCCTCAATCCTCAATTCTCAATCCTCAATACTCAATCCACACTCGTCAATCCTCAATACCTAATCCTCAATCTTCAATCCTCAATCCTCAATCTTCAATCCTCAATCCTCAATCCTCAATCCCCAATCCTCAATCTTCAATCCTCAATCCTCAATCCTCAATCCTCAATCCTCAATCCTCAATCCTCATTCCTCAAACCTCAATCCTCAATCCTCAGTCCTCATCCTCAATTCTCAATCCTCAATCCTCAATCCTCAATCATCAATCCCCAATCCTCAATCCTCAATCCTCAATCCCCAATCCTCAATCCTCAGTCCTCAATCATCAATCCTGAATCCTAAATCTTCAGCCCTCAGTCCTCAACAATCAATTGTCAGTCCTCAATCCTCAATCCTCAATCCTCAATCATCAATCCCCAATCCTCAATCCTCAATCCCCAATCCACAATCCTCAGTCCTCAAACATCAATCCTGAATCCTAAATCTTCAGCCCTCAGTCCTCAACAATCAGTTGTTAATCCTCAATCCTCAATAGAATATCACCAATTCACAGTTTTCAATACTCAATACTCAACCTGCAATCTTCAAATCTCTATCCACAAACATCAATTCTCATCACTCAACCCTCAACACTCAGTCCACAATCCTCAATATTCAATCCTCAATCCTCAATCCTCAATCCTCAATCATCAACCTTCAATCCTCAGTGCTCAATCTTCAATTCTCAATCCTCAATCCTCAGTCCTCAATCCTCAATCCCCAATCCTCATTCTTCAATCCTCAATACCCAATCCTCAATCTTCAATCTTCAATCCTCAATCCTCAATTCTCAATCCTCAATAGTCAATCCTCAATCCTCGATCCTCAATCCTCAACTCTCAATCTTCAATCCTCAATACTCAATCTTTAATCCTCAATCCTCAGTCCTCAAACCTCAATTCTGAGTACTCAGTCCTGAATCCTCAACCTTCAGCCCTCAGTCCTGAAACATCAATACCGAATCCTCAATACTGAATCCTCAATCTTCAGCCCTCAGTCCTCAACAATCAAATGTCAATCCTCAATCCTCGATAGAATATCCTCAATTCACAGTTTTCAATTCTCAATCCCCATTCTTTAATCTTCAAATCTCAATCCACAAGCATCAATTCTCATCACTCAACCCTCAACACTCAGTCCTCAATCTTCAATCCTCAATCCTAAATCCTCAATATTCAATCCTCAATACTCAATCTTCAATCCTCAATCCTCAATTCTCAATCTTCAGTACTCAATCCTCAACCGTCAATCCTCAATTCCCAATCCTCAATCTTCAATCCTCAATCCTCAATCTTCAATCCTTAATCCTCAATCCTCAATCCCCAATCCTCAATCTTCAATCCTCAATACTCAATCTTCAATCCTCAATACTGAATCTTCAATCCTCAATCCTCAATCCTCAATCCTCAATCCTCAATCCTCAATCCTGAATCCTCAATCCTCAATACTCAATCTTCAATACTCAGTCCCCAATCCTCAATCTTCAATCCTCAATCCTCAATCCTCAATCCTCGATCCTCGAACCTCAATCCTCAGTCCTCAATCCTCAATCCTCAATGTTCAATCCGCAATACCCAATCCTCAATCTTCAATCCTCTATCCTCAATCCTCAATCCTCAATCCCCAATCCTCAATCTTCAATCCTCAATCTTCAATCCTCAATCATCAATCCTCAATACTCAATCTTCAATCCTCAATCCTCAATCCTGAATCCTCAATCCTCAATCCTCAATCCTCAATCCTCAATCCTCAGTCGTCAATGCTAAATCCCAATCCTCAATCTTCAATACTCTATCCTCAATCTTCAGTCCTCAATCCCCAATCCTCAATCTTCAATCCTCAATCCTCAATCCTCAACCCGCAATCCTCAGTCCTGAAACCTCAATCCCGAATCCTCAATCCTGAATCCGCAAACTTCGGTCCTCAGTCCTCAACAATCAATCGTCAATACTCAATCCTCAATAGAATATCCTCAATTCACAGTTTTCAATACTCAATCCCCATTCTTCAATCTTCAAGTCTCAATCCACAAACATCAATTCTCATCACTCAGCCCTCAACACTCAGTCCTCAATCTTCAATCCTCAATCCTCAATCCGCAATCTTGAATCCTCAATACTCAATCTTCAATCCTCAATCCTCAATTCACAATCCTCAACACTCAATCCTCAATCGTCAATCCTCAATCCCCAATCCTCAACCTTCAATCCTCTATCCTCAATCCTCAATCCTCAATCCTCAATCCTCAGTCATCAATCCTCAATCCTCAATCCTCAACCCTCAATCCTCAGTCCTGAAATCTCAATCCCGAATCCTCAATCCTGAATCCGCAAACTTCAGTCCTCAGTCCTCAACAATCAATCGTCAATCCTCAATCCTCAATAGAATATCCTCAATTCACAGTTTTCAATACTCAAATCCCCATTCTTCAATCTTCAAGTCTCAATCCACAAACATCAATTCTCATCACTCAGCCCTCAACACTCAGTCCTCAATCTTCAATCCTCAATCCTCAATCCGCAATCTTGAATCCTCAATACTCAATCTTCAATCCTCAAACCTCAATTCTCAATCCTCAACACTCAACCCTCAATCGTCAATCCTCAATCCCCAATCCTCAATCTTCAATCCTCTATCCACAATCCTCAATCCTCAATCCTCAATCCTCGATCTTCAATACTCAATACTCAATCTTCAATCCTCAATCCTCAATCCTCAGACCTCAGTTCTCAATCCTCAATCCTCAATCATCAATCTTCAATCCTCAATACTCAATCTGCAATCCTCAATCCTCAATCCTCAATCATCAATCCTAATTCGTCACTCCTCAATACCCAATCCTCAATCTTGAATCCTCAATCCTCAATCCTCAATTCTCAATCCTCAACCCTCAATCCTCAATCCTCAATCTTTAATCCTCAATACTCAATCCTCAATTCTCAATCCTCAATCCTCAATCCTCAATCCTTAATCCTCAATACTCAACCCTCAATGCTCAGTCCAGAAACATCAGTTCCGAATCCTCAATCCTGAATCCTCAGTCTTCAGCCCTCAGTCCTCAACAATCAATTGTCAATCCTCAATCCTCAATAGAATATCCTCAATTCACAGTTTTCAATACTCAATCCCCATTCTTCAATCCTCAAATCTCAATCCACAAACATCAATTCTCATCACTCAACACTCAACACTCAGTCCTCTATCTTCAATCCTCAATCCTAAATCCTCAATCTTCAATCCGCAATCCTCAATCTTCAATCCTCAATCCTCAATTCTCAATCCTCAATAGTCAATCCTCAATCGTCAATCCTCAATTCCCAATCCTCAATCTTCAATCCTCAATCCTCAATCTTCAATCCTTAATCCTCAATCCTCAATCCCCAATCCTCAATCTTCAATACTCAATCTTCAATCCTCAATCCTCAATCCTCAATTCTCAATCCTCAATCCTCAATCCTCAATCCTCAATCTTCAATCCTCAATACTCAATCTTCAATACTCAATCCTCAATCATCAATCCTCAATACTCAATCCTCAATCCTCAATCCTCAATCCTCATTCCTCAGACCTCAATCCTGAATCCTCAATCCTGAATCCTCACTCTTCAGCCCTCAGTCCTCAACAATCAATTGTCAGTCCTCAATCCTCAATAGAGTATACCCAATTCACAGTTTTCAACACTCAATCCCCAACCTTAAATCTTCAAATCTCAAACCACTAACATCAATTCTCATCACTCAACGCTCAACACTCAGACCCCAATCCTCAATCTTCAATCCCCAATCCTCAATCCTCAATACTCAATCCTCAATCCTCAATCCTCAATCCTCAATCCTCAATCCTCAATCTTCAATACTCAGTCCCCAATCCTCAATCTTCAATCCCCAATCCTCAATCCTCAATCCTCGATCCTCGAACCTCAATACTCAGTCCTCAATCCTCAATCCTCAATGTTCAATCCGCAATACCCACTCCTCAATCTTCAATCCTCTATCCTCAATCCTCAGTCCTCAATCCCCAATCCTTAATCTTCAATCCTCAATCTTCAATCCTCAATCATCAATCCTCAATACTCAATCTTCAATCCTCAATCCTCAATCCTCAATCCTCAATCCTCAATCCTCAATCCTCAATCCTCAATCCTCAGTCGTCAATGCTCAATCCCAATCGTCAATCCTCAATCCTCAATCCTCAATCCTCAGTCGTCAATGCTCAATCCCCAATCCTCAATCTTCAATCCTCTATCCTCAATCCTCAATCCTCAATTCCCAATCCTCATTCTTCAATCCTCAATCTTCAATCCTCAATCATCAATCCTCAGTCCTCAAACCCCAATTCTGAGTACTCAGTCCTGAATCGTCAACCTGCAGCCCTCAGTCCTCAACAATCAGTTGCCAATCCTCAGTCCTCAATAGAATATCCTCAATTCACAGCTTTCAATACTCAATACTCAATCTGCATTCTTCAAATCTCTATCCACAAACATCAATGCTCATAACTCAACCCTCAACACTCAGTCCTCAATGTTCAGTCCTCAATCCTCAATTCTCAATATTCAATCCTCAATTCTGAATCTTCAATCCTAATTCCTCAGTCCTCAATCCTCAATCCTCAATCCTCAATCCTCAATCTTCTATCCTCAATACTCAATCTGCAATCCTCAATCCTCAATCCTCAACCCTCAATCCTCAGTCCTGAAACCTCAATACCGAATCCTCAATCCTGAATCCTCAATCTTCGGCACTCAGTCCTCAACAATCAATTGTCAATTCTCAATTCTCAATCCTCAATAGAATATCCTCAATTCAGAGTTTTCAATACTCAATCCCCATTCTTCAATCTTCAAATCTCAATCCACAAACATCAATTCTCATCACTCAACCCTCAACACTCAGTCCTCAATCTTCAATCCTCAATCCTAAATCCTCAATCTTCAATCCTCAATACTCAATCTTCAATCCTCAATCCTCAATTCTCAATCCTCAATACTCAATCCACACTCGTCAATCCTCAATACCTAATCCTCAATCTTCAATCCTCAATCCTCAATCTTCAATCCTCAATCCTCAATCCTCAATCCCCAATCCTCAATCTTCAATCCTCAATCCTCAATCCTCAATCCTCAATCCTCAATCCTCAATCCTCATTCCTCAAACCTCAATCCTCAATCCTCAATCCTCAATCTTTAATCCTCAATAATCAATCCTCAATTCTCAATCCTCAATCCACAATCCTTAATCCTCAATACTCAACCCTCAATGCTCAGTCCAGAAACATCAGTTCCGAATCCTCAATCCTGAATCCTCAGTCTTCAGCCCTCAGGCCTCAACAATCAATTGTCAATCCTCAATCCTCAATAGAATATCCTCAATTCACAGTTTTCAATACTCAATCCCCATTCTTCAATCTTCAAATCTCAATCCACAAACATCAATTCTCATCACTCAACCCTCAACACTCACTCCTCAATCTTCATACCTCAATCCTCAATCCGCAATCTTGAATCCTCAATACTCAATCTTCAATCCTCAATCCTTAATTCTCAATCCTCAACACTCAATCCTCAATCCTCAATCCTCAATCCCCAATCCTCAATCTTCAATCCTCAATCCTCAATCCTCAATCCCCAATCTTCAATCTTCAATCCTCAATAGTCAATCTTCAATCCTCAATCCTCAATCCTCAATCCTCAATCCGCTATCCTCAATCCTCAACCTTCAATCCTCAATACTCAATCCTCAACCCTCAATCTTCAATCCTCAATCCACAATCCTCATTCTTCAATCCTCAACACCCAGTCCTCAATCTTCAATCCTCAATCCTCAGTCCTCAATTCTCAATCCTCAATCCTCAACGCTCAGACCTCAAGCATCAATACTCAACCCTCAGTCCTCGTCCGCAATCCACAACCCTCAATCCTCAATCCTCAATCTTCGATCATCAATATTCAATCATCAATCCTCAATCTTCAATCCTCTATCCTCAATCCTCAATCCTGAATGTTCAATCCTCAATACCCAATCCTCAATCTTCAATCCTCAATACTCAATCCTCAATCCTCAATCCTCAAGCCTCAGTCCTCAAACCTCAATCCTGAATCCTCAATCCTGAATCCTCAATCTTCAGCCCTCAGTCCTCAACAATCAATTGTCAGTCCTCAATCCTCAATAGAGTATACCCAATTCACAGTTTTCAACACTGAATCCCCAATCTTCAATCTTCAAATCTCAATCCACTAACATCAATTCTCATCACTCAACGCTCAACACTCAGACCCCAATCTTCAATCTTCAATCCCCAATCCTCAATCCTCAATACTCAATCCTCAATCCTCAATCCTCAATACTCAATCTTCAATCCTCAATCCTCGATCCTCAATCCTCAATCCTCAATCCTCACTCCTCAATCGTCAATCTCCAATCCTGAATACTCAATCTTCAATCCTCAATCCTCAACCCTCACTCCTCAGTCCTGAATCCTCGATCCTCAATCCTCAATCCTCAATCCTCAACCCGCAATCCTCAGTCCTGAAGCCTCAATCCCGAATCCTCAATCCTGAATCCGCAAACTTCAGTCCTCAGTCCTCAGTCCTCAACAATCAATTGTCAATCCTCAATCCTCAATAGAATATCCTCAATTCACAGTTTTCAATACTCAATCCCTATTCTTCAATCTTCAAATCTCAATCCACAAACATCAATTCTCATCACTCAACCTTCAACACTCAGTCCTCAATCTTCAATCCTCAATCCTCAATCCGCAATCCTCAATACTCAATCCTCAATACTCAATCTTCAATCCTCAATCCTCAGTCCTCAATCCTCAATCCTCAATCCTCAATCCTCAATCGTCAATCTCCAGTCCTGAATACTCAATCTTCAATCCTCAATCCTCAATTCTCACTCCTCAGTACTCATTCTTCAATCCTCAATGCCAAACCCTCAATCTTCAATCCTCAATCCTCAATCCTCAATTCGCAATCCTCAATCCTCAGACCTCAAGCATTAATACCCAACCCTCAGTCCTCGTCCTCAATCTACAACCCTCAATCCTCAATCCTCAATCCTCAATCCTCAATCCTAAATCCTCAATCCTCAATCCTCAGTCACCAAACCTCAATCCTGAATCCTCAGTCCTGAATCCTCAACATTCAGCCCCCAGTCCTCAACAATCAGTTGTCAATCCTCAATCCTTAATAGAATATCACCAATTCACAGATTTCAATACTTAATGCTCAATCTGCAATCTTCAAATCTCTATCCACCAACATCAATTCTCATCAATCATCCCTCAACACTCAGTCCTTTATGTTCAATCCTCAATCCTCAATTCTCAATCTTCAATCCTCAATACTGAATCTTCAATCCTCAATCCTCAATCCTCAATCCTCAATCCTCAATCCTCAATCCTCAATCCTCAATCCTCAATCCTCAATCCTCAATCTTCAATACTCAGTCCCCAATCCTCAATCTTCAATCCTCAATCCTCAATCCTCAATCCTCGATCCTGGAACCTCAATCCTCAGTCCTCAATCCTCAATCCTCAATGTTCAATCCGCAATACCCAATCCTCAATCTTCAATCCTCTATCCTCAATCCTCAATCCTCAATCCCCAATCCTCAATCTTCAATCCTCAATCTTCAATCCTCAATCATCAGTCCTCAATACTCAATCTTCAATCCTCAATCCTCAATCCTGAATCCTCAATCCTCAATCCTCAATCCTCAATCCTCAATCCTCAGTCGTCAATGCTCAATCCCAATCCTCAATCTTCAATCCTCTATCCTCAATCTTCAGTCCTCAATCCCCAATCCTCAATCTTCAATCCTCAATCTTCAATCCTCAATCATCAATCCTCAATTATCAAACCTCAATACTCAATCTTCAATCCTCAATCCTCAATCCTCAATCCTCAATCCTCAATCCTCAATCCTCAAGCCTCATTCCTCAGTCCTGGAACCTCAATCCCGAATCCTCAATCCTGAATCCGCAAACTTCAGCCCCCGTCCTCAGTCCTCAACAATCAACTGTCAATCCTCAATCCTCAATAGAATATCCTCAATTCACAGTTATCAATACTCAATCCCCATTCTTCAATCTTCAAATCTCAATCCACAAACATCAATTCGCATCACTCAACCCTCAACACTCAGTCCTCAATCTTCAATCCTCAATCCACAATCCGCAATCTTGAATCCTCAATACTCAATCTTCAATCCTCAATTCTCAATTCTCAATCCTCAACACTCAATCCTCAATCCTCAATCCTCAATCCCCAATCCTCAGTCTTCAATCCTCTACCCTCAATCCTCAATCCACAATCCTCAATCTTCAATACTCAATACTCAATCTTCAATCCTCAATCCTCAATCCTCAGTCCTCAATCCTCAATCCTCAATCCTCAATCCTCAATCTTCAATCCTCAATACTCAATCTGCAATCCTCAATCCTCAATCTTCAATACTCAATCCTCAATCCTCAATCCCCAATGCTCAATCTTCAATACTCAATACTCAATCTTCAATCCTCAATCCTCAATCCTCCATCGTCAATCCTCAATCCTGAATCCTCAATCGTCAATCCTCAATCCCCAATCCTCAATCTTCAATCCTCTATCCTCAATCCTCAATCCTCAATCCACAATCCTCAATCTTCAATCCTCAATCTTCAATCCTCAATACTCAATCTTCAATACTCAATCCTCAATTCTCAATCCTCAACCCTCAATCCTCAATCCTCAATCTTTAATCCTCAATAATCAATCCTCAATTCTCAATCCTCAATCCTCAATCCTTAATCCTCAATACTCAACCCTCAATGCTCAGTCCAGAAACATCAGTTCCGAATCCTCAATCCTGAATCCTCAGTCTTCAGCCCTCAGGCCTCAACAATCAATTGTCAATCCTCAATCCTCAATAGAATATCCTCAATTCACAGTTTTCAATACTCAATCCCCATTCTTCAATCTTCAAATCTCAATCCACAAACATCAATTCTCATCACTCAACACTCAACACTCACTCCTCAATCTTCAATCCTCAATCCTCCATCCGCAATCTTGAATCCTCAATACTCAATCTTCAATCCTCAATCCTTAATTCTCAATCCTCAACACTCAATCCTCAATCCTCAATCCTCAATCCCCAATCCTCAATCTTCAATCCTCAATCCTCAATCCTCAATCCCCAATCTTCAACCTTCAATCCTCAATAGTCAATCTTCAATCCTCAATCCTCAATCCTCAATCCTCAATCCGCTATCCTCAATCCTCAACCTTCAATCCTCAATACTCAATCCTCAACCCTCAATCTTCAATCCTCAATCCACAATCCTCATTCTTCAATCCTCAACACCCAGTCCTCAATCTTCAATCCTCAATCCTCAATCCTCAATTCTCAATCCTCAATCCTCAACGCTCAGACCTCAAGCATCAATACTCAACCCTCAGTCCTCGTCCGCAATCCACAACCCTCAATCCTCAATCCTCAATCTTCGATCATCAATATTCAATCATCAATCCTCAATCTTCAATCCTCTATCCTCAATCCTCAATCCTGAATGTTCAATCCTCAATACCCAATCCTCAATCTTCAATCCTCAATACTCAATCCTCAATCCTCAATCCTCAATCCTCAGTCCTCAAACCTCAATCCTGAATCCTCAATCCTGAATCCTCAATCTTCAGCCCTCAGTCCTCAACAATCAATTGTCAGTCCTCAATCCTCAATAGAGTATACCCAATTCACAGTTTTCAACACTGAATCCCCAATCTTCAATCTTCAAATCTCAATCCACTAACATCAATTCTCATCACTCAACGCTCAACACTCAGACCCCAATCTTCAATCTTCAATCCCCAATCCTCAATCCTCAATACTCAATCCTCAATCCTCAATCCTCAATACTCAATCTTCAATCCTCAATCCTCAATCCTCAATCCTCAATCCTCAATCCTCAATCCTCAATCGTCAATCTCCAATCCTGAATACTCAATCTTCAATCCTCAATCCTCAACCCTCACTCCTCAGTCCTCAATCCTCGATCCTCAATCCTCAATCCTCAATCCTCAACCCGCAATCCTCAGTCCTGAAACCTCAATCCCGAATCCTCAATCCTGAATCCGCAAACTTCAGTCCTCAGTCCTCAGTCCTCAACAATCAATTGTCAATCCTCAATCCTCAATAGAATATCCTCAATTCACAGTTTTCAATACTCAATCCCTATTCTTCAATCTTCAAATCTCAATCCACAAAAATCAATTCTCATCACTCAACCTTCAACACTCAGTCCTCAATCTTCAATCCTCAATCCTCAATCCGCAATCCTCAATACTCAATCCTCAATCCTCAATCCTCAATACTCAATCTTCAATCCTCAATCCTCAATCCTGAATCCTCAATCCTCAATCCTCAATCCTCAATCGCCAATCTCCAATCCTGAATACTCAATCTTCAATCCTCAATCCTCAACCCTCACTCCTCAGTCCTCAATCCTCGATCCTCAATCCTCAATCCTCAATCCTCAACCCGCAATCCTCAGTCCTGAAACCTCAATCCCGAATCCTCAATCCTGAATCCGCAAACTTCAGGCCTCAGTCCTCAGTCCTCAACAATCAATTGTCAATCCTCAATCCTCAATAGAATATCCTCAATTCACAGTTTTCAATACTCAATCCCCATTCTTCAATCTTCAAATCTCGATCCACAAACATCAATTCTCATCACTCAACCCTCAACACTCAGTCCTCAATCTACAACCCTCAATCCTCAATCCTCAATCCTCAATCCTCAATCCTAAATCCTCAATCCTCAATCCTCAGTCACCAAACCTCAATCCTGAATCCTCAGTCCTGAATCCTCAACATTCAGCCCCCAGTCCTCAACAATCAGTTGTCAATCCTCAATCCTTAATAGAATATCACCAATTCACAGATTTCAATACTTAATGCTCAATCTGCAATCTTCAAATCTCTATCCACCAACATCAATTCTCATCAATCATCCCTCAACACTCAGTCCTTTATGTTCAATCCTCAATCCTCAATTCTCAATCTTCAATCCTCAATACTGAACCTTCAATCCTCAATCCTCAATCCTCAATCCTCAATCCTCAATCCTCAATCCTCAATCCTCAATCCTCAATCCTCAATCTTCAATACTCAGTACCCAATCCTCAATCTTCAATCCTCAATCCTCAATCCTCAATCCTCGATCCTGGAACCTCAATCCTCAGTCCTCAATCCTCAATCCTCAATGTTCAATCCGCAATACCCAATCCTCAATCTTCAATCCTCTATCCTCAATCCTCAATCCTCAATCCCCAATCCTCAATCTTCAATCCTCAATCTTCAATCCTCAATCATCAGTCCTCAATACTCAATCTTCAATCCTCAATCCTCAATCCTGAATCCTCAATCCTCAATCCTCAATCCTCAATCCTCAATCCTCAGTCGTCAATGCTCAATCCCAATCCTCAATCTTCAATCCTCTATCCTCAATCTTCAGTCCTCAATCCCCAATCCTCAATCTTCAATCCTCAATCTTCAATCCTCAATCATCAATCCTCAATTATCAAACCTCAATACTCAATCTTCAATCCTCAATCCTCAATCCTCAATCCTCAATCCTCAATCCTCAATCCTCAAGCCTCATTCCTCAGTCCTGGAACCTCAATCCCGAATCCTCAATCCTGAATCCGCAAACTTCAGCCCCCGTCCTCAGTCCTCAACAATCAACTGTCAATCCTCAATCCTCAATAGAATATCCTCAATTCACAGTTATCAATACTCAATCCCCATTCTTCAATCTTCAAATCTCAATCCACAAACATCAATTCGCATCACTCAACCCTCAACACTCAGTCCTCAATCTTCAATCCTCAATCCACAATCCGCAATCTTGAATCCTCAATACTCAATCTTCAATCCTCAATCCTCAATTCTCAATCCTCAACACTCAATCCTCAATCCTCAATCCTCAATCCCCAATCCTCAGTCTTCAATCCTCTACCCTCAATCCTCAATCCACAATCCTCAATCTTCAATACTCAATACTCAATCTTCAATCCTCAATCCTCAATCCTCAGTCCTCAATCCTCAATCCTCAATCCTCAATCCTCAATCTTCAATCCTCAATACTCAATCTGCAATCCTCAATCCTCAATCTTCAATACTCAATCCTCAATCCTCAATCCCCAATGCTCAATCTTCAATACTCAATACTCAATCTTCAATCCTCAATCCTCAATCCTCCATCGTCAATCCTCAATCCTGAATCCTCAATCGTCAGTCCTCAATCCCCAATCCTCAATCTTCAATCCTCTATCCTCAATCCTCAATCCTCAATCCACAATCCTCAATCTTCAATCCTCAATCTTCAATCCTCAATACTCAATCTTCAATACTCAATCCTCAATTCTCAATCCTCAACCCTCAAACCTCAATCCTCAATCTTTAATCCTCAATAATCAATCCTCAATTCTCAATCCTCAATCCTCAATCCTTAATCCTCAATACTCAACCCTCAATGCTCAGTCCAGAAACATCAGTTCCGAATCCTCAATCCTGAATCCTCAGTCTTCAGCCCTCAGGCCTCAACAATCAATTGTCAATCCTCAATCCTCAATAGAATATCCTCAATTCACAGTTTTCAATACTCAATCCCCATTCTTCAATCTTCAAATCTCAATCCACAAACATCAATTCTCATCACTCAACACTCAACACTCACTCCTCAATCTTCAATCCTCAATCCTCCATCCGCAATCTTGAATCCTCAATACTCAATCTTCAATCCTCAATCCTTAATTCTCAATCCTCAACACTCAATCCTCAATCCTCAATCCTCAATCCCCAATCCTCAATCTTCAATCCTCAATCCTCAATCCTCAATCCCCAATCTTCAACCTTCAATCCTCAATAGTCAATCTTCAATCCTCAATCCTCAATCCTCAATCCTCAATCCGCTATCCTCAATCCTCAACCTTCAATCCTCAATACTCAATCCTCAACCCTCAATCTTCAATCCTCAATCCACAATCCTCATTCTTCAATCCTCAACACCCAGTCCTCAATCTTCAATCCTCAATCCTCAATCCTCAATTCTCAATCCTCAATCCTCAACGCTCAGACCTCAAGCATCAATACTCAACCCTCAGTCCTCGTCCGCAATCCACAACCCTCAATCCTCAATCCTCAATCTTCGATCATCAATATTCAATCATCAATCCTCAATCTTCAATCCTCTATCCTCAATCCTCAATCCTGAATGTTCAATCCTCAATACCCAATCCTCAATCTTCAATCCTCAATACTCAATCCTCAATCCTCAATCCTCAATCCTCAGTCCTCAAACCTCAATCCTGAATCCTCAATCCTGAATCCTCAATCTTCAGCCCTCAGTCCTCAACAATCAATTGTCAGTCCTCAATCCTCAATAGAGTATACCCAATTCACAGTTTTCAACACTGAATCCCCAATCTTCAATCTTCAAATCTCAATCCACTAACATCAATTCTCATCACTCAACGCTCAACACTCAGACCCCAATCTTCAATCTTCAATCCCCAATCCTCAATCCTCAATACTCAATCCTCAATCCTCAATCCTCAATACTCAATCTTCAATCCTCAATCCTCAATCCTCAATCCTCAATCCTCAATCCTCAATCCTCAATCGTCAATCTCCAATCCTGAATACTCAATCTTCAATCCTCAATCCTCAACCCTCACTCCTCAGTCCTCAATCCTCGATCCTCAATCCTCAATCCTCAATCCTCAACCCGCAATCCTCAGTCCTGAAACCTCAATCCCGAATCCTCAATCCTGAATCCGCAAACTTCAGTCCTCAGTCCTCAGTCCTCAACAATCAATTGTCAATCCTCAATCCTCAATAGAATATCCTCAATTCACAGTTTTCAATACTCAATCCCTATTCTTCAATCTTCAAATCTCAATCCACAAACATCAATTCTCATCACTCAACCTTCAACACTCAGTCCTCAATCTTCAATCCTCAATCCTCAATCCGCAATCCTCAATACTCAATCCTCAATCCTCAATCCTCAATACTCAATCTTCAATCCTCAATCCTCAATCCTGAATCCTCAATCCTCAATCCTCAATCCTCAATCGCCAATCTCCAATCCTGAATACTCAATCTTCAATCCTCAATCCTCAACCCTCACTCCTCAGTCCTCAATCCTCGATCCTCAATCCTCAATCCTCAATCCTCAACCCGCAATCCTCAGTCCTGAAACCTCAATCCCGAATCCTCAATCCTGAATCCGCAAACTTCAGGCCTCAGTCCTCAGTCCTCAACAATCAATTGTCAATCCTCAATCCTCAATAGAATATCCTCAATTCACAGTTTTCAATACTCAATCCCCATTCTTCAATCTTCAAATCTCGATCCACAAACATCAATTCTCATCACTCAACCCTCAACACTCAGTCCTCAATCTTCAATCCTCAATCCTCAATCCGCAATCTTGAATCCTCAATACTCAATCTTCAATCCTCAATCCTCAATTCTCAATCCTCAACACTCAATCCTCAATCCTCAATCCTCAATGCCCAATCCTCAATCTTCAATCCTCTATCCTCAATCCTCAATCCTCAATCCTCAATCCTCAATCCTCAATCTTCAATACTCATTACTCAATCTTCAATCCTCAATCCTCAATCCTCAGTCCTCAATCCCCAATCATCAATCCTCAATCCTCAATCTTCAATCCTCAATCCTCAATCCTCAATCTTCAATCCTCTATCCTCAATCCTCAATCCTCAATCCCCAATCCTCAATCTTCAATCCTCAATCTTCAATCCTCAATCATCAATCCTCAATTATCAAACCTCAATACTCAATCTTCAATCCTCAATCCTCAATCCTCAATCCTCAATCCTCAATCCTGAATCCTCAACCCTCAATCCTCAGTCCTGAAACCTTAATCCAGAATCCTCAATCCTGAATCCGCAAACTTCAGTCCTCAGTCCTCAGTCCTCAACAATCAATTGTCAATCCTCAATCCTCAATAGAATATCCTCAATTCACAGTTTTCAATACTCAATCCCCATTCTTCAATCTTCAAATCTCAATCCACAAACATCAATTCTCATCACTCAACCCTCAACACTCAGTCCTCAACCTTCAATCCTCAATCCTCAATCCGCAATATTGAATCCTTAATACTCAATCTTCAATCCTCAATCCTCAATTCTCAATCCTCAACACTCAATCCTCAATCCTCAATCCTCAATCCCCAATCCTCAATCCTCAATCCTCTATCCTCAATCTTCAATCCTCAATACTCAATCTTCAACCCTCAATCTTCAATCCTCAATCCTCAATCCTCATTCTTCAATCCTCAACACACAGTCCTCAATCTTCAATCCTCAATCCTCAATCCTCAATTCTCAATCCTCAAACCTCAATCCTCAGACCTCAAGCATCAATACTCAACCCTCAGCCCTCGTCCGCAATCCCCAACCCTCAATCCTCAATTCTCAATTCCCAATCCTCAATCTTCAATCCTCAATCCTCAATCTTCAATCCTCAATCCTCAATCCTCAATCCCCAATCTTCAATCTTCAATCCTCAGTCCTCAATCCTCAATCCCCAATCCTCATTCTTCAATCCTCAATACCCAATCCTCAATCTTCAATCTTCAATCCTCAATCCTCAATTCTCAATCCTCAATAGTCAATCCTCAATCCTCGATCCTCAATCCTCAACCCTCAATCTTCAATCCTCAATACTCAATCCTCAATCCTCAATCCTCAATCCTCAATCCTCATTCCTCAAACCTCAATCCTCAATCCTCAGTCCTCACCCTCAATTCTCAATACTCAATCCTCAATCCTCAATCATCAATCCCCAATCCTCAATCCTCAATCCCCAATCCTCAATCCTCAGTCCTCAAACATCAATCCTGAATCCTAAATCTTCAGCCCTCAGTCCTCAACCCTCAATCTTCAATCCTCAATACTCAACCTTTAATCCTCAATCCTCAGTCCTCAAACCCCAATTCTGAGTACTCAGTCCTGAATCCTCAACCTGCAGCCCTCAGTCCTCAACAATCAGTTGCCAATCCTCAGTCCTCAATAGAATATCCTCAATTCACAGCTTTCAATACTCAATACTCAATCTGCATTCTTCAAATCTCTATCCACAAACATCAATGCTCATAACTCAACCCTCAACACTCAGTCCTCAATGTTCAGTCCTCAATCCTCAATTCTCAATATTCAATCCTCTATCCTCAATCCTCAATCCTCAATCCTCAATCCTCAGTCATCAATCCTCAATCCTCAATCCTCAACCCTCAATCCTCAGTCCTGAAATCTCAATCCCGAATCCTCAATCCTGAATCCGCAAACTTCAGTCCTCAGTCCTCAACAATCAATCGTCAATCCTCAATCCTCAATAGAATATCCTCAATTCACAGTTTTCAATACTCAAATCCCCATTCTTCAATCTTCAAGTCTCAATCCACAAACATCAATTCTCATCACTCAGCCCTCAACACTCAGTCCTCAATCTTCAATCCTCAATCCTCAATCCGCAATCTTGAATCCTCAATACTCAATCTTCAATCGTCAATCCTCAATTCTCAATCCTCAACACTCAACCCTCAATCGTCAATCCTCAATCCCCAATCCTCAATCTTCAATCCTCTATCCACAATCCTCAATCCTCAATCCTCAATACTCGATCTTCAATACTCAATACTCAATCTTCAATCCTCAATCCTCAATCCTCAGACCTCAATTCTCAATCCTCAATCCTCAATCCTCAATCTTCAATCCTCAATACTCAATCTACAATCCTCAATCCTCAATCCTCAATCATCAATCCTAATTCGACACTCCTCAATACCCAATCCTCAATCTTGAATCCTCAAACCTCAATCCTCAATTCTCAATCCTCAACCCTCAATCCTCAATCCTCAATCTTTAATCCTCAATACTCAATCCTCAATTCTCAATCCTCAACACTCAATCCTCAATCCTCAATCCTCAATCCCCAATCCTCAATCTTCAATCCTCAATCCTCAATCCTCAATCCCCAATCTTCAACCTTCAATCCTCAATAGTCAATCTTCAATCCTCAATCCTCAATCCTCAATCCTCAATCCGCTATCCTCAATCCTCAACCTTCAATCCTCAATACTCAATCCTCAACCCTCAATCTTCAATCCTCAATCCACAATCCTCATTCTTCAATCCTCAACACCCAGTCCTCAATCTTCAATCCTCAATCCTCAATCCTCAATTCTCAATCCTCAATCCTCAACGCTCAGACCTCAAGCATCAATACTCAACCCTCAGTCCTCGTCCGCAATCCACAACCCTCAATCCTCAATCCTCAATCTTCGATCATCAATATTCAATCATCAATCCTCAATCTTCAATCCTCTATCCTCAATCCTCAATCCTGAATGTTCAATCCTCAATACCCAATCCTCAATCTTCAATCCTCAATACTCAATCCTCAATCCTCAATCCTCAATCCTCAGTCCTCAAACCTCAATCCTGAATCCTCAATCCTGAATCCTCAATCTTCAGCCCTCAGTCCTCAACAATCAATTGTCAGTCCTCAATCCTCAATAGAGTATACCCAATTCACAGTTTTCAACACTGAATCCCCAATCTTCAATCTTCAAATCTCAATCCACTAACATCAATTCTCATCACTCAACGCTCAACACTCAGACCCCAATCTTCAATCTTCAATCCCCAATCCTCAATCCTCAATACTCAATCCTCAATCCTCAATCCTCAATACTCAATCTTCAATCCTCAATCCTCAATCCTCAATCCTCAATCCTCAATCCTCAATCCTCAATCGTCAATCTCCAATCCTGAATACTCAATCTTCAATCCTCAATCCTCAACCCTCACTCCTCAGTCCTCAATCCTCGATCCTCAATCCTCAATCCTCAATCCTCAACCCGCAATCCTCAGTCCTGAAACCTCAATCCCGAATCCTCAATCCTGAATCCGCAAACTTCAGTCCTCAGTCCTCAGTCCTCAACAATCAATTGTCAATCCTCAATCCTCAATAGAATATCCTCAATTCACAGTTTTCAATACTCAATCCCTATTCTTCAATCTTCAAATCTCAATCCACAAACATCAATTCTCATCACTCAACCTTCAACACTCAGTCCTCAATCTTCAATCCTCAATCCTCAATCCGCAATCCTCAATACTCAATCCTCAATCCTCAATCCTCAATACTCAATCTTCAATCCTCAATCCTCAATCCTGAATCCTCAATCCTCAATCCTCAATCCTCAATCGCCAATCTCCAATCCTGAATACTCAATCTTCAATCCTCAATCCTCAACCCTCACTCCTCAGTCCTCAATCCTCGATCCTCAATCCTCAATCCTCAATCCTCAACCCGCAATCCTCAGTCCTGAAACCTCAATCCCGAATCCTCAATCCTGAATCCGCAAACTTCAGGCCTCAGTCCTCAGTCCTCAACAATCAATTGTCAATCCTCAATCCTCAATAGAATATCCTCAATTCACAGTTTTCAATACTCAATCCCCATTCTTCAATCTTCAAATCTCGATCCACAAACATCAATTCTCATCACTCAACCCTCAACACTCAGTCCTCAATCTTCAATCCTCAATCCTCAATCCGCAATCTTGAATCCTCAATACTCAATCTTCAATCCTCAATCCTCAATTCTCAATCCTCAACACTCAATCCTCAATCCTCAATCCTCAATGCCCAATCCTCAATCTTCAATCCTCTATCCTCAATCCTCAATCCTCAATCCTCAATCCTCAATCCTCAATCTTCAATACTCATTACTCAATCTTCAATCCTCAATCCTCAATCCTCAGTCCTCAATCCCCAATCATCAATCCTCAATCCTCAATCTTCAATCCTCAATCCTCAATCCTCAATCTTCAATCCTCTATCCTCAATCCTCAATCCTCAATCCCCAATCCTCAATCTTCAATCCTCAATCTTCAATCCTCAATCATCAATCCTCAATTATCAAACCTCAATACTCAATCTTCAATCCTCAATCCTCAATCCTCAATCCTCAATCCTCAATCCTGAATCCTCAACCCTCAATCCTCAGTCCTGAAACCTTAATCCAGAATCCTCAATCCTGAATCCGCAAACTTCAGTCCTCAGTCCTCAGTCCTCAACAATCAATTGTCAATCCTCAATCCTCAATAGAATATCCTCAATTCACAGTTTTCAATACTCAATCCCCATTCTTCAATCTTCAAATCTCAATCCACAAACATCAATTCTCATCACTCAACCCTCAACACTCAGTCCTCAACCTTCAATCCTCAATCCTCAATCCGCAATATTGAATCCTTAATACTCAATCTTCAATCCTCAATCCTCAATTCTCAATCCTCAACACTCAATCCTCAATCCTCAATCCTCAATCCCCAATCCTCAATCCTCAATCCTCTATCCTCAATCTTCAATCCTCAATACTCAATCTTCAACCCTCAATCTTCAATCCTCAATCCTCAATCCTCATTCTTCAATCCTCAACACACAGTCCTCAATCTTCAATCCTCAATCCTCAATCCTCAATTCTCAATCCTCAAACCTCAATCCTCAGACCTCAAGCATCAATACTCAACCCTCAGCCCTCGTCCGCAATCCCCAACCCTCAATCCTCAATTCTCAATTCCCAATCCTCAATCTTCAATCCTCAATCCTCAATCTTCAATCCTCAATCCTCAATCCTCAATCCCCAATCTTCAATCTTCAATCCTCAGTCCTCAATCCTCAATCCCCAATCCTCATTCTTCAATCCTCAATACCCAATCCTCAATCTTCAATCTTCAATCCTCAATCCTCAATTCTCAATCCTCAATAGTCAATCCTCAATCCTCGATCCTCAATCCTCAACCCTCAATCTTCAATCCTCAATACTCAATCCTCAATCCTCAATCCTCAATCCTCAATCCTCATTCCTCAAACCTCAATCCTCAATCCTCAGTCCTCACCCTCAATTCTCAATACTCAATCCTCAATCCTCAATCATCAATCCCCAATCCTCAATCCTCAATCCCCAATCCTCAATCCTCAGTCCTCAAACATCAATCCTGAATCCTAAATCTTCAGCCCTCAGTCCTCAACCCTCAATCTTCAATCCTCAATACTCAACCTTTAATCCTCAATCCTCAGTCCTCAAACCCCAATTCTGAGTACTCAGTCCTGAATCCTCAACCTGCAGCCCTCAGTCCTCAACAATCAGTTGCCAATCCTCAGTCCTCAATAGAATATCCTCAATTCACAGCTTTCAATACTCAATACTCAATCTGCATTCTTCAAATCTCTATCCACAAACATCAATGCTCATAACTCAACCCTCAACACTCAGTCCTCAATGTTCAGTCCTCAATCCTCAATTCTCAATATTCAATCCTCTATCCTCAATCCTCAATCCTCAATCCTCAATCCTCAGTCATCAATCCTCAATCCTCAATCCTCAACCCTCAATCCTCAGTCCTGAAATCTCAATCCCGAATCCTCAATCCTGAATCCGCAAACTTCAGTCCTCAGTCCTCAACAATCAATCGTCAATCCTCAATCCTCAATAGAATATCCTCAATTCACAGTTTTCAATACTCAAATCCCCATTCTTCAATCTTCAAGTCTCAATCCACAAACATCAATTCTCATCACTCAGCCCTCAACACTCAGTCCTCAATCTTCAATCCTCAATCCTCAATCCGCAATCTTGAATCCTCAATACTCAATCTTCAATCGTCAATCCTCAATTCTCAATCCTCAACACTCAACCCTCAATCGTCAATCCTCAATCCCCAATCCTCAATCTTCAATCCTCTATCCACAATCCTCAATCCTCAATCCTCAATACTCGATCTTCAATACTCAATACTCAATCTTCAATCCTCAATCCTCAATCCTCAGACCTCAATTCTCAATCCTCAATCCTCAATCCTCAATCTTCAATCCTCAATACTCAATCTACAATCCTCAATCCTCAATCCTCAATCATCAATCCTAATTCGACACTCCTCAATACCCAATCCTCAATCTTGAATCCTCAAACCTCAATCCTCAATTCTCAATCCTCAACCCTCAATCCTCAATCCTCAATCTTTAATCCTCAATACTCAATCCTCAATTCTCAATCCTCAATCCTCAATCCTTAATCCTCAATACTCAACACTCAATGCTCAGTCCAGAAACATCAGTTCCGAATCCTCAATCCTGAATCCTCAGTCTTCAGCTCTCAGTCCTCAACAATCAATTGTCAATCCTCAATCCTCAATAGAATATCCTCAATTCACAGTTTTCAATACTCAATCCCCATTCTTCAATCTTCAAATCTCAATCCACAAACATCAATTCTCATCACTCAACCCTCAACACTCAGTCCTCAATCTTCAATCCTCAATCCTCAATCTGCAATATTGAATCCTCAATACTCAATCTTCAATCCTCAATCCTCAATTCTCAATCCTCAACACTCAATCCTCAATCCTCAATCCTCAATCCCCAATCCTCAATCTTCAGTCCTCTATCCTCAATCCTCAATCCTCAATCCTCAATCCTCAATCTTCAATACTCAATACTCAATCTTCAATCCTCAATCCTCAATCCTCAGTCCTCAATCCTCAATCCTCAATCCTCAATCCTCAATCTTCAATCCTCAATACTCAATCTGCAATCCTCAATTCTCAATCATCAATACTCAATCCTCAATGCTCAATCTTCAATCCTCAATCCTCAATTCTCAATCCTCAATACTCAATCCTCAATCGTCAATCCTCAATTCCCAATCCTCAATCTTCAATCCTCAATCCTCAATCTTCAATCCTCAATCCTCAATCCTCAATCCCCAATCTTTAATCTTCAATCCTCAATAGTCAATCTTCAATCCTCAATCCTCAATCCTCAATCCTCAATCCTCAATCCGCAATCCTCAATCCTCAATCTTCAATCCTCAGTACTCAATCCTCAACCCTCAATCTTCAATCCTCAATCCTCAATCCTCATTCTTCAATCCTCAACACCCAGTCCTCAATCTTCAATCCTCAATCCTCAATCCTCAATTCTCAATCCTCAATCCTCAACGCTCAGACCTCAAGCATCAATACTCAACCGTCAGTCCTCGTCCGCAATCCACAACCCTCAATCCTCAATCCTCAATCTTCGATCATCAATATTCAATCATCAAACCTCAATCTTCAATCCTCTATCCTCAATCCTCAATCCTGAATGTTCAATCCTCAATACCCAATCCTCAATCATCAATCCTCAATACTCAATCCTCAATCCTCAATCCTCAATCCTCAGTCCTCAAACCTCAATCCTGAATCCTCAATCCTGAATCCTCAATCTTCAGCCCTCAGTCCTCAACAATCAATTGTCAGTCCTCAATCCTCAATCCTCAATCCTCAATCCTCTATCTTCAATCCTCAATACTCAATCTTCAATCCTCAGTCCTCAATCCTCAATCCTCAATCCTCAATCCTCAATCCTCAATCGTCAATCTTCTGCCCTCAGTCCTCAACAATCAGTTGTCAATCCTCAATCCTCAATACAACATCATCAATTCACAGTTTTCAATACTGAATACTCAATCTGCAATCTTCAAATCTCTATCCAGAAACATCAATTCTCATCACTCAACCCTCAACACTCCGTCCCCAATCCTCAATCTTCAATACTCAATCCTCAATCCTCAATCATCAATCCTCAATTTTCAATCCTCGATACTCAATCTTCAATCATCAATCCTCAATCGTCAATCCTCAGTCCTCAATCCTCAATCCTCAATCCTCAACCCTCAATCCTCAGTCCTGAAACCTCAATCCCGAATCCTCAATCCTGAATCCGCAAACTTCAGTCCTCAGTCCTCAACAATCAATCGTCAATCCTGAATCCTCAATAGAGTATCCTCAATTCACAGTTTTCAATACTCAAATCCCCATTCTTCAATCTTCAAGTCTCAATCCACAAACATCAATTCTCATCACTCAGCCCTCAACACTCAGTCCTCAATCTTCAATCCTCAATCCTCAATCCGCAATCTTGAAACCTCAATACTCAATCTTCAATCCTCAATCCTCAATTCTCAATCTTCAATACTCAATCCTCAATCGTCAATCATCAATTCCCAATCCTCAATCTTCAATCCTCAATCCTCAATCTTCAATCCTCAATCCTCAATCCTCAATCCCCAATCCTCAATCTTCAATCCTCAATACTCAATCTTCAATCCTCAATCCTCAATCCTCAATCCTCAATCCTCAATCCTCAATCCTCAATCTTCAATCCTCAATACTCAATCTTCAACCCTCAATCTTCAATCCTCAATCCTCAATCCTCATTCTTCAATCCTCAACACCCAGTCCTCAATCTTCAATCCTCAATCCTCAATGCTCAATCCTGAAACCTCAATCCTCAGACCTCAAGCATCAATACTCAACCCTCAGTCCTCGTCCGCAATCACTAACCCTCAATCCTAAATCCTCAATTCCCAATCCTCAATCTTCAATCCTCAATCCTCAATCTTCAATCCTCAATCCTCAATCCTCAATCCCCAATCTTCAATCTTCAATCCTCAATAGTCAATCTTCAATCCTCAATCCTCAATCCTCAATCCTCAATCCGCAATCCTCAATCCTCAATCTTCAATCCTCAATCCTCAATTCTCAATCCTCAATCCTCAACGCTCAGACCTCAAGCATCAAAACTCAACCCTCAGTCCTCGTCCGCAATCCACAACCCTCAATCCTCAATCCTCAATCTTCGATCATCAATATTCAATCATCAATCCTCAATCTTCAATCCTCTATCCTCAATCCTCAATCCTGAATGTTCAATCCTCAATACCCAATCCTCAATCTTCAATCCTCAATACTCAATCCTCAATCCTCAATCCTCAATCCTCAGTCCTCAAACCTCAATCCTGAATCCTCAATCCTGAATCCTCAATCTTCAGCCCTCAGTCCTCAACAATCAATTGTCAGTCCTCAGTCCTCAATAGAATATACCCAATTCACAGTTTTCAACACTCAATCCCCAATCTTCAATCTTCAAATCTCAATCCACTAACATCAATTCTCATCACTCAACGCTCAACACTCAGACCCCAATCCTCAATCTTCTATCCCCAATCCTCAATCCTCAATACTCAATCCTCAATCTTCAATCCTCAATACTCAATCTTCAATCCTCAATCCTCAATCCTCAATCCTCAATCCTCAATCCTCAATCCTCAATCGTCAATCTCCAATCCTGAATACTCAATCTTCAATCCTCAATCCTCAATTCTCACTCCTCAGTCCTCATTCTTCAATCCTCAATGCCAAACCCTCAATCTTCAATCCTCAATCCTCAATCCTCAATTCGCAATACTCAATCCTCAGAACTCAAACATCAATCCTGAATCCTAAATCTTCAGCCCACAGTCCTTAACAACCAATTGTCAGTCCTCAATCCTCAATAGAATATACCCAATTCGCAGGTTTCAATACTCAATCCCCAATGTTCAAACTTCAAATCTCAATCCACAAACATCAATTCTCATCACTCAATGCTTAACACTCAGTCCCCAATCCTCAATCTTCAATCCTCAATCCTCAATCCTCAATCCTCAATCCTCAATCCTCAATCCTCATTCCTCAAACCTCAATCCTCAATCCTCAGTCCTCACCCTCAATTCTCAATCCTCAATCCTCAATCCTCAATCATCAATCCCCAATCCTCAATCCTCAATCCCCAATCCACAATCCTCAGTCCTCAAACATCAATCCTGAATCCTAAATCTTCAGCCCTCAGTCCTCAACAATCAGTTGTTAATCCTCAATCCTCAATAGAATATCACCAATTCACAGTTTTCAATACTCAATACTCAACCTGCAATCTTCAAATCTCTATCCACAAACATCAATTCTCATCACTCAACCCTCAACACTCAGTCCACAATCCTCAATATTCAATCCTCAATCCTCAATCCTCAATCCTCAATCATCAACCTTCAATCCTCAGTGCTCAATCTTCAATCCTCAATCCTCAATCCTCAGTCCTCAATCCTCAATCCCCAATCCTCATTCTTCAATCCTCAATACCCAATCCTCAATCTTCAATCCTCAATCCTCAATCCTCAATCTTCAATCCTCAATACTCAATCTTCAACCCTCAATCTTCAATCCTCAATCCTCAATCCTCATTCTTCAATCCTCAACACCCAGTCCTCAATCTTCAATCCTCAATCCTCAATGCTCAATCCTGAAACCTCAATCCTCAGACCTCAAGCATCAATACTCAACCCTCAGTCCTCGTCCGCAATCCCTAACCCTCAATCCTAAATCCTCAATTCCCAATCCTCAGACCTCAATCCTCAACCCTCAGCCCTCATCCTCAATCCTCAATCCTCGATCCTCAATCCTCAACCCTCAATCTTCAATCCTCAATACTCAACCTTTAATCCTCAATCCTCAGTCCTCAAACCCCAATTCTGAGTACTCAGTCCTGAATCCTCAACCTGCAGCCCTCAGTCCTCAACAATCAGTTGCCAATCCTCAGTCCTCAATAGAATATCCTCAATTCACAGCTTTCAATACTCAATACTCAATCTGCATTCTTCAAATCTCTATCCACAAACATCAATGCTCATAACTCAACCCTCAACACTCAGTCCTCAATGTTCAGTCCTCAATCCTCAATTCTCAATATTCAATCCTCAATTCTGAATCTTCAATCCTAATTCCTCAGTCCTCAATCCTCAATCCTCAATCCTCAATCCTCAATCTTCTATCCTCAATACTCAATCTGCAATCTTCAATCCTCAATCCTCAACCCTCAATCCTCAGTCCTGAAACCTCAATACCGAATCCTCAATCCTGAATCCTCAATCTTCGGCACTCAGTCCTCAACAATCAATTGTCAATTCTCAATTCTCAATCCTCAATAGAATATCCTCAATTCAGAGTTTTCAATACTCAATCCCCATTCTTCAATCTTCAAATCTCAATCCACAAACATCAATTCTCATCACTCAACCCTCAACACTCAGTCCTCAATCTTCAATCATCAATCCTAAATCCTCAATCTTCAATCCTCAATACTCAATCTTCAATCCTCAACCCTCAATTCTCAATCCTCAATACTCAATCCACACTCGTCAATCCTCAATACCTAATCCTCAATCTTCAATCCTCAATCCTCAATCTTCAATCCTCAATCCTCAATCCTCAATCCCCAATCCTCAATCTTCAATCCTCAATCCTCAATCCTCAATCCTCAATCCTCAATCCTCAATCCTCATTCCTCAAACCTCAATCCTCAATCCTCAGTCCTCACCCTCAATTCTCAATCCTCAATCCTCAATCCTCAATCATCAATCCCCAATCCTCAATCCTCAATCCTCAATCCCCAATCCTCAATCCTGAGTCCTCAAACATCAATCCTGAATCCTAAATCTTCAGCCCTCAGTCCTCAACAATCAATTGTCAGTCCTCAATACTCAATAGAATATACCCAATTCGCAGGTTTCAATACTCAATCCCCAATATTCAATCTTCAAATCTCAATCCACAAACATCAATTCTCAACACTCAACGCTCAACACTCAATCCTCAATCATCAATCCCCAATCCTCAATCCTCAATCCCCAATCCACAATCCTCAGTCCTCAAACATCAATCCTGAATCCTAAACCTTCAGCCCTCAGTCCTCAACAATCAGTTGTTAATCCTCAATCCTCAATAGAATATCACCAATTCACAGCTTTCAATACTCAATACTCAACCTGCAATCTTCAAATCTCTATCCACAAACATCAATTCTCATCACTCAACCCTCAACACTCAGTCCACAATCCTCAATATTCAATCCTCAATCCTCAATCCTCAATCCTCAATCATCAACCTTCAATCCTCAGTGATCAATCTTCAATCCTCAATCCTCAATCCTCAGTCCTCAATCCTCAATCCCCAATCCTCATTCTTCAATCCTCAATACCCAATCCTCAATCTTCAATCTTCAATCCTCAATCCTCAATTCTCAATCCTCAATAGTCAATCCTCAATCCTCGATCCTCAATCCTCAACCCTCAATCTTCAATCCTCAATACTCAATCTTTAATCCTCAATCCTCAATCCTCAAACCTCAATTCTGAGTACTCAGTCCTGAATCCTCAACCTTCAGCCCTCAGTCCTGAAACATCAATACCGAATCCTCAATACTGAATCCTCAATCTTCAGCCCTCAGTCCTCAACAATCAAATGTCAATCCTCAATCCTCGATAGAATATCCTCAATTCACAGTTTTCAATTCTCAATCCCCATTCTTCAATCTTCAATTCTCAATCCACAAGCATCAATTCTCATCACTCAACCCTCAACACTCAGTCCTCAATCTTCAATCCTCAATCCTAAATCCTCAATATTCAATCCTCAATCCTCAATCTTCAATCCTCAATCCTCAATACTGAATCTTCAATCCTCAATCCTCAATCCTCAATCCTCGATCCTCAATCCTCAATCCTCAATCCTCAATCCTCAATCTTCAATACTCAGTCCCCAATCCTCAATCTTCAATCCTCAATCCTCAATCCTCAATCCTCGATCCTCGAACCTCAATCCTCAGTCCTCAATCCTCAATCCTCAATGTTCAATCCGCAATACCGAATCCTCAATCTTCAATCCTCTATCCTCAATCCTCAATCCTCAATCCCCAATCCTCAATCTTCAATCCTCAATCTTCAATCCTCAATCATCAATCCTCAATACTCAATCTTCAATCCTCAATCCTCAATCCTGAATCCTCAATCCTCAATCCTCAATCCTCAATCATCAATCCTCAGTCGTCAATGCTCAATCCCAATCCTCAATCTTCAATACTCTATCCTCAATCTTCAGTCCTCAATCCCCAATCCTCAATCTTCAATCCTCAATCCTCAATCCTCAACCCTCAATCCTCAGTCCTGAAACCTCAATCCCGAATCCTCAATCCTGAATCCGCAAACTTCAGTCCTCAGTCCTCAAAAATCAATCGTCAATACTCAATCCTCAATAGAATATCCTCAATTCACAGTTTTCAATACTCAATCCCCATTCTTCAATCTTCAAGTCTCAATCCACAAACATCAATTCTCATCACTCATCCCTCAACACTCAGTCCTCAATCTTCAATCCTCAATCCTCAATCCGCAATCTTGAGTCCTCAATACTCAATCTTCAATCCTCAATCCTCAATTCACAATCCTCAACACTCAATCCTCAATCGTCAATCCTCAATCCCCAATCCTCAATCTTCAATCCTCTATCCTCAATCCTCAATCCTCAATCCTCAATCCTCAGTCATCAATCCTCAATCCTCAATCCTCAACCCTCAATCCTCAGTCTTGAAATCTCAATCCCGAATCCTCAATCCTGAATCCGCAAACTTCAGTCCTCAGTCCTCAACAATCAATCGTCAATCCTCAATCCTCAATAGAATATCCTCAATTCACAGTTTTCAATACTCAAATCCCCATTCTTCAATCTTCAAGTCTCAATCCACAAACATCAATTCTCATCACTCAGCCCTCAACACTCAGTCCTCAATCTTCAATCCTCAATCCTCAATCCGCAATCTTGAATCCTCAATACTCAATCTTCAATCCTCAATCCTCAATTCTCAATCCTCAACACTCAACCCTCAATCGTCAATCCTCAATCCCCAATCCTCAATCTTCAATCCTCTATCCACAATCCTCAATCCTCAATCCTCAATCCTCGATCTTCAATACTCAATACTCAATCTTCAATCCTCAATCCTCAATCCTCAGACCTCAATTCTCAATCCTCAATCCTCAATCCTCAATCTTCAAGCCTCAATACTCAATCTGCAATCCTCAATCCTCAATCCTCAATCATCAATCCTAATTCGTCACTGCTCAATACCCAATCCTCAATCTTGAATCCTCAATCCTCAATCCTCAATTCTCAATCCTCAACCCTCAATCCTCAATCCTCAATCTTTAATCCTCAATACTCAATCCTCAATTCTCAATCCTCAATCCTCAATCCTTAATCCTCAATACTCAACCCTCAATGCTCAGTCCAGAAACATCAGTTCCGAATCCTCAATCCTGAATCCTCAGTCTTCAGCCCTCAGTCCTCAACAATCAATTGTCAATCCTCAATCCTCAATAGAATATCCTCAATTCACAGTTTTCAATACTCAATCCCCATTCTTCAATCTTCAAATCCCAATCCACAAACATCAATTCTCATCACTCAACACTCAACACTCAGTCCTCTATCTTCAATCCTCAATCCTAAATCCTCAATCTTCAATCCGCAATACTCAATCTTCAATCCTCAATCCTCAATTCTCAATCCTCAATAGTCAATCCTCAATCGTCAATCCTCAATTCCCAATCCTCAATCTTCAATCCTCAATCCTCAATCTTCAATCCTTAATCCTCAATCCTCAATCCCCAATCCTCAATCTTCAATACTCAATCTTCAATCCTCAATCCTCAATCCTCAGTCCTCAATCCTCAATCCGCAATCCTCAATCCTCAATCTTCAATCCTCAATACTCAATCTGCAATCCTCAATCCTCAATCCTCAATCCTCAATCCTAATTCGTCACTCCTCAATACCCAATCCTCAATCTTCAATCCTCAGTCCTCAATCCTCAATTCTCAATCCTCAATCCTCAATCCTCAATCCTCAATCTTCAATCCTCAATACTCAATCTTCAATACTCAATCCTCAATCATCAATCCTCAATACTCAATCCTCAATCCTCAATCCTCAATCCTCATTCCTCAAACCTCAATCCTGAATCCTCACTCTTCAGCCCTCAGTCCTCAACAATCAATTGTCAGTCCTCAATCCTCAATAGAGTATACCCAATTCACAGTTTTCAACACTCAATACCCAATCTTAAATCTTCAAATCTCAAACCACTAACATCAATTCTCATCACTCAACGCTCAACACTCAGACCCCAATCCTCAATCTTCAATCCCCAATCCTCAATCCTCAATACTCAATCCTCAATCTTCAATCCTCAATACTCAATCTTCAATCCTCAATCCTCAATCCTCAATCCTCAATCCTCAATCCTCAATCCTCAATCCTCAATCGTCAATCTCCAATCCTGAATACTCAATCTTCAATCCTCAATCCTCAATCCTCACTCCTCCGTCCTCATTCTTCAATCCTCAATACCAAACCCTCAATCTTCAATCCTCAATCCTCAAACCTCAATTCGCAATCCTCAATCCTCAGACCTCAAGCATTAATACCCAACCATCAGCCCTCGTCCTCAATCTACAACCCACAATCCTCAATACTCAATCTTCAATCATCAATATTCAACCTTCAATCCTCAGTCTCCAATACTCAATCCTCAATCCTCAATCCTCAATCCTTAAACCTCCATACCCAATCCTCAATCCTCAATCCTCAATCCTCAATCCTCTATCCTAAATCCTCAATCCTCAATCCTCAGTCCCCAAACCACAATCCTGAATCCTCAACCATGAATCCTCAATCTTCAGCCCTCAGTCCTCAACGATCAGTTGTCAATCCTCAATCCTCAATAGAATATCACCAATTCACAGATTTCAATACTCAATACACAATCTGCAATCTTCAAATCTCTATCCTCCAACATCAATTCTCATCAATCATCCCTCAACCCTCAGTCCTTTCTGTTCAATCCTCAATCCTCAATTCTCAAACTTCAATCCTCAATACTGAATCTTCAATCCTCAATCCTCAATCCTCAATCCTCAATCCTCAATCCTCAATCCTCAATCCTCAATCCTCAATCTTCAATACTCAGTCCCCAATCCTCAATTCTCAATCATCAATACTCAATCCTCAATGCTCAATCTTCAATCCTCAATCCTCAATTCTCAATCCTCAATACTCAATCCTCAATCGTCAATCCTCAATTCCCAATCCTCAATCTTCAATCCTCAATCCTCAATCCTCAATCCTCAATCCTCAATCCTCAATCCTCATTCTTCAATCCTCAACAACCCAGTCCTCAATCTTCAATCCTCAATCCTCAATCCTCAATTCTCAATCCTCAATCCTCAACGCTCAGACCTCAGGCATCAATACTCAACCGTCAGTCCTCGTCCGCAATCCACAACCCTCAATCCTCAATCCTCAATCTTCGATCATCAATATTCAATCATCAAACCTCAATCTTCAATCCTCTATCCTCAATCCTCAATCCTGAATGTTCAATCCTCAATACCCAATCCTCAATCATCAATCCTCAATACTCAATCCTCAATCCTCAATCCTCAATCCTCAGTCCTCAAACCTCAATCCTGAATCCTCAATCCTGAATCCTCAATCTTCAGCCCTCAGTCCTCAACAATCAATTGTCAGTCCTCAATCCTCAATCCTCAATCCTCAATCCTCTATCTTCAATCCTCAATACTCAATCTTCAATCCTCAATCCTCAATCCTCAATCCTCAATCCTCAATCCTCAATCCTCAATCGTCAATCTTCTGCCCTCAGTCCTCAACAATCAGTTGTCAATCCTCAATCCTCAATACAACATCATCAATTCACAGTTTTCAATACTGAATACTCAATCTGCAATCTTCAAATCTCTATACAGAAACATCAATTCTCATCACTCAACCTTCAACACTCCGTCCCCAATCCTCAATCTTCAATACTCAATCCTCAATCCTCAATCATCAATCCTCAATTTTCAATCCTCAATACTCAATCTTCAATCATCAATCCTCAATCGTCAATCCTCAGTCCTCAATCCTCAATCCTCAATCCTCAACCCTCAATCCTCAGTCCTGAAACCTCAATCCCGAATCCTCAATCCTGAATCCGCAAACTTCAGTCCTCAGTCCTCAACAATCAATCGTCAATCCTCAATCCTCAATAGAATATCCTCAATTCACAGTTTTCAATACTCAAATCCCCATTCTTCAATCTTCAAGTCTCAATCCACAAACATCAATTCTCATCACTCAGCCCTCAACACTCAGTCCTCAATCTTCAATCCTCAATCCTGAATCCGCAATCTTGAAACCTCAATACTCAATCTTCAATCCTCAATCATCAATTCTCAATCTTCAATACTCAATCCTCAATCGTCAATCCTCAATTCCCAATCCTCAATCTTCAATCCTCAATCCTCAATCTTCAATCCTCAATCCTCAATCCTCAATCCCCAATCCTCAATCTTCAATCCTCAGTACTCAATCTTCAGTCCTCAATCCTCAATTCTCAATCCTCAATCCTCAATCCTCAATCCTCAATCTTCAATCCTCAATACTCAATCTTCAACCCTCAATCTTCAATCCTCAATCCTCAATCCTCATTCTTCAATCCTCAACACCCAGTCCTCAATCTTCAATCCTCAATCCTCAATGCTCAATCCTGAAACCTCAATCCTCAGACCTCAAGCATCAATACTCAACCCTCAGTCCTCGTCCGCAATCCCTAACCCTCAATCCTAAATCCTCAATTCCCAATCCTCAATCTTCAATCCTCAATCCTCAATCTTCAATCCTCAATCCTCAATCCTCAATCCCCAATCTTCAATCTTCAATCCTCAATAGTCAATCTTCAATCCTCAATCCTCAATCCTCAATCCTCAATCCGCAATCCTCAATCCTCAATCTTCAATCCTCAATACTCAATCATCAACCCTCAATCTTCAATCCTCAATCCTCAATCCTCATTCTTCAATCCTCAACACCCAGTCCTCAATCTTCAATCCTCAATCCTCAATCCTCAATTCTCAATCCTCAATCCTCAACGCTCAGACCTCAAGCATAAATACTCAACCCTCAGTCCTCGTCCGCAATCCACAACCCTCAATCCTCAATCCTCAATCTTCGATCATCAATATTCAATCATCAATCCTCAATCTTCAATCCTCTATCCTCAATCCTCAATCCTGAATGTTCAATCCTCAATACCCAATCCTCAATCTTCAATACTCAATACCCCAATCCTCAATCCTCAATCCTCAATCCTCAGTCCTCAAACCTCAATCCTGAATCCTCAATCCTGAATCCTCAATCTTCAGCCCTCAGTCCTCAACAATCAATTGTCAGTCCTCAATCCTCAATAGAGTATACCCAATTCACAGTTTTCAACACTCAATCCCCCAATCTTCAATCTTCAAATCTCAATCCACTAACATCAATTCTCATCACTCAACGCTCAACACTCAGACCCCAATCCTCAATCTTCAATCCCCAATCCTCAATCCTCAATACTCAATCCTCAATCTTCAATCCTCAATACTCAATCTTCAATCCTCAATCCTCAATCCTCAATTCTCAATCCTCAATCCTCAATCCTCAATCGTCAATCTCCAATCCTGAATACTCAATCTTCAATCCTCAATCCTCAATCCTCACTCCTCAGTCCTCATTCTTCAATCCTCAATACCAAACCCTCAATCTTCAATCCTCAATCCTCAAACCTCAATTCGCAATCCTCAATCCTCAGACCTCAAGCATTAATACCCAATCATCAGTCCTCGTCCTCAATCTACAACCCTCAATCCTCAATACTCAATCTTCAATCATCAATATTCAACCTTCAATCCTCAGTCTCCAATACTCAATCCTCAATCCTCAATCCTCAATCCTCAAACCTCCATACCCAATCCTCAATCCTCAATCCTCAATCCTCAATCCTCAATCCTAAATCCTCAATCCTCAATCCTCAGTCCCCAAACCACAATCCTGAATCCTCAACCATGAATCCTCAATCTTCAGCCCTCAGTCCTCAACGATCAGTTGTCAATCCTCAATCCTCAATAGAATATCACCAATTCACAGATTTCAATACTCAATACACAATCTGCAATCTTCAAATCTCTATCCTCCAACATCAATTCTCATCAATCATCCCTCAACACTCAGTCCTTTATGTTCAATCCTCAATCCTCAATTCTCAAACTTCAATCCTCAATACTGAATCTTCAATCCTCAATCCTCAATCCTCAATCCTCAATCCTCAATCCTCAATCCTCAATCCTCAATCCTCAATCTTCAATACTCAGTCCCCAATCCTCAATCTTCAATCCCCAATCCTCAATCCTCAATCCTCGATCCTCGAACCCCAATCCTCAGTCCTCAATCCTCAAACCTCAATCTTCAATCCTCTATCCTCAATCCTCAGTCCTCAATCCCCAATCCTCAATCTTCAATCCTCAATCTTCAATCCTCAATCATCAATCCTCAATACTCAATCTTCAATCCTCAATCCTCAATCCTCAATCCTCAATCCTCAATCCTCAATCCTCAATCCTCAATCCTCAATCCTCAATCCTCAATGTTCAATCCGCAATACCCAATCCTCAATCTTCAATCCTCTATCCTCAATCCTCAGTCCTCAATCCCCAATCCCCAATCCTCTATCTTCAATCCTCAATCTTCAATCCTCAATCATCAATCCTCAATACTCAATCTTCAATTCTCAATCCTCAATCCTCAATCCTCAATCCTCAATCCTCAATCCTCAATCCTCAATCCTCAGTCGTCAATGCTCAATCCCAATCGTCAATCCTCAATCCTCAATCCTCAATCCTCAGTCGCCAATGCTCAATCCCCAATCCTCAATCTTCAATCCTCTATCCTCAATCCTCAATCCTCAATTCCCAATCCTCATTCTTCAATCCTCAATCTTCAATCCTCAATCATCAATCCTCAATTATCAAACCTCAATACTCAATCTTCAATCCTCAATCCTCAATCCTCAATCCTCAATCCTCAATCCTCAATCCTCAACCCGCAATCCTCAGTCCTGTAACCTCAATCCCGAATCCTCGATCCTGAATCCGCAAACTTCAGTCCTCAGTCCTCAGTCCTCAACAATCAATTGTCAATCCTCAATGAAGATTGAGGATTGAAGATTGAGGATAGAGGATTGAAGATTGAGGATTGGGATTGAGCATTGACGACTGAGGATTGAGGATTGAGGATTGAGGATTGAGGATTGAGGATTCAGGATTGAGGATTGAGGATTGAAGCTTGAGTATTGAGGATTGATGATTGAGGATTGAAGATTGAGGATTGAAGATTGAGGATTGGGGATTGAGGATTGAGGATTGAGGATTGAGGATAGAGGATTGAAGATTGAGGATTGGGTATTGCGGATTGAACATTGAGGATTGAGGATTGAGGACTGAGGATTGAGGTTCGAGGATCGAGGATTGAGGATTGAGGATTGAGGATTGAAGGTTGAGGATTGGGGACTGAGTATTGAAGACTGAGGATTGAGGATTGAGGATTGAGGATTGAGGATTGAGGATTGAGGATTGAGGGTTGAGGATTGAAGGTTCAGTATTGAGGATTGAAGATTGAGAATTGAGGATTGAGGGTTGAACATAAAGGACTGAGTGTTGAGGGATGATTGATGAGAATTGATGTTGGTGGATAGAGATTTGAAGATTGCAGATTGAGCATTGAGTATTGAAATCTGTGAATTGGTGATATTCTATTGAGGATTGAGGATTGACAACTGATTGTTGAGGACTGAGGGCTGAAGATTGAGGATTCAGGATTGAGGTTTGGTGACTGAGGATTGAGGATTGAGGATTTAGGATTGAGGATTGAGGATTGATGATTGAGGATTGAGGATTGGGTATTGAGGTTTGAGGATTGAGGATTGAGGATTGAGGAGTGAGTATTGGGGACTGAGGATTGATGATTGAATATTGATGATCGAAGATTGAGGATTGAGGATTGAGGGTTGCGGATTGCGGACGAGGGCTGAGGGTTGAGTATTGATGCTTGAGGTCTGAGCGTTGAGGATTGAGGATTGAGAATTGAGGATTGAGGATTGAGGATTGAAGATTGAGGACTGGGTGTTGAGGATTGAAGAATGAGGATTGAGGATTGAGGATTGATGATTGAGGGTTGAGGATTGAGTATTGAGAATTGAAGATTGAGGATTGAGGATTGCGGATTGAGGATTGAGGATTGAGGATTGAGGATTGAAGATTGACTATTGAGGATTGAAGATTGAAGATTGGGGATTGAGGATTGAGGATTGAGGATTGAATGTTGAGGATTGAGGATTGAAGATTGAGGATTGGGAATTGAGGATTGAGGATTGAGTGTTGGGGATTGCGGACGAGAGCTGAGGGTTGAGTATTGATGCTTGAGGTCTGAGGATTGAGGTTTGAGGATTGAGAATTGAGGATTGAGGATTGAGGATTGAAGATTGAGGACTGTGTGTTGAGGATTGAAGAATGAGGATTGAGGATTGAGGATTGAAGATTGAGGGTTGAGGATTGAGTATTGAGGATTGAAGATTGAGGATTGAGGATTGCGGATTGAGGATTGAGGATTGAGGATTGAGGATTGAAGATTGACTATTGAGGATTGAAGATTGAAGATTGGGGATTGAGGATTGAGGATTGAGGATTGAAGATTGAGGATTGAGGATCGAAGATTGAGGATTGGGAATTGAGGATTGACGATTGAGGATTGAGTATTGAGTATTGAGAATTGAGGATTGAGGATTGAAGATTGAGTATTGAGGATTGAGTATTGAAGATTGAGGATTGAGGATTGCAGATTGAGTATTGAGGATTGAAGATTGAGGATTGAGGATTGAGGATTGAGGATTGAGGATTGAGGACTGAGGATTGAGGATTGAGGATTGAAGATTGAGTATTGAGTATTGAAGATTGAGGATTGAGGATTGAGGATTGAGGGTAGAGGATTGAAGACTGAGGATTGGGGATTGAGGTTTGAGGATTGAGGATTGAGTGTTGAGGATTGAGAATTGAGGATTGAGGATTGAAGATTGAGTATTGAGGATTCAAGATTGCGGATTGAGGATTGAGGATTGAAGATTGAGGACTGAGTGTTGAGGATTGAGTGATGAGAATTGATGTTTGCGGATTGAGATTTGAAGATTGAAGAATGGGGATTGAGTATTGAAAACTGTGAATTGAGGATATTCTATTGAGGATTGAGGATTGACAGTTGATTGTTGAGGACTGAGGACGGGGGACTGAAGTTTGCGGATTCAGGATTGAGGATTCGGGATTGAGGTTCCAGGACTGAGGAATGAGGGTTGAGGATTGAGGATTGAGGATTGAGGATTGAGGATTGAGGATTGAGGATTGAAGATTGAGTATTGAGGTTTGATAATTGAGGATTGATGATTGAGGATTGAAGATTGAGGATTGAAGATTGAGGATTGGGGATTGAGGACTGAAGATTGAGGATAGAGGATTGAAGATTGAGGATTGGGATTGAGCATTGACGACTGAGGATTGAGGATTGAGGATTGAGGATTGAGGATTGAGGATTCAGGATTGAGGATTGAGGATTGAAGCTTGGGTATTGAGGATTGATGATTGAGGATTGAAGATTGAGGATTGAAGATTGAGGATTGGGGATTGAGGATTGAGGATTGAAGATTGAGGATTGGGGATTGAGGATTGAGGATTGAGGATTGAGGATAGAGGATTGAAGATTGAGGATTGGGTATTGCGGATTGAACATTGAGGATTGAGGATTGAGGACTGAGGATTGAGGTTCGAGGATCGAGGATTGAGGATTGAGGATTGAGGATTGAAGGTTGAGGATTGGGGACTGAGTATTGAAGACTGAGGATTGAGGATTGAGGATTGAGGATTGAGGATTGAGGATTGAGGATTGAGGATTGAGGATTGAGGATTGAAGGTTCAGTATTGAGGATTGAAGATTGAGAATTGAGGATTGAGGGTTGAACATAAAGGACTGAGTGTTGAGGGATGATTGATGAGAATTGATGTTGGTGGATAGAGATTTGAAGATTGCAGATTGAGCATTGAGTATTGAAATCTGTGAATTGGTGATATTCTATTGAGGATTGAGGATTGACAACTGATTGTTGAGGACTGAGGGCTGAAGATTGAGGATTCAGGATTGAGGTTTGGTGACTGAGGATTGAGGATTGAGGATTTAGGATTGAGGATTGAGGATTGATGATTGAGGATTGAGGATTGGGTATTGAGGTTTGAGGATTGAGGATTGAGGATTGAGGAGTGAGTATTGGGGACTGAGGATTGAAGGTTGAATATTGATGATTGAAGATTGAGTATTGAAGATTGAGGGTTGTAGATTGAGGACGAGGACTGAGGGTTGGGTATTAATGCTTGAGGTCTGAGGATTGAGGATTGCGAATTGAGGATTGAGGATTGAGGATTGAAGATTGAGGGTTTGGCATTGAGGATTGAAGAATGTGGACTGAGGAGTGAGGATTGAGGATTGAGGATTGAGTATTGAGGATTGAAGATTGAGGATTGGGTATTGAGGATTGAACATTCAGGATTGAGGATTGAGGAGAGAGGATTGAAGATTGAGGATTGATGATTGAATATTGATGATCGAAGATTGAGGATTGAGGATTGAGGGTTGCGGATTGCGGACGAGGGCTGAGGGTTGAGTATTGATGCTTGAGGTCTGAGCGTTGAGGATTGAGGATTGAGAATTGAGGATTGAGGATTGAGGATTGAAGATTGAGGACTGGGTGTTGAGGATTGAAGAATGAGGATTGAGGATTGAGGATTGATGATTGAGGGTTGAGGATTGAGTATTGAGAATTGAAGATTGAGGATTGAGGATTGCGGATTGAGGATTGAGGATTGAGGATTGAGGATTGAAGATTGACTATTGAGGATTGAAGATTGAAGATTGGGGATTGAGGATTGAGGATTGAGGATTGAATGTTGAGGATTGAGGATTGAAGATTGAGGATTGGGAATTGAGGATTGAGGATTGAGTGTTGGGGATTGCGGACGAGGGCTGAGGGTTGAGTATTGATGCTTGAGGTCTGAGGATTGAGGTTTGAGGATTCAGAATTGAGGATTGAGGATTGAGGATTGAAGATTGAGGACTGTGTGTTGAGGATTGAAGAATGAGGATTGAGGATTGAGGATTGAAGATTGAGGGTTGAAGATTGAGTATTGAGGATTGAAGATTGAGGATAGAGGATTGAAGATTGAGGATTGGGGATTGAGGATTGAGGATTGAGGATTGAGTGTTGAGGATTGAGAATTGAGGATTGAGGATTGAAGATTGAGTATTGAGGATTCAAGATTGCGGATTGAGGATTGAGGATTGAAGGTTGAGGACTGAGTGTTGAGGGTTGAGTGATGAGAATTGATGTTTGTGGATTGAGATTTGAAGATTGAAGAATGGGGATTGAGTATTGAAAACTGTGAATTGAGGGTATTCTATTGAGGATTGAGGATTGACTATTGATTGTTGAGGACTGAGGACTGAGGACTGAAGTTTGCGGATTCAGGATTGAGGATTCGGGATTGAGGTTTCAGGACTGAGGATTGAGGGTTGAGGATTGAAGATTGAGGATTGAGGATTGAGGATTGAAGATTGAGGATTGAAGATTGAGGATTGCGGATTGAGGATTGAGGATTGAGGATTGAGGATAGAGGATTGAAGATTGATGATTGGGGATTGAGCATTGACGACTGAGGATTGAGGATTGAGGATTGAGGATTGAGGATTGAGGATTGAGGATTGAGGATTGAGGATTGAAGATTGAGGATTGAGGATTGACGATTGAGGATTGAGGACTGAGGATTGAGGATTCAGGATTGAAGATTGAGTATTGAGTATTGAAGATTGAGGATTGAGGATTGAGGATTGAGGATTGAGGATTGAGGATTGAGGATTGAGGATTGAGGATTGAAGATTGAGGATTGAGGATTGATGATTGAGGATTGAGGACTGAGGATTGAGGATTCAGGATTGAAGATTGAGTATTGAGTATTGAAGATTGAGGATTGAGGATTGAGGATTGAGGATTGAGGATTGAGGACTGAGGATTGAGGTTCGAGGATCGAGGATTGAGGATTGAGGATTGAGGATTGAAGGTTGAGGATTGGGGACTGAGTATTGAAGACTGAGGATTGAGGATTGAGGATTGAGGATTGAGGATTGAGGATTGAGGATTGAGGATTGAGGATTGAAGGTTCAGTATTGAGGATTGAAGATTGAGAATTGAGGATTGAGGGTTGAACATAAAGGACTGAGTGTTGAGGGATGATTGATGAGAATTGATGTTGGTGGATAGAGATTTGAAGATTGCAGATTGAGCATTGAGTATTGAAATCTGTGAATTGGTGATATTCTATTGAGGATTGAGGATTGACAACTGATTGTTGAGGACTGAGGGCTGAAGATTGAGGATTCAGGATTGAGGTTTGGTGACTGAGGATTGAGGATTGAGGATTTAGGATTGAGGATTGAGGATTGATGATTGAGGATTGAGGATTGGGTATTGAGGTTTGAGGATTGAGGATTGAGGATTGAGGAGTGAGTATTGGGGACTGAGGATTGAAGGTTGAATATTGATGATTGAAGATTGATTATTGAAGATTGAGGGTTGTAGATTGAGGACGAGGACTGAGGGTTGGGTATTAATGCTTGAGGTCTGAGGATTGAGGATTGCGAATTGAGGATTGAGGATTGAGGATTGAAGATTGAGGGTTTGGCATTGAGGATTGAAGAATGTGGACTGAGGAGTGAGGATTGAGGATTGAGGATTGAGTATTGAGGATTGAAGATTGAGGATTGGGTATTGAGGATTGAACATTCAGGATTGAGGATTGAGGAGAGAGGATTGAAGATTGAGGATTGATGATTGAATATTGATGATCGAAGATTGAGGATTGAGGATTGAGGGTTGCGGATTGCGGACGAGGGCTGAGGGTTGAGTATTGATGCTTGAGGTCTGAGCGTTGAGGATTGAGGATTGAGAATTGAGGATTGAGGATTGAGGATTGAAGATTGAGGACTGGGTGTTGAGGATTGAAGAATGAGGATTGAGGATTGAGGATTGATGATTGAGGGTTGAGGATTGAGTATTGAGAATTGAAGATTGAGGATTGAGGATTGCGGATTGAGGATTGAGGATTGAGGATTGAGGATTGAAGATTGACTATTGAGGATTGAAGATTGAAGATTGGGAATTGAGGATTGAGGATTGAGGATTGAATGTTGAGGATTGAGGATTGAAGATTGAGGATTGGGAATTGAGGATTGAGGATTGAGTGTTGGGGATTGCGGACGAGGGCTGAGGGTTGAGTATTGATGCTTGAGGTCTGAGGATTGAGGTTTGAGGATTGAGAATTGAGGATTGAGGATTGAGGATTGAAGATTGAGGACTGTGTGTTGAGGATTGAAGAATGAGGATTGAGGATTGAGGATTGAAGATTGAGGGTTGAAGATTGAGTATTGAGGATTGAAGATTGAGGATAGAGGATTGAAGATTGAGGATTGGGGATTGAGGATTGAGGATTGAGGATTGAGTGTTGAGGATTGAGAATTGAGGATTGAGGATTGAAGATTGAGTATTGAGGATTCAAGATTGCGGATTGAGGATTGAGGATTGAAGGTTGAGGACTGAGTGTTGAGGGTTGAGTGATGAGAATTGATGTTTGTGGATTGAGATTTGAAGATTGAAGAATGGGGATTGAGTATTGAAAACTGTGAATTGAGGGTATTCTATTGAGGATTGAGGTTTGACAATTGATTGTTGAGGACTGAGGACTGAGGACTGAAGTTTGCGGATTCAGGATTGAGGATTCGGGATTGAGGTTTCAGGACTGAGGATTGAGGGTTGAGGATTGAAGATTGAGGATTGAGGATTGAGGATTGAAGATTGAGGATTGAAGATTGAGGATTGCGGATTGAGGATTGAGGATTGAGGATAGAGGATTGAAGATTGATGATTGGGGATTGAGCATTGACGACTGAGGATTGAGGATTGAGGATTGAGGATTGAGGATTGAGGATTGAGGATTGAGGATTGAGGATTGAAGATTGAGGATTGAGGATTGATGATTGAGGATTGAGGACTGAGGATTGAGGATTCAGGATTGAAGATTGAGTATTGAGTATTGAAGATTGAGGATTGAGGATTGAGGATTGAGGATTGAGGATTGAGGATTGAGGATTGAGGATTGAGGATTGAAGATTGAGGATTGAGGATTGATGATTGAGGATTGAGGACTGAGGATTGAGGATTCAGGATTGAAGATTGAGTATTGAGTATTGAAGATTGAGGATTGAGGATTGAGGATTGAGGATTGAGGATAGAGGATTGTAGACTGAGGATTGGGGATTGAGGACTGAGGATTGAGGATAGAGGATTGAAGATTGAGGATTGGGTATTGCGGATTGAACATTGAGGGTTGAGGATTGAGGACTGAGGATTGAGGTTCGAGGATCGAGGATTGAGGATTGAGCATTTAGGATTGAAGATTGAGGATTGGTGACTGAGTATTGAAGATTGAGGATTGAGGATTCAGGATTGAGGATTGAGGATTGAGGATTGAGGATTGAGGATTGAGGATTGAAGATTCAGTATTGAGGATTGAAGATCGAGAATTGAGGATTGAGTATTGAACATAAAGGACTGAGTGTTGACGGATGATTGATGAGAATTGATGTTGGTGGATAGAGATTGGAAGATTGCAGATTGTGTATTGAGTATTGAAATCTGTGAATTGGTGATATTCTATGGAGGATTGAGGATTGACAACTGATTGTTGAGGACTGAGGTCTGAAGATTGAGGATTCATGGTTGAGGATTCAGGATTGTGGTTTGGGGACTGAGGATTGAGGATTGAGGATTTAGGATTGAGGATTGAGGATTGAGGATTGAGGATTGAGGATTGGGTATTGAGGTTTGAGGATTGAGGATTGAGGATTGAGGATTGAGTATTGGGGATTGAGGGTTGTAGATTGAGGACGATGACTGATGGTTGGGTATTAATGCTTGAGGTCTGAGGATTGAGGATTGCGAATTGAGGATTGAGGATTGAGGATTGAAGATTGGGGGTTTGGTATTGAGGATTGAAGAATGAGGACTGAGGAGTGAGGGTTGAGGATTGAGGATTGAAGATTGAGTATTCAGGATTGGAGATTGACGATTGAGGATTAGAGGATTGAGGATTGAGGATTGAGGATTGAGGATTGAGGATTGAAGATTGAGTATTGAGGATTGAAGATTGAGGATTGAGTATTGAGGATTGAGGATTGGGGATTGAAGATTGAGGATTGGGGTCTGAGTGTTGAGCGTTGAGTGATGAGAATTGATGTTAGTGGATTGAGATTTGAAGATTGAAGATTGGGGATTGAGTGTTGAAAACTGTGAATTGGGTATACTCTATTGAGGATTGAGGACTGACAATTGATTGTTGAGGACTGAGGGCTGAAGACTGAGGATTCAGGATTGAGGATTCAGGATTGAGGTTTGAGGACTGAGGATTGAGGATTGAGGATTGAGGATTGAGTATTGATGATTGAAGGTTGAGGATTGGGTATTGAGGATTGAACATTCAGGATTGAGGATTGAGGATAGAGGATTGAAGATTGAGGATTGATAATTGAATATTGATGATCGAAGATTGAGGATTGAGGATTGAGGGTTGTGGATTGCGGACGAGGACTGAGGGTTGAGTATTGATGCTTGAGGTCTGAGCGTTGACGATTGAGGATAGAGAATTGAGGATTGAGGATTGAGGATTGAAGATTGAGGACTGGGTGTTGAGGATTGAAGAATGAGGATTGAGGATTGAGGATTGAAGATTGAGGGTTGAGGATTGAGTATTGAGGATTGAAGATTGAGGATTGAGGATTGCGGATTGAGGATTGAGGATTGAGGATTGAGGATTGAAGATTGACTATTGAGGATTGAAGATTGAAGATTGGGGATTGAGGATTGAGGATTGAGGATTGAAGATTGAGGATTGGGGATTGAGGATTGAGGATTGAGGATTGAGGATTGAGGATTGAAGATTGCGGATTGAGGATTGAGGATTGAAGATTGAGGACTGAGTGTTGAGGGTTGAGGGTTGAGTGATGAGAATTGATGTTTGTGGATTGAGATTTGAAGATTGAAGAATGGGGATTGAGTATTGAAAACTGTGAATTGAGGATATTCTATTGAGGATTGAGGATTGACAATTGATTGTTGAGGACTGAGGACTGAGAACTGAAGTTTGCGGATTCAGGATTGAGGATTCGGGATTGACGTTTCAGGACTGAGGATTGCGGGTTGAGGATTGAGGATTGAGGATTGAAGATTGAGGACTGAGGATTGAGGATTGAGTATTGAGGTTTGATAATTGAGGATTGATGATTGAGGATTGAAGATTGAGGATTGAAGAATGAGGATTGGGGATTGAGGATTGAGGATTGAGGATAGAGGATTGAAGATTGAGGATTGGGATTGAGCATTGACGACTGAGGATTGAGGATTGAGGATTGAGGATTGAGGATTGAGGATTCAGGATTGAGGATTGAGGATTGAAGATTGAGTATTGAGGATTGATGATTGAGGATTGAAGATTGAGGATTGAAGATTGAGGATTGGGGATTGAGGATTGAGGATTGAGGATAGAGGATTGAAGATTGAGGATTGGGTATTGCGGATGGAACATTGAGGATTGAGGATTGAGGACTGAGGATTGAGGTTCGAGGATCGAGGATTGAGGATTGAGGATTGAGGATTGAAGGTTGAGGATTGGGGACTGAGTATTGAAGATTGAGGATTGAGGATTGAGGATTGAGGATTGAGGGTAGAGGATTGTGGATTGAGGATTGAGGATTGAAGATTCAGTATTGAGGATTGAAGATTGAGAATTGAGGATTGAGGATTGAACATAAAGGACTGAGTGTTGAGGGATGATTGATGAGAATTGATGTTGGTGGATAGAGATTTGAAGATTGCAGATTGAGCATTGAGTATTGAAGTCTGTGAATTGGTGATATTCTATTGAGGATTGAGGATTGACAACTGATTGTTGAGGAGTGAGGGCTGAAGATTGAGGATTCAGGGTTGAGGATTCAGGATTGAGGTTTGGTGACTGAGGATTGAGGATTTAGGATTGAGGATTGAGGATTGATGATTGAGGATTGAGGATTGGGTATTGAGGTTTGAGGATTGAGGATTGAGGATTGAGGATTGAGTATTGGGGACTGAGGATTGAAGGTTGAATATTGATGATTGAAGATTGAGTATTGAGGATTGAGGGTTGTAGATTGAGGACGAGGACTGAGGGTTGGGTATTAATGCTTGAGGTCTGAGGATTGAGGATTGCGAATTGAGGATTGAGGATTGAGGATTGAAGATTGAGGGTTTGGCATTGAGAATTGAAGAATGAGGACTGAGGAGTGAGGATTGAGGATTGAGGATTGAAGATTGAGTATTCAGGATTGGAGATTGACGATTGAGGATTGAGGATTGAGGATTGAGGATTGAGGATTGAGGATTGAGGATTGAGGATTGAAGATTGAGTATTGAGGATTGAAGATTGAGGATTGAGTATTGAGGATTGAGGATTGGGGATAGAAGATTGAGGATTGGGGTCTGAGTGTTGAGCGTTGAGTGATGACAATTGATGTTAGTGGATTGAGATTTGAAGATTGAAGATTGGGGATTGAGTGTTGAAAACTGTGAATTGGGTATATTCTATTGAGGATTGAGGACTGACAATTGATTGTTGAGGACTGAGGGCTGAAGATTGAGGATTCAGGATTGAGGATTCAGGATTGAGGTTTGAGGACTGAGGATTGAGGATTGAGGATTGAGGATTGAGTATTGAGGATTGAAGATTGAGGATTGGGTACTGAGGAATGAACATTCAGGATTGAGGATTGAGGATAGAGGATTGAAAATTGAGGATTGATGATTGAATATTGATGATCGAAGATTGAGGATTGAGGATTGAGGGTTGTGGATTGCGGACGAGGACTGAGGGTTGAGTATTGATGCTTGAGGTCTGAGCGTTGAGGATTGAGGATTGAGAATTGAGGATTGAGGATTGAGGATTGAAAATTGAGGACTGGGTGTTGAGGATTGAAGAATGAGGATTGAGGATTGAGGATTGAAGATTGAGGGTTGAGGATTGAGTATTGAGAATTGAAGATTGAGGATTGAGGATTGCGGATTGAGGATTGAGGATTGAGGATTGAGGATTGAAGATTGACTATTGAGGATTGAAGATTGAAGATTGGGGATTGAGGATTGAGGATTGAGGATTGAAGATTGAGGATTGAGGATTGAAGATTGAGGATTGGGAATTGAGGATTGAGGATTGAGTGTTGGGGATTGCGGACGAGGGCTGAGGGTTGAGTATTGATGCTTGAGGTCTGAGGATTGAGGTTTGAGGATTGAGAATTGAGGATTGAGGATTGAGGATTGAAGATTGAGGACTGTGTGTTGAGGATTGAAGAATGAGGATTGAGGATTGAGGATTGAAGATTGAGGGTTGAAGATTGAGTATTGAGGATTGAAGATTGAGGATAGAGGATTGAAGATTGAGGATTGGGGATTTAGGATTGAGGATTGAGGATTGAGTGTTGAGGATTGAGAATTGAGGATTGAGGATTGAAGATTGAGTATTGAGGATTCTAGATTGCGGATTGAGGATTGAGGATTGAAGGTTGAGGACTGAGTGTTGAGGGTTGAGTGATGAGAATTGATGTTTGTGGATTGAGATTTGAAGATTGAAGAATGGGGATTGAGTATTGAAAACTGTGAATTGAGGATATTCTATTGAGGATTGAGGATTGACAATTGATTGTTGAGGACTGAGGACTGAGGACTGAAGTTTGCGGATTCAGGATTGAGGATTCGGGATTGAGGTTTCAGGACTGAGGATTGAGGGTTGAGGATTGAAGATTGAGGATTGAGGATTGTGGATTGAAGATTGAGGATTGAAGATTGAGGATTGGGGATTGAGGATTGAGGATTGAGGATAGAGGATTGAAGATTGAGGATTGGGGATTGAGCATTGACGACTGAGGATTGAGGATTGAGGATTGAGGACTGAGGATTGAGGTTCGAGGATCGAGGATTGACGATTGAGGATTGAGGATTGAGGATTGAGGATTGAGGACTGAGGATTGAGGATTGAAGATTGAGTATTGAGGATTGAAGATTGAGGATTGAGTATTGAGGATTGAGGATTGGAGATTGAAGATTGAGGATTGGGTTCTGAGTGTTGAGCGTTGAGTGATGAGAATTGATGTTAGTGGATTGAGATTTGAAGATTGAAGATTGGGGATTTAGTGTTGAAAACAGTGAATTGGGTATACTCTATTGAGGATTGAGGACTGACAATTGATTGTTGAGGACTGAGGGCTGAAGATTCAGGATTCAGGATTGAGGATTCAGGATTGAGGTTTGAGGACTGAGGATTGAGGATTGAGGATTGAGGATTGAGTATTGAGGATTGAAGATTGAGGATTGGGTATTAAGGATTGAACATTCAGGATTGAGGATTGAGGATAGAGGATTGAAGATTGAGGATTGATGATTGAATATTGATGATCGAAGATTGAGGATTGAGGATTGAGGGTTGTGGATTGCGGACGAGGACTGAGGGTTGAGTATTGATGCTTGAGGTCTGAGCGTTGAGGATTGAGGATAGAGAATTGAGGATTGAGGATTGAGGATTGAAGATTGAGGACTGGGTGTTGAGGATTGAAGAATGAGGATTGAGGATTGAGGATTGAAGATTGAGGGTTGAGGATTGAGTATTGAGGATTGAAGATTGAGGATTGAGGATTGCGGATTGAGGATTGAGGATTGAGGATTGAGGATTGAAGATTGACTATTGAGGATTGAAGATTGAAGATTGGGGATTGAGGATTGAGGTTTGAGGATTGAAGATTGAGGATTGGGGATTGAGGATTGAGGATTGAGGATTGAGGATTGAGGATTGAGGATTGAAGATTGCGGATTGAGGATTGAGGATTGAAGATTGAGGACTGAGTGTTGAGTGTTGAGGGTTGAGTGATGAGAATTGATGTTTGTGGATTGAGATTTGAAGATTGAAGAATGGGGATTGAGTATTGAAAACTGTGAATGGAGGATATTCTATTGAGGATTGAGGATTGACAATTGATTGTTGAGGACTGAGGACTGAGGACTGAAGTTTGCGGATTCAGGATTGAGGATTCGGGATTGAGGTTTCAGGACTGAGGATTGCGGGTTGAGGATTGAGGATTGAGGATTGAAGATTGAGGATTGAGGATTGAGGATTGAAGATTGAGTATTGAGGTTTGATAATTGAGGATTGATGATTGAGTATTGAAGATTGAGGATTGAAGAATGAGGATTTGGGATTGATGATTGAGGAATGAGGATAGAGGATTGAAGATTGAGGATTGGGATTGAGCATTGACGACTGAGGATTGAGGATTGAGGATTGAGGATTGAGGATTGAGGATTGAGGATTGAGGATTGAGGATTGAAGATTGAGTATTGAGGATTGATGATTGAGGATTGAAGATTGAGGATTGAAGATTGAGGATTGGGGATTGAGGATTGAAGATTGAGGATTGGGGATTGAGGACTGAGGATTGAGGATAGAGGATTGAAGATTGAGGATTGGGTATTGCGGATTGAACATTGAGGATTGAGGATTGAGGACTGAGGATTGAGGTTCGAGGATCGAGGATTGAGGATTGAGGATTGGGGATTGAAGATTGAGGATTGGGGACTGAGTATTGAAGATTGAAGATTGAGGATTGAGGATTGAGTATTGAGGATTGAGGATTGAGGATTGAGGATTGAGGACTGAAGATTCAGTATTGAGGATTGAAGATTGAGAATTGAGGATTGAGGATTGAACATAAAGGACTGAGTGTTGAGGAATGATTGATGAGAATTGATGTTGGTGGATAGAGATTTGAAGATTGCAGATTGTGTATTGAGTATTGAAATCTGTGAATTGGTGATATTCTATTGAGGATTGAGGATTGACAACTGATTGTTGAGGACTGAGGGCTGAAGATTGAGGATTCATGGTTGAGGATTCAGGATTGTGGTTTGGGTATTGAGGATTGAACATTCAGGATTGAGGATTGAGGATAGAGGATTGAAGATTGAGGATTGATAATTGAATATTGATGATCGAAGATTGAGGATTGAGGATTGAGGGTTGTGGATTGCGGACGAGGACTGAGGGTTGAGTATTGATGCTTGAGGTCTGAGCGTTGACGATTGAGGATAGAGAATTGAGGATTGAGGATTGAGGATTGAAGATTGAGGACTGGGTGTTGAGGATTGAAGAATGAGGATTGAGGATTGAGGATTGAAGATTGAGGGTTGAGGATTGAGTATTGAGGATTGAAGATTGAGGATTGAGGATTGCGGATTGAGGATTGAGGATTGAGGATTGAGGATTGAAGATTGACTATTGAGGATTGAAGATTGAAGATTGGGGATTGAGGATTGAGGATTGAGGATTGAAGATTGAGGATTGGGGATTGAGGATTGAGGATTGAGGATTGAGGATTGAGGATCGAAGATTGCGGATTGAGGATTGAGGATTGAAGATTGAGGACTGAGTGTTGAGGGTTGAGGGTTGAGTGATGAGAATTGATGTTTGTGGATTGAGATTTGAAGATTGAAGAATGGGGATTGAGTATTGAAAACTGTGAATTGAGGATATTCTATTGAGGATTGAGGATTGACAATTGATTGTTGAGGACTGAGGACTGAGAACTGAAGTTTGCGGATTCAGGATTGAGGATTCGGGATTGACGTTTCAGGACTGAGGATTGCGGGTTGAGGATTGAGGATTGAGGATTGAAGATTGAGGACTGAGGATTGAGGATTGAAGATTGAGTATTGAGGTTTGATAATTGAGGATTGATGATTGAGGATTGAAGATTGAGGATTGAAGAATGAGGATTGGGGATTGAGGATTGAGGATTGAGGATAGAGGATTGAAGATTGAGGATTGGGATTGAGCATTGACGACTGAGGATTGAGGATTGAGGATTGAGGATTGAGGATTGAGGATTCAGGATTGAGGATTGAGGATTGAAGATTGAGTATTGAGGATTGATGATTGAGGATTGAAGATTGAGGATTGAAGATTGAGGATTGGGGATTGAGGATTGAGGATTGAGGATAGAGGATTGAAGATTGAGGATTGGGTATTGCGGATGGAACATTGAGGATTGAGGATTGAGGACTGAGGATTGAGGTTCGAGGATCGAGGATTGAGGATTGAGGATTGAGGATTGAAGGTTGAGGATTGGGGACTGAGTATTGAAGATTGAGGATTGAGGATTGAGGATTGAGGATTGAGGGTAGAGGATTGTGGATTGAGGATTGAGGATTGAAGATTCAGTATTGAGGATTGAAGATTGAGAATTGAGGATTGAGGATTGAACATAAAGGACTGAGTGTTGAGGGATGATTGATGAGAATTGATGTTGGTGGATAGAGATTTGAAGATTGCAGATTGAGCATTGAGTATTGAAGTCTGTGAATTGGTGATATTCTATTGAGGATTGAGGATTGACAACTGATTGTTGAGGAGTGAGGGCTGAAGATTGAGGATTCAGGGTTGAGGATTCAGGATTGAGGTTTGGTGACTGAGGATTGAGGATTTAGGATTGAGGATTGAGGATTGATGATTGAGGATTGAGGATTGGGTATTGAGGTTTGAGGATTGAGGATTGAGGATTGAGGATTGAGTATTGGGGACTGAGGATTGAAGGTTGAATATTGATGATTGAAGATTGAGTATTGAGGATTGAGGGTTGTAGATTGAGGACGAGGACTGAGGGTTGGGTATTAATGCTTGAGGTCTGAGGATTGAGGATTGCGAATTGAGGATTGAGGATTGAGGATTGAAGATTGAGGGTTTGGCATTGAGAATTGAAGAATGAGGACTGAGGAGTGAGGATTGAGGATTGAGGATTGAAGATTGAGTATTCAGGATTGGAGATTGACGATTGAGGATTGAGGATTGAGGATTGAGGATTGAGGATTGAGGATTGAGGATTGAGGATTGAAGATTGAGTATTGAGGATTGAAGATTGAGGATTGAGTATTGAGGATTGAGGATTGGGGATAGAAGATTGAGGATTGGGGTCTGAGTGTTGAGCGTTGAGTGATGACAATTGATGTTAGTGGATTGAGATTTGAAGATTGAAGATTGGGGATTGAGTGTTGAAAACTGTGAATTGGGTATATTCTATTGAGGATTGAGGACTGACAATTGATTGTTGAGGACTGAGGGCTGAAGATTGAGGATTCAGGATTGAGGATTCAGGATTGAGGTTTGAGGACTGAGGATTGAGGATTGAGGATTGAGGATTGAGTATTGAGGATTGAAGATTGAGGATTGGGTACTGAGGAATGAACATTCAGGATTGAGGATTGAGGATAGAGGATTGAAAATTGAGGATTGATGATTGAATATTGATGATCGAAGATTGAGGATTGAGGATTGAGGGTTGTGGATTGCGGACGAGGACTGAGGGTTGAGTATTGATGCTTGAGGTCTGAGCGTTGAGGATTGAGGATTGAGAATTGAGGATTGAGGATTGAGGATTGAAAATTGAGGACTGGGTGTTGAGGATTGAAGAATGAGGATTGAGGATTGAGGATTGAAGATTGAGGGTTGAGGATTGAGTATTGAGAATTGAAGATTGAGGATTGAGGATTGCGGATTGAGGATTGAGGATTGAGGATTGAGGATTGAAGATTGACTATTGAGGATTGAAGATTGAAGATTGGGGATTGAGGATTGAGGATTGAGGATTGAAGATTGAGGATTGAGGATTGAAGATTGAGGATTGGGAATTGAGGATTGAGGATTGAGTGTTGGGGATTGCGGACGAGGGCTGAGGGTTGAGTATTGATGCTTGAGGTCTGAGGATTGAGGTTTGAGGATTGAGAATTGAGGATTGAGGATTGAGGATTGAAGATTGAGGACTGTGTGTTGAGGATTGAAGAATGAGGATTGAGGATTGAGGATTGAAGATTGAGGGTTGAAGATTGAGTATTGAGGATTGAAGATTGAGGATAGAGGATTGAAGATTGAGGATTGGGGATTTAGGATTGAGGATTGAGGATTGAGTGTTGAGGATTGAGAATTGAGGATTGAGGATTGAAGATTGAGTATTGAGGATTCTAGATTGCGGATTGAGGATTGAGGATTGAAGGTTGAGGACTGAGTGTTGAGGGTTGAGTGATGAGAATTGATGTTTGTGGATTGAGATTTGAAGATTGAAGAATGGGGATTGAGTATTGAAAACTGTGAATTGAGGATATTCTATTGAGGATTGAGGATTGACAATTGATTGTTGAGGACTGAGGACTGAGGACTGAAGTTTGCGGATTCAGGATTGAGGATTCGGGATTGAGGTTTCAGGACTGAGGATTGAGGGTTGAGGATTGAAGATTGAGGATTGAGGATTGTGGATTGAAGATTGAGGATTGAAGATTGAGGATTGGGGATTGAGGATTGAGGATTGAGGATAGAGGATTGAAGATTGAGGATTGGGGATTGAGCATTGACGACTGAGGATTGAGGATTGAGGATTGAGGACTGAGGATTGAGGTTCGAGGATCGAGGATTGAGGATTGAGGATTGAGGATTGAAGATTGAGGATTGGTGACTGAGTATTGAAGATTGAGGATTGAGGATTTGAGGATTGAGGATTGAGGATTGAGGATTGAGGATTGAGGATTGAGGATTGAAGATTCAGTATTGAGGATTGAAGATTGAGAATTGAGGTTTGAATATTGAACATAAAGGACTGAGTGTTGAGGGATGATTGATGAGAATTGATGTTGGTGGATAGAGATTTGAAGATTGCAGATTGTGTATTGAGTATTGAAATCTGTGAATTGGTGATAGTCTATTGAGGATTGAGGATTGACAACTGATTGTTGAGGACTGAGGGCTGAAGATTGAGGATTCATGGTTGAGGATTCAGGATTGTGGTTTGGGGACTGAGGATTGAGGATTGAGGATTTAGGATTGAGGATTGAGGATTGAGGATTGAGGATTGAGGATTGGGTATTGAGGTTTGAGGATTGAGGATTGAGGATTGAGGATTGAGTATTGGGGACTGAGGATTGAAGGTTGAATATTGATGATTGAAGATTGAGTATTGAGGATTGAGGGTTGTAGATTGAGGACGAGGACTGATGGTTGGGTATTAATGCTTGAGGTCTGAGGATTGAGGATTGCGAATTGAGGATTGAGGATTGAGGATTGAAGATTGAGGGTTTGGTATTGAGGATTGAAGAATGAGGACTGAGGAGTGAGGGTTGAGGATTGAGGATTGAAGATTGAGTATTCAGGATTGGAGATTGACGATTGAGGATTGAGGATTGAGGATTGAGGATTGAGGATTGAGGATTGAGGATTGAGGATTGAAGATTGAGTATTGAGGATTGAAGATTGAGGATTGAGTATTGAGGATTGAGGATTGGAGATTGAAGATTGAGGATTGGGTTCTGAGTGTTGAGCGTTGAGTGATGAGAATTGATGTTAGTGGATTGAGATTTGAAGATTGAAGATTGGGGATTTAGTGTTGAAAACAGTGAATTGGGTATACTCTATTGAGGATTGAGGACTGACAATTGATTGTTGAGGACTGAGGGCTGAAGATTCAGGATTCAGGATTGAGGATTCAGGATTGAGGTTTGAGGACTGAGGATTGAGGATTGAGGATTGAGGATTGAGTATTGAGGATTGAAGATTGAGGATTGGGTATTAAGGATTGAACATTCAGGATTGAGGATTGAGGATAGAGGATTGAAGATTGAGGATTGATGATTGAATATTGATGATCGAAGATTGAGGATTGAGGATTGAGGGTTGTGGATTGCGGACGAGGACTGAGGGTTGAGTATTGATGCTTGAGGTCTGAGCGTTGAGGATTGAGGATAGAGAATTGAGGATTGAGGATTGAGGATTGAAGATTGAGGACTGGGTGTTGAGGATTGAAGAATGAGGATTGAGGATTGAGGATTGAAGATTGAGGGTTGAGGATTGAGTATTGAGGATTGAAGATTGAGGATTGAGGATTGCGGATTGAGGATTGAGGATTGAGGATTGAGGATTGAAGATTGACTATTGAGGATTGAAGATTGAAGATTGGGGATTGAGGATTGAGGTTTGAGGATTGAAGATTGAGGATTGGGGATTGAGGATTGAGGATTGAGGATTGAGGATTGAGGATTGAGGATTGAAGATTGCGGATTGAGGATTGAGGATTGAAGATTGAGGACTGAGTGTTGAGTGTTGAGGGTTGAGTGATGAGAATTGATGTTTGTGGATTGAGATTTGAAGATTGAAGAATGGGGATTGAGTATTGAAAACTGTGAATGGAGGATATTCTATTGAGGATTGAGGATTGACAATTGATTGTTGAGGACTGAGGACTGAGGACTGAAGTTTGCGGATTCAGGATTGAGGATTCGGGATTGAGGTTTCAGGACTGAGGATTGCGGGTTGAGGATTGAGGATTGAGGATTGAAGATTGAGGATTGAGGATTGAGGATTGAAGATTGAGTATTGAGGTTTGATAATTGAGGATTGATGATTGAGTATTGAAGATTGAGGATTGAAGAATGAGGATTTGGGATTGATGATTGAGGAATGAGGATAGAGGATTGAAGATTGAGGATTGGGATTGAGCATTGACGACTGAGGATTGAGGATTGAGGATTGAGGATTGAGGATTGAGGATTGAGGATTGAGGATTGAGGATTGAAGATTGAGTATTGAGGATTGATGATTGAGGATTGAAGATTGAGGATTGAAGATTGAGGATTGGGGATTGAGGATTGAAGATTGAGGATTGGGGATTGAGGACTGAGGATTGAGGATAGAGGATTGAAGATTGAGGATTGGGTATTGCGGATTGAACATTGAGGATTGAGGATTGAGGACTGAGGATTGAGGTTCGAGGATCGAGGATTGAGGATTGAGGATTGGGGATTGAAGATTGAGGATTGGGGACTGAGTATTGAAGATTGAAGATTGAGGATTGAGGATTGAGTATTGAGGATTGAGGATTGAGGATTGAGGATTGAGGACTGAAGATTCAGTATTGAGGATTGAAGATTGAGAATTGAGGATTGAGGATTGAACATAAAGGACTGAGTGTTGAGGAATGATTGATGAGAATTGATGTTGGTGGATAGAGATTTGAAGATTGCAGATTGTGTATTGAGTATTGAAATCTGTGAATTGGTGATATTCTATTGAGGATTGAGGATTGACAACTGATTGTTGAGGACTGAGGGCTGAAGATTGAGGATTCATGGTTGAGGATTCAGGATTGTGGTTTGGGGACTGAGGATTGAGGATTGAGGATTTAGGATTGAGGATTGAGGATTGAGGATAGAGGATTGAGGATTGGGTATTGAGGTTTGAGGATTGAGGATTGAGGATTGAGGATTGAGTATTGGAGACTGAGGATTGAAGGTTGAATATTGATGATTGATGATTGAGTATTGAGGATTGAGGGTTGTAGATTGAGGACGAGGACTGATGGTTGGGTATTAATGCTTGAGGTCTGAGGATTGAGGATTGCGAATTGAGGTTTGACGATTGAGGATTGAAGATTGTGCGTTTCGTATTGAAGATTGAAGAATGAGGACTGAGGAGTGAGGATTGAGGATTGAGGATTGAAGATTGAGTATTCAGGATTGGAGATTGACGATTGAGGATTGAGGATTGAGGATTGAGGATTGAGGATTGAGGATTGAGGATTGAAGATTGAGTATTGAGGATTGAAGATTGAGGATTGAGTATTGAGGATTGAGGATTGGGGATTGGGTATTGAGGATTGAACATTCAGGATTGAGGATTGAGGATAGAGGATTGAAGATTGAGGATTGATGATTGAATATTGATGATCGAAGATTGAGGATTGAGGATTGAGGGTTGTGGATTGCGGACGAGGACTGAGGGTTGAGTATTGATGCTTGAGGTCTGAGCGTTGAGGATTGAGGATTGAGAATTGAGGATTGAGGATTGAGGATTGAAGATTGAGGACTGGGTGTTGAGGATTGAAAAATGAGGATTGAGGATTGAGGATTGAAGATTGAGGGTTGAGGATTGAGTATTGAGGATTGAAGATTGAGGATTAAGGATTGCGGATTGAGGATTGAGGATTGAGGATTGAGGATTGAAGATTGACTATTGAGGATTGAAGATTGAAGATTGGGGATTGAGGATTGAGGATTGAGGATTGAAAATTGAGGATTGAGGATTGAAGATTGAGGATTGGGAATTGAGTATTGACGATTGAGGATTGAGTATTGAGGATTGAGAATTGAGGATTGAGGATTGAAGATTGAGCATTGAGGATTGAGTATTGAAGATTGAGAATTGAGGATTGCAGATTGAGTATTGAGGATTGAAGATTGAGGATTGAGGATTGAGGATTGAGGATTGAGGACTGAGGATTGAGGATTGAGGATTGAAGATTGAGTATTGAGTATTGAAGATTGAGGATTGAGGATTGAGGATTGAGGATTGAGGATAGAGGAGTGAAGATTGAGGATTGGGGATTGAGGATTGAGGAGTGAGGATTGAGGATTGAGGATTGAAGATTGAGGGTTGAGGATTGAGTATTGAGGATTGAAGATTGAGGATTGAGGATTGCGGATTGAGGATTGAGGATTGAGGATTGAGGATTGAAGATTGACTATTGAAGATTGAAGATTGAAGATTGGGGATTGAGGATTGAGGATTGAGGATTGAAAATTGTGGATTGAGGATTGAAGATTGAGGATTGGGAATTGAGGATTGACGATTGAGGATTGAGTATTGAGTATTGAGAATTGAGGATTGAGGATTGAAGATTGAGTATTGAGGATTGAGTATTGAAGATTGAGGATTGAGGATTGCAGATTGAGTATTGAGGATTGAAGATTGAGGATTGAGGATTGAGGATTGAGGATTGAGGACTGAGGATTGAGGATTGAGGATTGAAGATTGAGTATTGAGTATTGAAGATTGAGGATTGAGGATTGAGGATTGAGGGTAGAGGATTGAAGAATGAGGATTGAGGATTGAGGATTGATGATTGAGGGTTGAGGATTGAGTATTGAGAATTGAAGATTGAGGATTGAGGATTGCGGATTGAGGATTGAGGATTGAGGATTGAGGATTGAAGATTGACTATTGAGGATTGAAGATTGAAGATTGGGGATTGAGGATTGAGGATTGAGGATTGAAGATTGAGGATTGAGGATTGAAGATTGTGGATTGGGAATTGAGGATTGAGGATTGAGTGTTGGGGATTGCGGACGAGGGCTGAGGGTTGAGTATTGATGCTTGAGGTCTGAGGATTGAGGTTTGAGGATTGAGAATTGAGGATTGCGGATTGAGGATTGAAGATTGACGACTGTGTGTTGAGGATTGAAGAATGAGGATTGAGGATTGAGGATTGAAGATTGAGGGTTGAAGATTGAGTATTGAGGATTGAAGATTGAGGATAGAGGATTGAAGATTGAGGATAGGGAATTGAGGATTGAGGATTGAGGATTGAGTGTTGAGGATTGAGAATTGAGGATTGAGGATTGAAGATTGAGTATTGAGGATTCAAGATTGCGGATTGAGGATTGAGGATTGAAGGTTGAGGACTGAGTGTTGAGGGTTGAGTGATGAGAATTGATGTTTGTGGATTGAGATTTGAAGATTGAAGAATGGGGATTGAGTATTGAAAACTGTGAATTGAGGATATTCTATTGAGGATTGAGGATTGACAATTGATTGTTGAGGACTGAGGACTGAGGACTGAAGTTTGCGGATTCAGGATTGAGGGTTCGGGATTGAGGTTTCAGGACTGAGGATTGAGGGTTGAGGATTGAAGATTGAGGATTGAGGATTGCGGATTGAAGATTGAGGATTGAAGATTGAGGATTGGGGATTGAGGATTGAGGATTGAGGATAGAGGATTGAAGATTGAGGATTGGGGATCGAGCATTGACGACTGAGGATTGAGGATTGAGGATTGAGGATTGAGGACTGAGGATTGAGGATTGAGGATTGAGGATTGAGGATTGAAGATTGAGGATTGAGGATTGATGATTGAGGATTGAGGACTGAGGATTGAGGATTCAGGATTGAAGGTTGAGTATTGAGTATTGAAGATTGAGGATTGAGGATTGAGGATTGAGGATTGAGGATTGAGGATTGAGGATTGAGGATTGAGGATTGAAGATTGAGGATTGAGGATTGATGATTGAGGATTGAGGACTGAGGATTGAGGATTCAGGATTGAAGATTGAGTATTGAGTATTGAAGATTGAGGATTGAGGATTGAGGATTGAGGATTGAGAATAGAGGATTGAGGATTGAGGGTTGTGGATTGGGGACGAGGACTGAGGGTTGAGTATTGATGCTTGAGGTCTGAGCGTCGAGGATTGAGGACTGACAATTGAGGATTGAGGATTGAGGATTGAAGACTGAGGACTGGGTGTTGAGGATTGAAGAATGAGGATTGAGGATTGAGGATTGAAGATTGAGGGTTGAGGATTGAGTATTGAGGATTGAAGATTGAGGATTGAGGATTGCGGATTGAGGATTGAGGATTGAGGATTGTGGATTGAAGATTGAAGATTGGGGATTGAGGATTGAGGATTGAGGATTGAAGATTGAGTATTGAGGATTCAAGATTGCGGATTGAGGATTGAGGATTGAAGATTGAGGACTGAGTGTTGAGGATTGAGTGATGAGAATTGATGTTTGTGGATTGAGATTTGAAGATTGAAGAATGGGGATTGAGTATTGAAAACTGTGAATTGAGGATATTCTATTGAGGATTGAGGATTGACAGTTGATTGTTGAGGACTGAGGACGGGGGACTGAAGTTTGCGGATTCAGGATTGAGGATTCGGGATTGAGGTTCCAGGACTGAGGAATGAGGGTTGAGGATTGAGGATTGAGGATTGAGGATTGAGGATTGAGGATTGAGGATTGAAGATTGAGTATTGAGGTTTGATAATTGAGGATTGATGATTGAGGATTGAAGATTGAGGATTGAAGATTGAGGATTGGGGATTGAGGACTGAAGATTGAGGATAGAGGATTGAAGATTGAGGATTGGGATTGAGCATTGACGACTGAGGATTGAGGATTGAGGATTGAGGATTGAGGATTGAGGATTGAGTATTGAGGATTGAAGATTGAGGATTGGGTATTGAGGATTGAACATTCAGGATTGAGGATTGAGGATAGAGGATTGAAGATTGAGGATTGATGATTGAATATTGATGATCGAAGATTGAGGATTGAGGATTGAGGGTTGTGGATTGCGGACGAGGACTGAGGGTTGAGTATTGATGCTTGAGGTCTGAGCGTTGAGGATTGAGGATTGAGAATTGAGGATTGAGGATTGAGGATTGAAGATTGAGGACTGGGTGTTGAGGATTGAAGAATGAGGATTGAGAATTGAGGATTGATGATTGAGGGTTGAGGATTGAGTATTGAGAATTGAAGATTGAGGATTGAGGATTGCGGATTGAGGATTGAGGATTGAGGATTGAGGATTGAAGATTGACTATTGAGGATTGAAGATTGAAGATTGGGGATTGAGGATTGAGGATTGAGGATTGAAGATTGAGGATTGAGGATTGAAGATTGAGGATTGGGAATTGAGGATTGAGGATTGAGTGTTGGGGATTGCGGACGAGGGCTGAGGGTTGAGTATTGATGCTTGAGGTCTGAGGATTGAGGTTTGAGGATTGAGAATTGAGGATTGAGGATTGAGGATTGAAGATTGAGGACTGTGTGTTGAGGATTGAAGAATGAGGATTGAGGATTGAGGATTGAAGATTGAGGGTTGAAGATTGAGTATTGAGGATTGAAGATTGAGGATAGAGGATTGAAGATTGAGGATTGGGGATTGAGGATTGAGGATTGAGGATTGAGTGTTGAGGATTGAGAATTGAGGATTGAGGATTGAAGATTGAGTATTGAGGATTCAAGATTGCGGATTGAGGATTGAGGATTGATGGTTGAGGACTGAGTGTTGAGGGTTGAGTGATGAGAATTGATGTTTGTGGATTGAGATTTGAAGATTGAAGAATAGGGATTGAGTATTGAAAACTGTGAATTGAGGATATTCTATTGAGGATTGAGGATTGACAATTGATTGTTGAGGACTGAGGACTGAGGACCGAGGACTGAAGTTTGCGGATTCAGGATTGAGGATTCGGGATTGAGGTTTCAGGACTGAGGATTGAGGGTTGAGGGTTGAAGATTGAGGATTGAGGATTGAGGATTGAAGATTCAGGATTGAAGATTGAGGATTGAGGATTGAAGATTGAGAATTGAGGATTGAGGGTTGAACATAAAGGACTGAGTGTTGAGGGATGATTGATGAGAATTGATGTTGGTGGATAGAGATTTGAAGATTGCAGATTGAGCATTGAGTATTGAAATCTGTGAATTGGTGATATTCTATTGAGGATTGAGGATTGACAACTGATTGTTGAGGACTGAGGGCTGAAGATTGAGGATTCAGGATTGAGGTTTGGTGACTGAGGATTGAGGATTGAGGATTTAGGATTGAGGATTGAGGATTGATGATTGAGGATTGAGGATTGGGTATTGAGGTTTGAGGATTGAGGATTGAGGATTGAGGAGTGAGTATTGGGGACTGAGGATTGATGATTGAATATTGATGATCGAAGATTGAGGATTGAGGATTGAGGGTTGCGGATTGCGGACGAGGGCTGAGGGTTGAGTATTGATGCTTGAGGTCTGAGCGTTGAGGATTGAGGATTGAGAATTGAGGATTGAGGATTGAGGATTGAAGATTGAGGACTGGGTGTTGAGGATTGAAGAATGAGGATTGAGGATTGAGGATTGATGATTGAGGGTTGAGGATTGAGTATTGAGAATTGAAGATTGAGGATTGAGGATTGCGGATTGAGGATTGAGGATTGAGGATTGAGGATTAAAGATTGACTATTGAGGATTGAAGATTGAAGATTGGGGATTGAGGATTGAGGATTGAGGATTGAATGTTGAGGATTGAGGATTGAAGATTGAGGATTGGGAATTGAGGATTGAGGATTGAGTGTTGGGGATTGCGGACGAGGGCTGAGGGTTGAGTATTGATGCTTGAGGTCTGAGGATTGAGGTTTGAGGATTGAGGATTGAAGATTGAGGACTGTGTGTTGAGGATTGAAGAATGAGGATTGAGGATTGAGGATTGAAGATTGAGGATTGAAGATTGAGGATTGGGGATTGAGGACTGAAGATTGAGGATAGAGGATTGAAGATTGAGGATTGGGATTGAGCATTGACGACTGAGGATTGAGGATTGAGGATTTAGGATTGAGGATTGAGGATTCAGGATTGAGGATTGAGGATTGAAGATTGAGTATTGAGGATTGATGATTGAGGATTGAAGATTGAGGATTGAGGATTGAAGATTGAGGATTGGGGATTGAGGATTGAGGATTGAGGATAGAGGATTGAAGATTGAGGATTGGGTATTGCGGATTGAACATTGAGGATTGAGGATTGAGGACTGAGGATTGAGGTTCGAGGATCGCGGATTGAGGATTGAGGATTGAGGATTGAAGGTTGAGGATTGGGGACTGAGTATTGAAGATTGAGGATTGAGGATTGAGGATTGAGGATTGAGGATTGAGGATTGAGGATTGAGGATTGAGGATTGAAGATTCAGTATTGAGGATTGAAGATTGAGAATTGAGGATTGAGGATTGAACATAAAGGACTGAGTGTTGAGGGATGATTGATGAGAATTGATGTTGGTGGATAGAGATTTGAAGATTGCAGATTGAGCATTGAGTATTCAAATCTGTGAATTGGTGATATTCTATTGAGGATTGAGGATTGACAACTGATTGTTGAGGACTGAGGGCTGAAGATTGAGGATTCAGGGTTGAGGATTCAGGATTGAGGTTTGGTGACTGAGGATTGAGGATTGAGGATTTAGGATTGAGGATTGAGGATTGATGATTGAGGATTGAGGATTGGGTATTGAGGTTTGAGGATTGAGGATTGAGGATTGAGGATTGAAGATTGAGGATTGGGGATTGAGGATTGAGGATTGAGGATAGAGGATTGAAGATTGAGGATTGGGGATTGAGCATTGACGACTGAGGATTGAGGATTGAGGATTGAGGATTGAGGATTGAGGATTGAGGATTGAGGATTGAGGATTGAAGATTGAGGATTGAGGATTGATGATTGAGGATTGAGGACTGAGGATTGAGGATTCAGGATTGAAGATTGAGTATTGAGTATTGAAGATTGAGGATTGAGGATTGAGGATTGAGGATTGAGGATTGAGGATTGAGGATTGAGGATTGAGGATTGAAGATTGAGGATTGAGGATTGATGATTGAGGATTGAGGACTGAGGATTGAGGATTCAGGATTGAAGATTGAGTATTGAAGATTGAGGATTGAGGATTGAGGATTGAGGATAGAGGATTGAGGATTGAGGGTTGTGGATTGGGGACGAGGACTGAGGGTTGAGTATTGATGCTTGAGGTCTGAGCGTCGAGGATTGAGGATTGAGAATTGAGGATTGAGGATTGAGGATTGAAGATTGAGGACTGGGTGTTGAGGATTGAAGAATGAGGATTGAGGATTGAGGATTGAAGATTGAGGGTTGAGGATTGAGTATTGAGGATTGAAGATTGAGGATTGAGGATTGCGGATTGAGGATTGAGGATTGAGGATTGAGGATTGAAGATTGACTATTGAGGATTGAAGATTGAAGATTGGGGATTGAGGATTGAGGATTGAGGATTGAAGATTGAGGATTGAGGATCGAAGATTGAGGATTGGGAATTGAGGATTGACGATTGAGGATTGAGTATTGAGTATTGAGAATTGAGGATTGAGGATTGAAGATTGAGTATTGAGGATTGAGTATTGAAGATTGAGGATTGAGGGTTGCAGATTGAGTATTGAGGATTGAAGATTGAGGATTGAGGATTGAGGATTGAGGATTGAGGACTGAGGATTGAGGATTGAGGATTGAAGATTGAGTATTGAGTATTGAAGGTTGAGGATTGAGGATTGAGGATTGAGGGTAGAGGATTGAAGAATGAGGATTGAGGATTGAGGATTGATGATTGAGTGTTGAGGATTGAGTATTGAGAATTGAAGATTGAGGATTGAGGATTGCGGATTGAGGATTGAGGATTGAGGATTGAGGATTGAAGATTGACTATTGAGGATTGAAGATTGAAGATTGGGGATTGAGGATTGAGGATTGAGGATTGAAGATTGAGGATTGAGGATTGAAGATTGAGGATTGGGAATTGAGGATTGAGGATTGAGTGTTGGGGATTGCGGACGAGGGCTGAGGGTTGAGTATTGATGCTTGAGGTCTGAGGATTGAGGTTTGAGGATTTGAGAATTGAGGATTGCGGATTGAGGATTGAAGATTGAGGACTGTGTGTTGAGGATTGAAGAATGAGGATTGAGGATTGAGGATTGAAGATTGAGGGTTGAAGATTGAGTATTGAGGATTGAAGATTGAGGATAGAGGATTGAAGATTGAGGATTGGGGATTGAGGATTGAGGATTGAGGATTGAGTGTTGAGGATTGAGAATTGAGGATTGAGGATTGAAGATTGAGTATTGAGGATTCAAGATTGCGGATTGAGGATTGAGGATTGAAGGTTGAGGACTGAGTGTTGAGGGTTGAGTGATGAGAATTGATGTTTGTGGATTGAGATTTGAAGATTGAAGAATGGGGATTGAGTATTGAAAACTGTGAATTGAGGATATTCTATTGAGGATTGAGGATTGACAATTGATTGTTGAGGACTGAGGACTGAGGACTGAAGTTTGCGGATTCAGGATTGAGGGTTCGGGATTGAGGTTTCAGGACTGAGGATTGAGGGTTGAGGATTGAAGATTGAGGATTGAGGATTGAGGATTGAAGATTGAGGATTGAAGATTGAGGACTGGGGATTGAGGATTGAGGATTGAGGATAGAGGATTGAAGATTGAGGATTGGGGATCGAGCATTGACGACTGAGGATTGAGGATTGAGGATTGAGGATTGAGGATTGAGGATTGAGGATTGAGGATTGAGGATTGAGGATTGAAGATTGAGGATTGAGGATTGATGATTGAGGATTGAGGACTGAGGATTGAGGATTCAGGATTGAAGATTGAGTATTGAGTATTGAAGATTGAGGATTGAGGATTGAGGATTGAGGATTGAGGATTGAGGATTGAGGATTGAGGATTGAGGATTGAAGATTGAGGATTGAGGATTGATGATTGAGGATTGAGGACTGAGGATTGAGGATTCAGGATTGAAGATTGAGTATTGAGTATTGAAGATTGAGGATTGAGGATTGAGGATTGAGGATTGAGGATAGAGGATTGAGGATTGTGGGTTGTGGATTGGGGACGAGGACTGAGGGTTGAGTATTGATGCTTGAGGTCTGAGCGTCGAGGATTGAGGATTGAGAATTGAGGATTGAGGATTGAGGATTGAAGATTGAGGACTGGGTGTTGAGGATTGAAGAATGAGGATTGAGGATTGAGGATTGAAGATTGAGGGTTGAGGATTGAGTATTGAGGATTGAAGATTGAGGATTGAGGATTGCGGATTGAGGATTGAGGATTGAGGATTGAGGATTGAAGATTGACTATTGAGGATTGAAGATTGAAGATTGGGGATTGAGGATTGAGGATTGAGGATTGAAGATTGAGGATTGAGGATCGAAGATTGAGGATTGGGAATTGAGGATTGACGATTGAGGATTGAGTATTGAGTATTGAGAATTGAGGATTGAGGA